>NW_015554102.1:1022432-1061174 GCF_001515605.1 Sinocyclocheilus anshuiensis
TAAGAGATAGAGGAAATGTTTCTGATCCAAGCTACCTGATGATGGCAGTAATGCACTGTTAAGTGCGGTTGCCAGTAAAAGAAAGAAGAAGAAGAAGAAGAAGAAGAGGATGCGCGCACACGTGAGCTCTGCTCTTTTCATTGCTGGAGTAAAATTAATTCAGTTCACACCTGCGAGGGTCTCCCTGTGAGGGGTGCCAGCAGATGTCCAGATAGACCGCCGTGTGCTGTCATCCAGTCCTGGTCCGTTTCTGTTCTGCTGTGGATCGGCTGTACGTTGTGAGTTCAGACTGAGATGTTTATGTGTGGGTTAGCATACGTTTTTAGTTAGCTTTAGCATGTAGCCTCATCTCACCTCTGAGGCTTAAACTCTCACCTGATTTACACCAACACGTTTCGATTAAGTTATACTAATAAAATTATATGAAATACGAAGAAGTGATTCCTGTTTCCCGTCTACAGTAATACACAGGTGTAGTGCCCAACACAGCCTACAGGTAGACCTGTTCTAAAGCACAATATTGTTTATGTATCTACATTCACTCTGTTTAAAAAGGTACTGAAAAAGTTTATATTTCCAAAAGGATGGGAATTTAGCTTTTTAATTGAGAAACTATAATTTTACTGTTTTTGCAGTTGTCATTAAGGTTCAGCTTCTTTCTGTGATTTCTTTGGAAGGTCTTTTTGGTTAATACATTTTAAAAATAACATTCTCATCAAATGATAATGTACAGCAGTACAGCTGCAAACTTTTAAGCTACAATACAGATGCAGATATGGACAAATATTGTCTGATATTAAAGGAATAGTCCACACGAAAATGAAAATTCTGCCATCATTTACTTACCTCCATGTCGTTAAAAACCTGAATGACTTTTTTTCTTCTGTTGAACATAAAAGTAGATGTTTTAAAGAATATTGGTAACCAAACAGTTTCAGTTCCCATCGATTTTCATCAGATGGGTAAAAAATACAATGGAAGTCAAAGGGAACAGAAACGTAAAACTCAAACTCAAAATATCGTCTTTTATGTTCCACTGAAGAAAGAATGTCTTATGTGTAATATTCGGGATCAGCTGTGTTGCTCACTGATTGGTTGTGTCCTACAGAAATCATCATCCTGCAGTGCCTGAGGTTTTGTCACTCCACCCCACCCCCTGTCATCATGGCACCCAAGGACATCATGACCAATTCGCATGCCAAATCCATCTTGAATGCCATGAACGCCCTGAGAAAAAGCAACACGCTGTGCGACATCACTCTGAGGGTGGAGGGCACAGATTTCCCGGCCCACCGCATTGTGTTGGCGGCCTGCAGTGATTATTTCTGTGCCATGTTCACCAGTGAGGTAACAAATACCCTCTGTATGCATGCACACTCATCTCTTACATGTTACTCAAATCACTGTGGTCTTAACTGAAGCAGTCTGTTCACCAATTATTAAAAAACTATAATGAGCTAAATTAATGTCAACAAATTGCACTATCATTGTCACTGTCACTGGTTCTTGACATGGCAGTTAGCAGACAAGCTTCAACATGTTGAGCAGCTGTGATTATTCAGTTATTTATGTTTGAATATGGCTCATGATCTTGCTTTTCTTGCTTCTCCTCATCATTTCCTGTCTTATTTTCTATTCTGTATCAATAAAATTAGCACAAAGGTAAAAAAAAAAAAATCTAACTTTGTTGCAGTTCTGCTCCTTTACAGTAGGAGGTGCAGGCAGTCTCTTTATTGTCAGACATGTTGAAGTCGATTCAGAGTTACTGGAGAGAACACAACACATGTTGTCAAGCTACATGCAGACTTATTGATGAAAATGTTGTCACTCATCTCTTATGGTACAATTTAAGAAAATTAGTGTTATAGGAATATATATTATATAATGGTAATAGTGGCCTGTAATAAATTATTGCAGAAAAAAATAAGCTCTGTGAGTTTATTATTCTTCAGGCTGGAGTACACTACATGACTTTTAAAATCTGAACAGATTTTAAACAATATAAAAACAATATAAGGATACATTTGATATTAAACTGTTTTACTATTTCATAACTTTTCCTGTTCCTTCCTTTTCCTGTGTTCTTAAAATATCAAACATGGCTCAAAATGTTTGATGTCCTACAATTGGATTGACGCATAGTCTGAAGCTAAAAAAAATCAGAGTTTGTAACCGTTATATACTGCACGATTTTCTGTGAAGTCTGTCAACTCAAATCTGCAGAGTGACTCCGACTTTGGGCATCTGGCGTCAACTTCTCTAGACTGTAAATCTGGACAAAAGTTGTGTAGTGTATTCTAGGGCTGTCAAAATGACTGAAAAACTACATTTGAATTTTCTACTTAAATATTATCAAAATTCGAATTATATTCGAATTTAAAAGGCATAATTTCAGTTAGGGGGAAAAAAGCTTTTGGCTTCTCTCCTGAGGCCACGAGAGGGCGCAACGAGCAAAATATTATGCACGTTTCTTCAAAGTGTAATAAAATAACACGACTATCTTTGAAAAAAAGTGCATAATGTTTAAAATAATGTTTATAAACCATATATAATTAATAAAGTTGCTTAAACAATTAGAAAAAAAACAGCACCATGCATGTATGTATAGTTTAATACAAAGGACCGAAAACCAATCACAAAGAGTAGGCTACTTTCTTCATTTAAAAACATGAGATGCAGTGGGATGGAGAAAACCCGCCATAACGTCTTTAGACATGTTTTTTTAAAAGTTGAACTTGCATTAATTTTACATGGCTTTCTAAACATGCCGCTCTCTGCGAGATGCGAGTGCGAGTGGAGAACGGTTTTTCTCCATCAGCGACGCTGATAGATGTCCCTCTAGAAAATGTGATAAATATGCGTTCTGTGTGAACGGCTTGGTTTCGGTTTTGACGTAAACATCATCTTCTCCACACTTATGCTCTCGTTTTCCGCAATATATGAATGAACAACGTAGCAGCGCCGCATCTAGTGGGTTCAACTGGATAGGCTAACAAAAGCATTCAAATGCAATCAATGTGGATTTTTTTTTTTTAATTCGACGAATATTCGAAATTCGAAAAACAATTTGACAGCCCTAGTGTATTCCTTTACATGTTTTGTTCATCATGAAAATCCTCACAACTAAACAAAACTTTTACAAATTTTAAAGCCTAAATGCAATCAGCAATAGATAAAGCTAAACATAGGCTATAAATGAACTACACCACTCGCATAACTCTTTTGGTCTTTATAGAAACATTGGATCCACTTTATATTAAGTGTCTTTAACTACTATGTACTTACTTTTCAATTAATTATTTGATACTATCCACTTATACATGTTTTTATTACGTCTTGTAATAACATCTGTAGTTACATCTATAATTACAGTTGACCATACTTCTATCCCTTATACCAAACCTGCCCCTAACCTTGCCCGTATCCTGTCTCAATAGCAGCAAAAGACGTTAAACCGAGGTCCTGACTCTCTGTGGTCATTAAAAATCCCATGGCACTTCTCGTAAAGAGTAGGGGTGTAACCCCAGTGTCCTGGCCAAATTGCCCCTCTGGCCTTTGTCTATCATGGCCTCCTATTAATCCCCATCCACTTCATTGGCTCTATGACTCTCTCTCCTCTCCACCTGTAGCTGGTGTGTGGTGAGCACCCTGGCGCCATTGTACTGTGGCTGCCGTCGCATCATCCAAGTGGATGCTGCACACTGGTGGTGGTTGAGGAGAGACCCCCCCACATGATTGTAAAGCGCTTTGGGTGTACAACAATACACAATAAAGTGCTATATAAATGCATCATTCATTCATTCATTCAAAAGTGTTTTGCAATTAATTGTAACTTACAGTTCATTATTTTATTATTATGTACATAGTATTTAAAGACACCTAATATAAAGTGGGACTGAAACATTTTTAATGAAAGTTTGATTTAGAATAGTTTGCGAGAGTATGATCATAAACACAGTGAGACTGTAAAAGCAGACTAGTGAGTAGATGAGAACTGGAAGTGCTAAAATGTTAACTTACTTCCATGTTTTGGCCTACAAAAATGTCATGTTAAATATGTTTGTGTCATCATTTTCTTGTTGCTCTATAGCTTGCTGAAAAAGGGAAGTCCTTTGTGGACATTCAGGGCCTCACAGCGTCCACCATGGAGATCCTGTTGGATTTTGTTTACACAGAGACGGTGCTGGTTACAGTAGAAAACGTTCAGGAGCTGCTGCCCGCTGCCTGTCTCCTGCAGCTCAAAGGTACAAACACACAGACCAGCTCAGCTCATGTTGTTGATTCTTTGTTATGGGATTTGAATATTACCAAACCCTTGTGATTATTTGTACAACTTTATGGTTTTCTTATATACATTGAAAGTAAATAACAAGATTAGCACATCTGAATAATGCACATGATAAAGCCTTTTCACTTAATGGGGGGACTGTGGATTATTTCAGATGTATCTGGATTCCTTTTTTGCCATCTTACCGGACTGAACTAAAGAGCTTGGCCGGGTAGACGCATAACTTGGAAAATATATATATATTTTTTTTTTTCCAAATTTAATGCTGTTATGTATGCACACTATCCTGGGGGTGGGGTGTTTGTACATTTTGATTTTATTATTAATATTAGTTTTGTATTTATGTAATTTTTATATGTTATGAGAAAGTATGGTCTTTTTAGCAAACATTAACAGACACAGGTTAAGTTAATGTACAGTCAGCAGTTAAGTTTATCTTATTTAGAACTTGACAGTCAAGTTTTTTTCAAATTGTTGCACTGCTTTTTTTTTCTGGGAACATCATACTTTTTTTCAAGATTCTTTGTTGAATAGAACATTCAAAGAACAATATTTATATGAAAGATTTTTTGTAACAATGTAAAATTATTTACTTTACTTTTTAAACAAGTTAACAAGTCCTTGCTGAATAGTTAATTTATTTTCTAAAAAAAAAAAACCTAATGAAATCTTTTCAGTTGTATAGTATTCTTCTCCAAATACATCCAATTTAGCTAAAAACTCGCTGTAGATGTGTGGGATAAAAAAGACTGTTTTTTTTTTTTATATAGAAACTGAAAGCTATGGTTTTAAACAGAAATCGGAAAAATATATTTTTGAAAAATTTAAATATAAAAATAACACGAATCACATTCAGTCACTTGCTTTTGGTGTGCAACCAGTCATACCCACTTCTCAGGATTAGAGTTTAATTTAATAATTTTGTGTCTCCTATTATGTTTACAATATAATTATAATTATGTAACCACTGTCCAACTTTGAGATTGGAAGCTTTTAGCCTTCTAAGGAACATTGGCTACGTTTACATGCAACCAAATAATCCGTTTGTAATCGGATTGACGGCTCAATTGGACTGAAAAGCCTTCATGTAAACACCTTAATCAATCCGATTGAGCTCGATCGGAATGAAATTTCGATCGGATTGAAGGGGGTGGTTTATTCCTTTTCTAATACGATTGAGAGTGCATGTAAACACTCGATCGGATTGAACCCCGAAACTGAAAGGACTGCACATGTGCAATGATGCAGAAATAGCGTAATGACGTATGACGCGCGGAACGAGCGGTTCTTCCTTTTGAATAAAGTGTTGTATAAATGCATGTCCTGTCATTATAAAACTCTCCTTTCACTCGGCAACTGTGAAGTGGAGCAGGACCGCCTCCCACCAGTCCTTGTTTTGGATACTCATCCACAGGCAACCCGTTTTGGGCACGGGGAGGGGCATTTTTACTGCGTGATAAATAACTTATGACATATAAACGTGCACATCAACCCGATCACTATTCTTTAGCGTTCATATAAACACTACATTCAGATTCATCAATCGGAATGAATTCAGTCCAATTGAACCAAAAATTGTGCATGTAAACGTACCCATTGTGTCCTTGGAATTAAAATGGAAAACAACACATCCCAGATACTTTTAAGATCTGGCACTTCTACCAAATTGAGCAACATGACAAGTAGAGCAATTGTACATTGTCTGAAATGGGAGAATCTTTTCAGGCATCAACAAAATCTCTTTTGAACTCAAACTAGAGGACGTTTCTGACAAAGGTCGTGACAAAAGCCCTGTGACAAATTCTGAAAGCTTTTTTGAAAGTACTTCATCCTGAAAGTAAAACATTTATGTTTGGCACAAACAAAAAGTAGCTTGGCACCTAAGTAACACCTTCCCTTCTGTCAAGAATGACGGTGGCAGCATCAGGCTTCTGGGTTGCTTTGAGCAGAAGGAAATGGTAGTTGCCATTAAGAGCTGTATAACTAGCCAAATCCCTCAGGCAAATCCGTTCTAGTCAGAGATCGGCATTAAAACGAAGACTCGTTTCCGGGCACACTAAATTACCAATGGAATAAAAGACTGTTCTTGAATCAAAGCAGGTTTGTCTGCCACAGTTAATATATCTGCAATATAAATCATTGACTTTGGTTTTCATATCTGCTTAATGCATTTTCTTGATTTGCTAGTATACCTGATGTGGATTTAGATGTAATTCTGCTGTATTTAATGCAGATAAGCCAGTCTGATGTTTGTGTTTGTTCTCCACAGGTGTGAAGAGAGCTTGCTGTGATTTCCTTAACAGTCAGTTGGATCCATCAAACTGTCTGGGAATCAGAGACTTTGCAGAAACTCACAACTGTCTGGACTTGATGCAGGCAGCTGAACTGTTCTCACAGAAACATTTTGCTGAGGTGGTGCAACAGGAGGAGTTTATGCTGCTCAGTCAGAGCGAGGTGGAAAAACTCATCAAGTGTGATGAGATCCAGGTGAGTTTGTCTGCATTGACCTTCTCTCCTCTCTTTCAGTCTGAACAATCCATGCTTTCAAGTGCACTTGGGAAACTTGTACCTTTGTTGGGCATTCGTTATTACAACATTCAAGTCAGAAACATACAGAAGTAGTCTAAACAAAACAAAATAATTACATTTTAAAACCCAAATAAAATCATCTGAATTCAAAATGATGGAAAGGATTAATTTCTGTCACTTATTTATACATGGTTTCAAAACTAAATATTTTTGTTACATAACACAAATTGTGATTAAAGGGGTCATATGATGTTGCTAAAAATAACATTATTTTGTGTATTTGGTGTAATGAAATGTGTTTATGCGGTTTAAGGTTAAAAAAACACATTATTTTCCACATGATGTACATTATTGTTGCTCCTCTATGCCCCGCCTTTCTGAAACGCGAGGTCGATTTTTACAAAGCTCATCGTTCTGAAAAGCGAGGTGTACGCTGATTGGCCAGCTATCCAGTGCGTTGTGATTGGCTGAATACCTCAAGCGTGTGACGGAAATGTTACATATTTGGCCACAAATTTGAAATGGTATTTCTTTTGTGTTTTTGATACTTTTAGCCACTTTCAGTAATGAAGAAAATGCAAAAAAAACACAAGTGCAGACTTGTAACCCTGATTTTTTGTCTTGTTTTATACACATGGACTTTCTCAAACAAAGACATCTACCTTTTGTGTTGTTACATTCCTGTCTCTCACCACCGTCCATTTATTCTAAAGGTGTAATTACAGTGTTTGGACTTAAATTTATGGTTACTTGGAGAAGACAGATCTAAAACCATTAAAAATTAAAAGCAACAAATAAAGTTAGTTTTGCTAAAGGGGTTTGTGCCTGAACAAATCTGTGTTATGTGTGTAGGTTGACTCAGAGGAGCCTGTATTCGAGGCAGTTCTGAACTGGGTGAAGCACAACAGAAAAGAGAGAGAGCCATACCTACCCGATCTGCTGGAGTATGTGCGCATGCCGCTGCTCACCCCACGATACATCACTGATGTCATTGATATAGAGGTTAGATTCTGCTAATCAAGTACATGCTGACTGCATGAATGTACAGGATGCTGTAGTTAGAAGCAAAGATGTTTAATGTTCATGGTGTCGACGTCCCCGCCAGTGTATTTGAATAGAATTTATTCAAAAGAATAGCCCCTTGATATGTAACATCTCATTTAAAGGGGTCATATGACGTTGCTAAAAATAACATTGTTGTTTATTTAGTGTAATGCAATGTGTTTATGCGGTTTAAGGTTAAAAAAACACATTATTTTCCACATGATGTACATTATTGTTGCCCCGCCTTTCTGAAACGCGTCGATTTTTACAAAGCTCATCGTTCTGAAAAGCGAGGTGTACTCTGATTGGCCAGCTATCCAGTGCGTTGTGATTGGCTGAATACCTCAAGCGTGTGACGGAAATGTTATGCCCCTTACCATACTGTGATGCCGTGTCCCAGCGCGATGAGACAACACCAATAAAACCCATTACAAACGAGGCACTTGTTGCATCCAGTGGAGAGAAAGGAAAACTTGAAATCGCATCATGTGACCCCTTTAACAATATAATCAATCTGGGGCATTTTTTAAATTAAAGATTAAAGATATTTAAAGGGGGGTCATATGATGCGATTTCAATTTTTCCTTTCTCTTTGGAGTGTTACAAGCTCTTGGTGCATAAAGAAGATCCAACATTATCAAGAGGCCATCGTCAAAAGTAATATTCAAATCAAAAGGAAAAGAGCAACCTCATGTACCAAACATCATTCAACAAGACTTCTTATTCAGTATAAGCATATTGAGTTAAAATCGGATTAAGAATTCTGAATTTGAAACAAATCAGAATTAGTGATGTAAATAACAGTGTCATCGGTATAAAGATGTACAGAACAATTTAGGCATATTTTAGGTAAATTAGAAGTTAATAAAAATAGAAAAAAGTAGTGGTCCCAGGGTAGAACCTTGAGAAACACCTTAAACCAAACCAAAAAGAAGAGCATTTTTAGTTAAACCAAGAGAATACAGTTTATCAAGAAGGTGATGATTGACCATATCAAAAGATTTTGAAATGTCGATGAAAAAGGCACCTGTGGAATCATTTGTGAATTTTAAAAGAGCAGTTGTAGTAGAAAAGTTAGGTCTGAAACCAGACTGAAATAGAAAGAGAATACTTAATGAGTTAATATACAATGATAATTGATTAAAAATAAGTTTCTCAAAAAACTTTGTAATAGAACAAATAATATAAATTGGACGATAGTTATTTACATCAGATAAGTATCACAAAAAATGAGTAACTCTTGCACATTTCCATATAGTGGGAACAGAACAAGTAGACAGAGACAAATTAAATAAATCAGCAAGAGGATACATTAATACATGGGCAGCAGATTTAACAAATGTAGCTTTCAATCCATCAGGACCAGCACTACTATTGTATAGTGTGTTTATTATGTGTGCATTATTGCATGATATTTGTACATTGTATTGAATGTTGTGTTTATTTTGTGTGCGTTATTGCATGATATTTGTACATTGTATTGAGTGTTGTGTTTATTTTGTGTGCGTTATTGCATGATATTTGTACATTGTATTGAGTGTTGCATCTATTTTTTAGCCATTGATACGCTGCAGTCTGCCTTGTCGAGATTTGGTGGATGAAGCAAAGAAGTTTCACCTCCGGCCAGAGTTACGCAGCGAGATGCAGAGTCCTCGAACCCAAGCAAGACTCGGTCTGATGCCTCTGTGTGTTTTCAGTATTTAGGCCTCAAATTGATCCTCAGTGTATATATAAATCATTATGTCAGTTCACTCTTTTGCTGAATTAGTTTTGTGTGTCTTAACATGTTCATGATCTTCTTGTGAAGCCTTGTATAACTACATTTTGACATTGGAATGGGTTTTAGGTGCCAAAGAGGTTCTCTTGGTAATTGGAGGATTTGGCAGCCAACAATCACCCATTGACGTTGTTGAGAAGTATGATCCAAAATCCAGAGAGTGGAGCTTTCTTCCTGTAAGTTATATGTTGTCCATTGATTAAAAACATTTGCCCAATGTCAGTGAGCAACAGTGCCACCGAAGCAAACAGCATGTCTGTCTATAGTATATTTTTTAAGATGTTAATGTGATAAAGTGTAATGCTGTATGAATTTTGACAATAATTTGACCAGCAGTTTTATTTGTCTCAAAATATTTTGTTCCAGAACATTGCAAGGAAGCGACGTTATGTTGCCACCGTTGCCCTGAATGATCGCGTCTATGTTATCGGTGGGTACGATGGCCGATCACGCTTGAGTTCAGTTGAGTGTTTAGACTACACAGCAGATGAAGATGGAGTCTGGTACTCTGTCGCCACAATGAATGTACGCCGAGGCCTTGCAGGAGCTACAACTCTCGGAGGTATCTATTCAGAATGATGACATGATGCTTGTTTTCACACATTTGTAGAGTTCTAGTAGTAGGTTTGGTGGATGTACAGCAGGATGATTTTCTTCAAACAATGTTCTTAGTCTACATCGTCTGAAGCACTCCTCTTTTGCAAGTCGGTTGAGCAAACCAGCTTTGTGTCAATCAAAATGTTGGTATTTTCAGAACTAGTCCTGCTTAGACTGATTTTTTTTTCCCCCTTTCACAGATATGATCTATGTTGCGGGTGGATTTGATGGAAGTAGACGTCACACCAGCATGGAGCGTTATGACCCTAATATTGACCAGTGGAGCATGCTGGGAGATATGCAGACTGCAAGGGAGGGAGCAGGACTTGTTGTAGCCAGTGGACTCATTTACTGTTTAGGTAATGTTTTGCTTGTTGTAGAAGGTAAATGAATATGACTGGAAGTCTGTGGCGATTACTTTTGGTCTTCTTGTGCTGAGAATCCAGAAATACAGTTGCTCATAACTAGCATACATAATAGCAGGAACTCTGAAGGGCTTGGTACAGACAGGTTCAGATGACATGTAGACCTGTAGCTTTTCAGACAGTGTAAACATTGTGTTGTGTTGTGGATTCAGGTGGTTATGATGGTCTGAACATCCTGAATTCTGTAGAGCGGTATGACCCTCACACAGGACACTGGACCAGCGTCACTCCCATGGCCAACAAACGCTCAGGTACTCTCACATGAGAAGAGAGCCTTTTTAACATGTTAAAGGGATAGTTCACACAAAAATGAAAATTCGTCACTTCTCATCAGAGCTTACACTACGCCTACGTCATCTGCTGGAACGCCACTCTCTCATGAATGCGCGTACCACAGCTAGCGGAAACTAGAGATTATGGTTTATAAACTTTTAAATATATATATTTTTACACAAATGCATTGCTTCGCTTCAGAAGGCCTTTATTAGAAGAAAGTCATATACATCTAGGATGGCTTGAGGGTGAGTAAATCATGGGGTAATTAAAATTTTTTTGGCGAACTATCCCTTTAACACATTATCATATTCTATAACAGGTGCTAAGAAATATTTAAATGAATAGAAACATTTCTACATATCGCATGTTGTCTACACTACCGTTCAAACTTTTGGGGTCGGTAAGAATTATGTTTTTGAAAGAAGTCTCTTATGCTCACCAAGGCTGGATTTATTTGATCAAAAACACAGTAAAAATAATATTGTAAAATGATGTACGGAAGAGACAATAAATAAAATTTTGCCCTTTATAAACTTTTTTTTTATTATTAGTTTGAGATCAAACAATAATTTGCAGATCTCCACTGCTGTGACCGCTTTCATCTACAGGGGCTGGTGTGGCTTTGTTGAATGATCACATATATGTTGTCGGAGGGTTTGACGGCACGGCCCACCTGTCTTCCGTAGAGGTGTACAACATCCGCACAGACTATTGGACCTCTGTGGCCAATATGACCACACCACGCTGCTACGTAGGAGCCACGGTCCTAAGGGGCCGCCTTTATGCCATTGCAGGGTAAGATGTTAATATAGCATGGTAGACTCTTCTCTATTGGGTCTTTGTCTTGGTTACTACCAGAAAATAAATGAATGACTTAATCTTTTGCTCTGATACTGCCCCTGTGTTCTTTCTGCAGATATGATGGGAACTCACTGCTCAGCAGCATTGAATGTTACGACCCCGTGATTGACAGCTGGGAGGTGGTGACTTCAATGGCAACACAACGCTGTGACGCAGGAGTTTGTGTGCTCAGAGAAAAATGAGAAGAGATTTAATTCTGACATAGAGGCACTTTTTATATCTGGACACTGGAATCTGCACTCCACTGCTCAGCAGAGCATCAGATCCCATTACCAGCCTTTTTATGACTCTTTCCTCTTATTGCATTTAAGTTTTGTTGCCATCTGATCTCAGTCCTTGTTTTCCCTTAATGAGGGATAAAACACTAACTTTATGATACAGTCAACGTGTGTTTCACCACCGTTTTTGTCCTCTTCATACAGACTCTGTGATCTTTGGTTCTGTGAGATTCACTCAGTTGGGTCCTTTAAAGTGCAATATAATAATCTACTGGTGTTGAAATGTCTCGGAGAAGAGACAAGTATGTGTATGCCTTACTGCCCAAGTGACTGAATCCTTCCTGAAGAAGTGGACATTGCCAGATTCTTTAGGATGTGACAACAGAGGTGCTTTGTGTAATCTGTGTCAATCCTGTCTTTGACGTCCGTTTTGACAAAGTCATCATCATCTCTGGTTGCTGGGGCTTCTCTCATTGACTCGACCCTTTATATATGTGCCTGAAGCACCAGAGATTTTTCCATCATCATGTATAGAACCATCAGTAAGAAATTGTGAAGCCAGTGTGCTGGTGTTTTAGGTGTGTTTAGTAGTGTGAATCTGAATGCACGGGTGAATTTAGCTGTGCTCTCTCAGTGAAACTGTGTCGTTAAAATACTGGAAACCGACCCATTAATATGAATGAAGGATGACTTGCATGGTGGATGTTCTGCAGTATATCATTGATGTGGTATGCAGTTTTAATAGTGTGACTCCATGATAAAGACAATAAAGGTAAAGTCTGTTTATCATGTAACACAATTGAGGTTTCACATCATCGGCTTACCTGTGAGAAGATTTTTTTTCATACAATTTCATACAGCATTTAAAGACCCATCAAAATAGTTTTAAATTTTTTTGTGCTGACGACTTATTTTCTATTGAAACAGGAAATTTGGGGTGGTATGTATCTAATGCTGTCTTCAAGTGCACCTGGGCAACTCATACCATTCAAGAAAGGTAACATGGAAGTAGCGTAAATAAAGCAAACAAATAATGTTGTGAACAATAAAACCCAAAAAACTACTGATTTCAAAATGATTAAAAATAATAATTTCTATGATTCGTTTATATATGGTATCACTGCCCTTTTTTACTTTAAGCAAACCATAAAAGTTGGGTGATTAACTTTCTCTGCTCATTATACTCACTGAACAAAGATTGTAAATCGTTTGGCGGCGATAGTTTCTTTGTTGCCCTTTATATAATGTTCGAGAACTTTTGTGAAGAAAAGCTGTCGAACAAAAGAAATACCCGAAGCACAGAGGAAATTTGACCTTTCCAAGGAAACCTCCCCTTTTCGTGAAGAAGGAAAAGGAAATGGCGGAGACATGGCAAAACTTTCGCTCTCGAGAACGGTTAGAAGTGTTGCAATACTTTCAAATCTAAAGATGAGCGTTTGCTTACACCAATCGTATGGCGAGGAGAGTGCTGATGCTGCCGCTGGCCAATCGCGCTCTGCAGTGGGCGGTGTGAGAGCGCACGCGGTTATAAAGACTGAACCGCGCACTTTTGGTCCCTCATTGCTGTGTTGGCGGAGACACGTTACGCGTCGGCAGTCAACGGAGCTCAAAAACGACTTTTGGCGATTTTGCACCGAATTACTTTAACGTTTTCTTAAAAACTTGATCCCACGAAGCCTAAGTCAAAATGGTAAGTACGATTCTAGTCTTTAAAATATAAATACTTTACAGCTTTAATAATAAAAAGTCAAACGTGGTCTTTCCCACCAAAACAACGAGTTATTTTTGAAGTTGCACTTTAACTGTCTTTAGTAGTTGTGTGGCTGTAGTTGAAACCTCTTAAAGGGCCAGTTGACTTAAATGTAACAGTTCTGTCATTCAGTATGACTTTCACTCTTCCGTGCACCACAAAAATACATTTTGTAAAGACTGACATCCTTCATTCACGTTCAAAACGATGCGACTTTAGCTGCCAAACCTGTTAGACTTGAAACAACTTGAGGGTGATTTAGGTTTTGGATGAACTATCCCTTTAAGACATCGAGGCTACAAAAGTTACTTTAGTCACATTATCAACCAACTTTACATAACTGCAAATGTCGTTTTATCTTCTAATCTCTTCCGTGTATTTGTTTTCTTGTGAAATATTTCGTGTGCGCTATGCAGGAAGTATGACGCACTTTGTAATCGACCTTTGAAAGTGATTTTTTTTTCTTCCCCGGCCGATGTATATGGTTGGATCGTAATATGATAAAACTCAGAAGCTGGCGTGAGGAATTCGTGGAATCCCACCGCAGAGGCCACTCGCGCGCGCGGTCCGGTAAAGAGCGCGAGGCTGGGGGATGGGAGGCTGCTGACTGGTTTTCCCCCAACTTCTACAGACTTTTACACTTGGAGCGGTCATTCATTTAAAGTACCGTACAGTTTCTCGTTTTGGTCGTTGCTTTGATGTTGGCGAGTGAATAATAATTCTCTTGTTCCTCTATTGCGCCATAGTTCAGGTTACTGGTTCCTTCCTGTCGCCCATTTTGCGATACAGCCCGAGAGATCAGAGAACGCGGACTCTGAGTCACTTTACTACTTTTAACCTTAACCTGAAAGGTCTTGTGCTTGTTTCACAAACATTCTTATTTGAATGTGCTTGAGATAACAGTTTTTCACCTTGAGACTTTTGAGGATAGTTCACCCAATATTGAGAATTCTGTCCCGTTGTTGTTCAAAACCTGTTGCATTTTTCTTACTCAAATGGGGATATTATGCAAAATTGACAGCTTTAGTCATCTTGCAAGTAATTGAATCCTTTTCCCCCTCTATATACATGAAGTGAATGGTGACTGAATTTGTCAATCTAACATCTCCTTTTTTGTTCCACTAAAGAAAGTCACACCGGTTTGGAACATTTCTGAAGCATTATTTTAACACAAGGGAAATGCATTGTGCAAATGATTTCTGAGAGATTCAGGAAGTACGTATATACCGGATATTAGTCTTGTATTCTTTGGTGTTTAGATCAGACCAAATAATGATTAATTCAATCACTAAAATGCAAGAATGTCCTCTTTTCCAGGTTTGGTTTCTTAGTGCAGTTTGGTCTGACCTTTCAACTCCACTTAGTAATTGAACCGTAATTATACAGTAGTTTCAAGTTCAGCTGCATGAGGAAGTTGTGACTTAAAGGTACAATATGTAAGATTTTGTAATAAAATATCCAAAAACCACTTGCACAGTGTTATATATTTCATGCAGTTGTGTACTTGCGTTTATCTCAAGTTCCCAAGGATTTGTAAATCCAGAGAAATTCCAGTTTTAAATAATGACTCGTCCCTGGTCATTGTCTCCTATCAATGATGGAATATCCGTGCTATCCTCGGTTTCCGCTTATGAATACTATGGCAAAACACACGTGGAGAAATGCGGAAGTGTTAGTTATACCGAATGCAGCGAGCCACTGTTGTGCATTTACGTTATCATGGATCACGATTACACTTTGGAAAGTACGGAATATCCCAAAAAACGTAGACGTACACCAACTGAGGCAAGAAGGCATTGGGACAAACACAGAAATAAAACTAGAATAAATATCGGCGTGGCGTTTCCAAAATGGAGAGAGCTTCGCGAAAACTTCGGACTGGACAGAGACTCCGCTCTCGTGTGTGCGTACTTGCAAATACGGTGCATTTGTTCAGATTTACTTTTAGAACGACTGTTTTACACACGTAAAAATGCACATTAACCCGCCAAATCATGACAAATAGTCACATATCAGTAAAAGGCTAATATAGAATCAAATTTCATGTTCTTTGCAGGTAATCAATTATGATGACATAAAATACTGTTATCAAATGTACAGGTAAGTTAATAAAAAAAAAGTAATACATTACCTTATCCGAGAAAATTATTAGTGAAATCTCCCATCATTCCATGCTCTGTCATTGCGTCATCGAGCTTCGCCTCTGTTATTGTTTTGAAAATGCGACCTCTATCGGCGAAAACTTACCTAGTGGTGTGACGAGACACTTGTCCCATGAGACGAGACGAGACTGGGTGAACGAGACGAGATTTTTAGACTTTTTTTTTTTTTTTTTAAAGAAATCCTCAGTGATGAAATATATAGGGAAAAAGTCTTTTATTCAACTGAAAAACACAAAATGCAAAAAAAGTAGGTGCATTTTGAAATCAACTTGTACTTTATGAAATTAAACGTCTATTTTAATAAATTTTATGCAGTAATAACATGTAAACACTGCAAAATGTTTTGCCACAAACATTATTTTCCACATACTGTACATTACTGTTTACATACAAAGCTCATCGGTCTGAAAAGCGAGGTGTGCTCTGATTGGCCAGCTATCCAGTGCGTTGTGATTGGCCGAATACCTCAAGCGTGTGTCGGAAATGTTACACCCTTTACCATACTGTGATGCTCTGTCTGGCCGGAGAGACGAGACAAAAACATTAAAACCAATTATAAACGAGGCATTTGTTGCATCCAGTGAGGACATAATTACGCATTATAATGACTTATACTGTCTTTTTAACTAAATATAAAACTATGTCTGCATTTGTGATCGGAGAAATGACAAACAACAAGTGCTACTCTACACTGCTCAAAACTCGCGTTTGAATCGTCAGTGTCAAATTCTTTAAATATAAAAAAAACGTACTTCCAGTCTGTGAGTCAAAACAGTCGGCATTGTAGTCTACTCTCCCAGGATCAGGATTATTTGAAATCCTGATCCATCTGAATATTTGGGTTAAACTGTTCTGGAACAGTGTTGTAAATGCAACTTAACCACTGATTTCTAGTCGTGTCCTCTTTTGGAAGGCCAAACAAAGTAGTTTCGCTTTCACAACGAAACACACAGCGCCTTCACGACATAGCAGTGGCGGCGGCGGCTACAACAATGCTACAGCGAGGATAAAAGTTATGCCTTCTTTCTTTGCGTGAACATTTGGGCGGCGTTATGCAAATCTTCCCACATCGTGACGTAGACATGTGGGGGCGTGTTAGAACGAGCTGTTTTAGGTAGGCGTGGTTGACTCTTAACTTTTATCAAAAATATCTCTTTGGATTTGAGACTTTACAGATCTTCTTTATGCACCAAGAGCTTGTAACACTCCAAAGAGAAAGGAAAAATTGAAATCACATGATATGACCCCTTTTAAATTTATTAGCTGCCTGGCAAAAGTGTAACGTTTGGGACACAAACATTTTACATCAGGCTTTAAAGAAAAATAAATACTTAAAAAACCTTCAACATTGAGAAAGTCTAGCCGTGATGTACTGAGATGACTGAGTTTATGTGCCTGGAGCTTGCAGTTTGTGTGCAGCCATTTAAAGCCTCTTTTTCTTTGTGCAGCGTGAGTGTATCTCCATCCATGTGGGCCAGGCCGGAGTACAGATTGGCAATGCATGCTGGGAGTTGTATTGCCTGGAGCATGGCATCCAGCCTGATGGCAATATGCCGAGTGGTAAGAGCGTTGGTAAAAGAGACGACTCCTTCAGCACTTTCTTCAGTGAGACTGGCTCTGGGAAGCATGTGCCACGATCTGTGTTTGTGGATCTGGAGCCTTCAGTCATTGGTGAGGGTTTTTTTTTTATTGTTGGTTTAATAAGTGATTACAATTGAACTATCAATCATCGTAAAACTAAGCTTGTAGCAAATCAGTGTTTTATGACACCTGAAATGTTGAAATTAATGTGTGCATTATGTCCAACATCCAGAGTGCAGTAGTTTCAAAAAGTGTAAATGGCTGGTTTTATGTTTTAAAGAGCTGGATATCAAAAATAAATGTAAAATGTATCTTATGTTTCAGATGAGGTGAGGACTGGAACCTACAGACAGCTGTTTCACCCGGAGCAGCTCATCTCTGGGAAAGAAGATGCAGCCAACAATTACGCCCGTGGCCATTACACCGTTGGCAAGGAAATTATTGATATAGTGCTGGAGCGTGTCCGGAAACTGGTATGAATTATGATTGAGCTACAGAGAAATGCAAAGTAGGGACGCACTAAGACCATAAAAGTATTCATGTTATGGTCATTATAAGTTCTTCTCAAATTCATTAGAAGTAACAAACAAATAAAATTAATCTTTTAAAATGCTACTAGTGATTTTTGGCTGTCACAACGTCATGTACAGTATAAAAAAAATGATATTTTGATCTTCACTAATACATTTAATTTTGTTAATTTTAATATTTATATTTTAATGAGTAATTCAGTTTTAAGCGCCTGAAAATAGTCCCCAGCTAGGTAACTTCTAATGGAAGGCACGCTCCCTGTGCAAGCAGGTGGCCGCGTTGGTTATGTTGGCGGAAGTTAGCCTATTTTCAGGCGCTGTGTAATATCATTGTGCCTGCTGCACCCATGGTACGGCAGCAAAGTTCCTTGATTATTACGCCGGAATGAGAGTATAGTTCCTAGCCATATCGGCCTAGAAAATCGCAACTTTTCATTTTCCGTCGGTCTTCGTACACGATGTAACTACAGAAGAGTCAAGTTTTAAATAGGAAAAATATCTAAACTCTTTGGTAATTTTTGCGCAAGATGCTAATGGTCTAATCAGATTCAATGATCTATGCTAAGCTGCAGCTAAAAGTGCTACCGCCAGACCTGGAGATCGGCTGAATGGATTCGAAAACGGTAAAACTCAATTGTTTAACTCTAGGGGAGTTGGAAAATGAGCCTATTTTCAAAAATAGTGGAGTGTTCCTTTAAAACAAATCAGTCTCACTAGGCAAGCCGTTTTGATTCTCTATGCAATGTGACATCACATTGCATAGGGCCGGGCCATGGGGTTGATTGACCGCACAGCATTGCCATAGTTTCCGCCCTCAGCGATTGTACGCTGTCCTCCATTTTCTCCGCGCTCGAGCAGCTGTAACATCTGAGCTGCTGAGGACGCGGTGGATTACTTTCATTTTAAGGTAATGCGCCTCAAAATCTACATAAATACATTTATGTCTGCACAAATCATTTCACTCCAGACTGCTTTGTGCATGTCATGTCGTTCTAGTGCTTAGCGTTTTAACCGTGTTTATGTGCGTACGTTACTGAAGTATTTTAAAGGTGCAATAGGTGATTGTCTACAGAAACATATTTTGTTATTCTGGTTGAAAGTCTCTTCACATCCTGATAACAATCATTAAGTTAAGTGGTCTAAATGTGTATATATATAGATATATAGATGTGTGTGTGTATGTATATATGTATGTATATATATATATATATATATTTATTTATTTAGTCTGGTGTGCGTATGCGTTCAGGCCAGGGGGCGTGGCTTTGGACGGCGATTGCCGTCTAAAGTTAGCATTTTTTCCGAGATCTCCTACTGCACCTTTAATTGATCAGCGGCATGCTTGTAAGATTAGTTTGTGCTGTCCATTCCGTAGCATGGTTGCGCGGCACAAGCTCTGTAACATTGCGCCATTTCGTACCACTTTCAGTGTATTTGGCTTCCTATATGTACGGCTGAACACCGGTTCTCTTGCTCTCAGTCATGTTGCTTCTACCGGCTATAAGAAGGTGTTAAACTAAGCAGAGAGACGTATACCCTTCTAGAGATGGGGAGGGAATATGCAGCTCATTTGCATTTTAAAATAATACCAAAACCGCTTTTATTTATTTATTTTTTGACACGCCCCAAAAGTGACATTTTCCAGATGTTATAATAAATGATCTGTGGGGTATTTTGGGCTGAAACTTCACAGACACATTCTGGGGACACCCAAGAACAATATTACATCTTGTAAAAAGGGGCATAATAGGTGCCCTTTAACTCCGCGGCAGAGTTACTCTCATGGGACACTGCACTTATTCGCAATCACAAAAGTACATTATTTGCATGTGCTTTAAATCCTTGCCGGTTAAACATTTCATTAACGTGCTGTTCTGAAGTGCGCTTTTTCTGAACACATACACCCGCAGCGCGTGCACTAAAAAGCCTGTCAAACAGCGCCTGATTAATGAAGTAAGTTATCTTTTGTGCTAATGTTGTCAAAACATTTAAAATACATTTTAAATATTTTGTTCCACAATTTAGTTTCTAAATTAAAATTGTGCCGTTTAGACCAATACATCTGATTACATGAGGTTTTTTGTTTGTTTGTTTGTTTTCTAGACAGACCAGTGCACCGGTCTCCAGGGTTTCCTTATTTTCCACAGTTTTGGTGGAGGCACTGGCTCTGGTTTCACATCCCTGCTGATGGAGCGTCTCTCAGTTGACTACGGCAAGAAGTCCAAGCTCGAGTTTGCCATCTATCCCGCTCCTCAGGTCTCCACCGCTGTGGTTGAGCCATACAACTCGATCCTAACCACCCACACCACCCTAGAGCACTCTGACTGCGCCTTCATGGTAGATAACGAGGCCATCTACGACATCTGTCGCAGAAATCTCGACATCGAGCGTCCCTCCTACACCAACCTCAACCGTCTCATCGGCCAGATCGTGTCCTCCATCACTGCTTCTTTGCGCTTTGATGGTGCCCTCAATGTCGATCTGACCGAGTTCCAGACCAACTTGGTGCCATATCCCAGAATCCACTTCCCCCTGGTCACATACTCCCCCATCATCTCTGCTGAAAAGGCTTATCATGAGCAGCTGTCTGTGTCTGAGATCACCAGCGCCTGCTTTGAGCCATCTAATCAGATGGTGAAGTGTGACCCCCGGCATGGGAAGTACATGGCCTGCTGTATGCTGTATCGTGGTGATGTCGTACCCAAAGATGTGAATGCCGCTATTGCCAACATTAAGACCAAACGCTCCATACAGTTTGTGGACTGGTGCCCAACTGGATTCAAGGTGGGAGAGAGAGACAAGACTATTTTAAATGTTCTTTCTTCAAACTTCATTAAACGTAATGTCTCCTCTTTCTCAACAGGTTGGCATCAATTACCAGCCACCTACAGTGGTCCCTGGTGGAGACTTGGCCAAAGTACAGAGAGCTGTGTGCATGCTGAGCAACACCACAGCTATTGCCGAGGCCTGGGCCCGTCTGGACCACAAGTTCGATCTGATGTACGCCAAGCGTGCCTTCGTTCACTGGTATGTCGGAGAAGGAATGGAAGAGGGAGAGTTCTCCGAGGCCAGAGAGGATCTTGCCGCACTGGAGAAAGATTATGAGGAGGTTGGCACCGAGTCTGTGGAGGATGAAGAGGAGGGTGAGGAGTATTAAAGATGCTTTAAGAGGTTGATCTGACACCAGTTTACAGTCAGAAGAGAAACTGGTCCTACTTCAGCACTTATAGCAGTATTTGCCTCTCCATTGTCAAGCTGCCTTATGAATGCCCAATGATGGGGAACAAAGCCCTGATGTGTTTATAAATGTTCTGTTGTTTTGTTCTTTTCTATACCTCTATTCTGTCTGATTTCAAAGAAACGAGTTGCCCAAGGCATTTCTGTCTGTGAACACTTTTTGTTTTGTAAGCCGTCTTTGTCTCTCACACATGCTGTAAGTGACTGATACAGTTTCAAAATAAACTTGACAAACGTGTCTATTGATTTTGTATGTTTTTGATTACAAAAAATGCATGAATTTATTCGTTATGTGAAGCTTTAGCCTTTATGATGCTTTACGTGCCCCCCTGTCAACAAGCTTGGCCCCCCCTAAATTTGGAATTTTACCACACCAAACAATTTTAGATGAAATGTGCAGTTTGTCCTGTAAACTATATATATATATATATATATATATATATGAAAAATATCACCAGCTGCTGAATTCAAATCTGTGTTCGCTGGCTGGCACAGAGCCAGAGAGACATGTTTTGAGATGTTCCTCACTGCAGAACACAAGATCCAGGGGGCGAGGTTAGATCCAACTCCTCCCACCTTACATATACCTAAACCTACCTGTCTCCACCCCCTGATCCCTAAACCCACCCATCTCCACCCCCTGGATCTTTGTTCTGCAGTGAGGGGCTAATGCACGTTTTAAAGCACTGCGCATTATAACCAATCCCATACGATTCTGTTGAGCTTATGAATGCAAGGACCAATCAGAGGCGTTCAGATGAGTCTCCGCTGAAACACGCTGTTTCGTCACTGCGCGCGCTGACTGAATTCTCATCAGAAACAAAGTGAAGTACGAATGTAAGTAAGATTAATTTCACAGTGTAAACGGATGGCGTCTTTAGTACAATGAAAGTGTTATAGGCTAATTAGTAACTAGCAATGTTTTCATTAAATTAACATTACATACAAAGTTAGTCGTATTAAAAATTTGTGGTATGACACCCATATCTGGTACTTGAAAAGACGGCTTTTTATGCAAAGTTAATAGATTACATTATTAGGCTACTTTGCCCATCGCCCATTATAGATCAACTAACATAATCTATAAAGGTGCAAAATGCATTTACTTGCACATATTTGAGAATCGAGATATATTTCTATTATATGATATATTTTGGAAATATTTAGAAAAAAAAATTGGTTGCCTTCTATGGGTGGCTTGTTAAAACCAATAAATCCTAATGGAATATGTCCCAAAACACTACAGAAAACCATTTTTTTAATGGTTAAAAGTTGATGGTTTGTAATGTTATTTGTTGTGGAAACCATTAAAATTTTCTGTGATGATTTTATTGGTTTTTTTTTTTTTAGTAGGGACATGAGCCTATATCAGTTATACAGTGGTATTGTGGCTGCTGTGTGCACCTTCACTCGTGGCCCCTCAAAAATGATGCCCCTGACACTACAATACAAAATTATTTGCCAAATAAATGAAACCTTAATTTTAGTTGAAATTGTTATAGATTACTTCTAGAGATTGCAGTGATGCATGACATGGTGAAAAATTACTGAATGAATAATACTAGTAGGTTAAGATTAATTTTAAAATTGTGCCCCCTAAAAGCACAAGTGGCCCCTGTCTGGACCCCCCAGTTACTGTGGTCTACTCTAGAACTGTCCCTGCATCACACCACAGTTGTTTCTTAACACGTAGGCCTACAGTATGAGTGCATACTTTATAAAATGATCATGTTGCTTGCTATTTGAAAATGTAACTTTCAATATAAAACCTATTACAGTACATGTGGTAAAGAGGCTTGCATACTTGAGCTAAAGAAAGAGGGTTGTACTAGAAATGCAAACAGTAACATTTTGTGTTTGTAGTAAACAGATCAGAAAGACTTATATTTGTCTTATTCAGTACTCAAATGTTATACCTATGTATGCAATACAGCGGAATACTGCAATAAGGTTAGTATACCACCCTACCCTATTAGTCAAACATTTTTATTGTATTTATATGGGCTATTTTTTTTTATTATTATACCCCCATTGGGGGCTGAGCCCCCCTAAAATGAAAATCCTAGAATCGCCCCTGCCGTTGATGGCAATGTTAACCAAAGTTGCCCCATGTATCATCAGCCTAACACTCTTATCATTAGATGAAAGTAGTCAAAATAATGACTAGAAGAGGGGTGATTTTTGCTGATTCTTTGCAAGAGGAATTATTTTTCTGGTCCAGGTTGAGTAACTCTTTTTTTCCAGGCCCAGGAAAGAATATTTAAGCACATCAAAAGTAAAATTGCTCTTTACTTACAAAAGACCATTTACAACGATTCTGTGCAAAACATTTCATAAAAGCAAAATGTTTTATCAATTTATACATTCAGTTTTTGTTTTTTTTACTCCAAAAGAACAAAAACAAGGCTTTAAAACGGCTTTGTTTGTGATTTCATATGTAGCATGCAAAAATCTGAATACAAGGCTGCTTTGAATTGCAGGCAATTGAGAGTATTTTCACCCACAGTTGTGTAATTTCAGGATCTACCAGCAGGGGCTAAGAGGCCCATGCTTCAAACAATTAAAGAGAGGTTTCTCAAGGATTTGCAGCTTTTGGCTCAGGCCATGTTACCATCAATGGCCACAACATTCCGTTTCCTCCCGCTGAAAAGCAATCCTTAAAATTGCATGGCCGCATAACTATAATATGCTGTTTTAGTTGGGAGACCCAACAAAGTTAATATTTATTTTTAAACAATTCAACAGGTGTACCTGTTAAAATATTTGCTGTGACCTATGAAGATATGTTAACACATTGCCCATTCTAGATAATTAAAAAAGGAAAAATATCATTATTATTATTTTTTTTTTTATAAATATTCTGATCTAAATGATGATCAACCTGCAATACAATAATTGTTTTGTTTCACCTCAACCATTTTTGGTGGACATTTTTGCCCTCCCACATCAAAATACCTTAAGTAAGATTAAACTTTAATGTACAGTGACTGTGACAATGTACACCATTGATTATTTTAATGACTTTGCGATGAAAGCATCATGATCCAGACTCGAAATGCAATAAGCCTACTCAAGTTTTTTCAAATAAAACAAAGACTGACTCACTTCGATTCCACTTCAACATGTCCATTCATGTTAATCTAAACCTGATAATCTTACATGTAAAACAATAAACTTTCTGAATCTCAGTCTCATGCGTGGCCTTGTTATTTATATACTGAAATATAACATTGATTACAACGTTAGTTTAACATTTAAGTGAGATGCTAATAGATTTGCCTTTATTTCAAAACACAAAAGTAGACCACTATTTGAAGCGCTTTACTACAACGCCCCCTCCCCCGCACTATTCGTCACACTCTATACGCTAGTCGTCCAATCAGCAGCCGCAGTGAGTGTATTTAAAGAAGAAGTCCCGGCCACTATCAGCTGTCACCTGAAGGTATCCATACGCCGAGGTAAACACTGGGGCGGAGCGAGGCGGTTGACGGCTTCGAGCGCATGATGTTGGCAGAAGTGTATGTAAAGATATACAGAACTCATACAGTTTCTAAATTAACGTAGTTTTTCCGTAGATTTTTGACGTAATCGTACAATTCAAAAGTGCCTTTTGAACTTGTAATGCCTTGTTACTCACAGTTGTATGCTTCTACTGTGGGCCCTATTTGTATATATAGGTATATGTAACATGAGCTTGACAAAAATTGACTTCTTTGAAAATAAAAAGATTTGAGTCTTTCATTTAAAATAACACCTCATTATAGAGTAAACTGTAAATAACTACAGTTCGAACTTTCGTTTGAATGCGACGTAAATGTGAGGAGTATGTTTAGTTTGTTTCTTGAGTATGAATAGCGCCTGCACTAATGTAAACGAATAACAACTTATTTCCGAGCTGTAGTCGTTACGCGTATAGAAGACAAACGGGTTAAATAATGCAACAATAAACGGTAAATATCACGTCCGAACTGTCCCTTTAAGTGATTCTTCAAAGCTACAAATGAGTGGACACGCTCGCTTTGTCTCTAGATTTTTGAGCGGATGTGCTCTCAGCCTAAGAGCAGTCACGTCACGGTGAGTGTGTGCATGTGCGCGCGCGCGCGTGTGTGTGTTGATTGTTCGTGTTCAAGTGTTCGCCGGACTGGGGGAGTAAGGACGGACAGACTGTGTTGCAGATCCCAGGAAGTTCTGTCTCCGCTTCGCTGAGCGACTCGATTCTGCTCCGGAACCGGACCTGCAGGATGACCCAGCGGGGCCCGGCCGAGTTTACCCCACCGCCCGAGTGTCCGGTGTTCGAGCCCAGTTGGGCGGAATTTGCAGACCCGTTTGCGTTTATCAATAAAATCCGACCCATCGCCGAGAAAACCGGGATCTGCAAGGTTCGACCACCGCCGGTGAGTGCTGTCCGGACGGTCTGAACCGGGCCGGATCTGCGGAGTGATTCCGAGTTCGGATTAAAGGGAAATGTCTCAACATGGCGGCGCATTGACAGCACTGCCGAACCGCTTTGTGTGTAGCTAGGCATCATGTGCGCAATAACGTCGCCCAGGATCCACAAACGTCGCGGATGTGTGAATGTTATACAGGAAAATGTCTCTTTATGGTCGCTGAGTGTATGGTTAACGGCCTGGCTCGGTTCTAGTGCTGGATTAAACGTCACGTTTACTTACACTTTAGTTTGCTGATTGTTAGTGTTTATCGTTGATATAGAATATTGTTTATTTTTATGTATATTGAATTATTAGTACTGGTGTAGTTGCTTCTGCATCTTTAGTGACATTGACCGGTGTTCGAGCCCAGTTGGGAGGAATTTGCAGACCCGTTTGCGTTTATCAATAAAATCCGACCCATCGCCGAGAAAACCGGGATCTGCAAGGTTCGACCACCGCCGGTGAGTGCTGTCCGGACGGTCTGAACCGGGCCGGATCTGCGGAGTGATTCCGAGTTCGGATTAAAGGGAAATGTCTCAACATGGCGGCGCATTGACAGCACTGCCGAACCGCTTTGTGTGTAGCTAGGCATCATGTGCGCAATAACGTCGCCCAGGATCCACAAACGTCGCGGATGTGTGAATGTTATACAGGAAAATGTCTCTTTATGGTCGCTGAGTGTATGGTTAACGGCCTGGCTCGGTTCTAGTGCTGGATTAAACGTCACGTTTACTTACACTTTAGTTTGCTGATTGTTAGTGTTTATCGTTGATATAGAATATTGTTTATTTTTATGTATATTGAATTATTAGTACTGGTGTAGTTGCTTCTGCATCTTTAGTGACATTGACGAACAGAAACCCCCGTCATTACCTCATAATTTGATTAAAAAGGCTTTTAATGAGTTCCGTGTACTTTTATGGAGAATTTAATGTCGACAGATAAGACAAAAAAAAAAACATCAAGAGACCGAGAGATACCTGCCAATGCGGAAATAAACATTTCCTTTCATTTTCACCATAGCACATTGAGTATATACACATATATTCATAAATTGAGTTTTGTTTGTTATTTTTTATTGCATTAGGCTATTACCTTAATGAGAAAATTGTTAATATAAACTAATTATACCATCATTATATAGTTATATAATCTATTCTGGTCAGAACGAATGCTTTCTGTTGCAAAAAAGTGGTTGTGTGCGGATTAGAGAATAATGCAATCAATTAATTACCGTTTATACCTAGCAACTAAATATAGTTCACATATTAGCAAAATGACCCGGTTCAGCCTTTCGGCGTTAATCTGAATCCGAACCTGTCTAAACCGGTTTGAAGGGTTTCAGTGGTTCTGATGGCGTCTTTATGTTTTATAGGTTATGTGAGTGAACATTAGACGAGCCCAGTGCCACGAATATTATAATTTATTTATCTCTGAAAATGGTTTTGTGTGTCTGAGAGACCGAATATGTACTTAACAATCATTTTTATAGACATTTAAAAAATGTAGTTCATAGCCATATTTAGGTTCCATGTTATTTTAAACGCTGTTTACTTATTTATTGACGATTCTCGCTCCGTCTGTTGTGTCCAGGACGCGCTCTGGATCAAACCGCTGGTTCTGATTCTGGCTTCGGGTTTGATGTGAATTCCAGTTCTGATGAATCCATTAAACTCGCAGCTACGTGACGTGATCCACGCATGAGGTGGCAGCTGAGAGAACGCGTAATTACGTTAAACAAGCGATTATTAACTGGCAAAATATGTCAAGCATCATTATAGGACGACGGCTTCGTATCAGTGATGACATTAATAACCAAAAAAGTAACTTAATGTTTTGGTAAGGGTTTTAAAGCTGAGAATGTTTCCCAAATGGCCTCTTGCTTTCCAACACCATCATAGACGCGCACTGCATTCTGACGCGTTTTAAAGTATTTGGACCGTGTGAAGTGATTCACAGGCTCGGTTCGGTTCATAAGCTGGTCCCGGAAACCTATGTATACCCTCGGGCCGGGCGCGTCCTCCATGTTGCGAGCTATGGAGTGAATGAACCATCTGGCCATTTTGTGTCTTTCTGTAACTATGCTGCTTGAACAGCAAACAAGGAAATAATGTGGTAAATGGATTTAATATGCACAGAACTTACCTTCATTTTCTTGATTGTGTAGCTGAGGTCAAATATACGGATTGTGGTGAATATCGTTCGTATGTAGGGCACAAATCTGTATATATGATCTCATGTACAGTGGTTTGTTGTACAGACTCTCAAATGGTGTGCCTTTGGATATGCAATTTATGTGTTATGAGGCAAGATTTGTTTAAAGTTCTGAATAAAACATTTTTTTCATGTGCTGATTACATAATTACACTATTATTATAAATGTATGAAAGCAAACATATCTACGTTCTGAATTCTGAGGCTTAAATGTGAGGTTTTGCAGCTCATTTTAATTGTGATAATTGTAGCCTGAGGTGACTTTTTTTGGCTAAGAAAGGGTAACACTTTATTGATCCCAAGGGGGTAATGTCTGGTCTCGGTAATCAAACCGTTAATTACATTGTGTGTATCTGGAGACATGATTGCATATGTGTTGCTGTTTTTCTGAATGCAGTTGTAAGCATGTGGTTATGGGAGGCTGGAGACAAAGGAAATGTGTTAAACGTGGTCTGAAAAGGTTTTATATAGGTGACTGAGCTGAACGAAAACCACAGTTCCACCGTTTAGCCATCTTCAGCAGGTTGCGTGTGAGTGAACGTGTGCTTTTTAGTTCACATTTAGCCACTGTTAGGCAGACACACATTCACAAGATTCTAGACCACAAAGTTCCAGTCACATTTGAACAGGGTTGTCTTTCAGATCCTTTCAATTAAATTTATGAATGCAAAGAAAATATTTAGCAAGTAAGAAGAATAGTAATGTAATCTGAATAAAATGGCTCAGGCAATATGTATTGTTTCAACCATATGTATTTACTGACTGTTTGTGTAGATAATTTTGTGTGTCTGTTTAAATTATCAGTGTCCAGTACCCTCAGTATGAAAGCCTTATCTGTAAACATGAAAAACAGTCACCACCTATTCAAAAGCCATGTTTTTGTGTGCCTGTCTGTGTGCTATGTTGATGAATTCACGTCACAAACCTGCAAAGCCTAATGAATTTAGAAAATCAGAAAGCTAAAGATGAAAATGATGTCTTTCATAAAGCCTCTCTTGTTTTGACCATGTTTGTGTTCCTGACCCCAGTAATAATGAGTTAGGCTCGACTCAAGGACATATTATGTTGTTTAGATTTGCAGTTAATGGAGCTGAAGTTTGTTTTTGTGAAAATTTTAGCTTTGCTAAAAATATATGTAGAATGCACTGGACTGTACAACTGCTTAATTGATCCCTATTGGATGTCACAGATTGATTTTGCTGCGAAATTATGACGTTGCGTAGAAGTTAAATATACTCAGAAATCAAGCCATTTAAAATAAATATCAATAAAAGAAAGAGAAATGTAATTTCACTGATTGTTTGCTTGCTTTGTGTGTGTGTTTAGGATTGGCAGCCTCCATTTGCATGTGACGTTGACAGACTTCATTTTACTCCACGAATCCAGAGACTCAATGAGCTTGAGGTAATTTTACAATTTTGCTTTGAGCTGGAAACTAGTTTGCACAAATTTGCTTATATTTGTGAGGGCCCGATATTTTAAAATATCTCCACAAATATAGTGAGACATGCTGAAAACTAACTTGCGAGGTCATCTGAAGTGCTCACTGTATGGAAAAACTCATAAATCTGTCAAATCATCTATTGATATCAACAGGTTTGTTACAGGGTTAGGTTTAGGGTCAGGGTTTAGCAAATTTCATCACCTCTGTTGAAAAGCCATTGTGTATATGAGATAATATAGTGAAACTGAAGGGTGCGTGTTTGTGCATTGTAAGGTCAATGGTCACAGTCTTGTCAGCAGAATTTGGGTCTTTTGAAATATCTGATATTAAAATAACACCATCTCTGAGATACTTGATAATTAACATGCACCATTCACAATGTTTCTGAATCTTATTTTGTCTTTTTCTTGGCTCTTCTATCACCCTCCCCCCTTTCTTACAGGCTCAAACCAGAGTTAAACTCAACTTCTTGGACCAGATTGCCAAGTTTTGGGAACTACAAGGATGCACACTCAAAATTCCACATGTGGAGCGGAAGATCCTCGATCTGTACCAGCTCAACAAAGTGAGTGAGTCTGTCATTCAGGCTTCTTTATCGGACTGGATAAGTTAATATGCCTCATCACTTATGACTCTGTTCAATATTTTTAGTTGAAACCTGTTACCCATCTCTGTATGAGTCACAGAGGAATTCATGTAACCACTGAGTTCTTTATTATTGACCAAGTAAAACAAAAGCATTGAATGTTTATAATCTTTTTTGCAATGAAGTCCAACACTCTTTCTCAATCTGCCAGTTGGTTGCAGAGGAGGGTGGATTCGATTTAGTTTGTAGAGAGAGGAGATGGACGAAGATTGCCATGACAATGGGGTTTGCCCCAGGCAAAGCTGTGGGGTCCCACCTGAGAGCCCATTACGAGAGGGTCCTGTACCCGTACCACCTCTTCCAGTCTGGGACAAACTTGCTGGTGAGTTTAACATATAAACTAAACACATCAGATCGATATATCACACACTCTCCATAAAGCTTTCAGCAGTCATGCAGGAGTTTTGGGTTAGGAGTCCGGTTACAGCTGGTCTGCAGTGTTAAAGCTGGGCTTTTAGGGTTAGCGGTATTAGTTTCTACATTAAGGTCTGATTGAGTATGCTGTGCTTATGAATGCAATATGTGGTTATTAAGTGTGTTTTATTGTGTTTTAGCTGCTTGTTTTCTGTATTGCGTGCCAATCTTCCAAGTGTTACTGCTCTTTGTGCCACAGCCTCTGCTAAATGTGGTTGCAAATTACTTTTGTCTTTAGAGACAAATATCAATTAGCAAAATGCACAACATGGTATTCATAACTTTTTACACACTGTAAGCTGCTGCCTTTCATAGATGGAAGAATCCATCATATATTTATGTGATTTAATACATTTAATAATATTTATATATTACAATATTAATATGAAAAAGTGTAATCATTTCAGTAATATTTACATAGTACAACAAAAATTGTATTAACTATAGAAAAATATAAACTAAGTATATAAATATTTTTCAACATTTTGTAATACACTCAGTGATCACATGCAGGAGCATTTGAATATGAAAAGTATCTTGGAGCCTAACTAATTTTTTTTTTCCATTGACTGAATGCTTGACATCTCTGTTAGAGATGTTGTGACCTCTGACCCAGAGATCACTGGCATTTTCTTTGTAATGTTTGGTGCTCTTTTCCACATCAGGCTCTTGACCTTGCAGCCAAACTGACAAGTTTTGTGGCACCTCCTGGGCTGGAGGAGGTATGTTTCTACTTTCCCCATCTGACTATTTAAATCTGGACAGGATGTGATATCATTATGAGTACTGTGGCAATGAATGTTTCATTTAGTAGTCGCTGTGGCTCTTACTGCCATACTGAAATGTGCTCCTGCTCTCTGAAAAATCACACAATCCATCTTTTAAATGTATGGATTTATGTTAATACAGTAGTTTATTACTCTTTTGTGAATGTTTTAAACTAAATATTTCCCGGTTCTTTATCACTTTCTTATGTTTGATATGTAAACATTTCCTTTTGCTGCTTATGTCAGTTTGTTTGTGTGTGTGTCTATTTATTTATTTTTTTTAACCCAGTGTTTTGTTTTATTTTTGAGTTTGGGTGACAAATGGGAGCGAACTGGTGTTTCTTTGACAGACAGCATTCAATCTGTCCTGACCCTCACCAAACCCCCAGCTATCCTGCCGAGACAATGTTGCTTTTATTCTCCACCTACTACTCTCGTCTTTGTTTTCACTTGCTGCTCTTTCTATGTTTTTGTCTTTTTGACTTCTGCTGCATCCTTTCGTCCTCCCCTCCCCCTCCCACTCCTCCTCTCAGCCCACAGAGGCTGTGACCTGCTTTTTGTTCACGCTAATCTCTTTACACCTCCAGCTGTTCTCTCTCCTCCCTCTATCCTCTGTCTGTATGTTAATCTGTAATCTGATAGTGGTAGCAGGCGTCATACAGTTTGGATGCCGTGTAACTGGGAATGTTGAGGATTTCATCCTGCATGCACTCACAGATGTAACACTCTTTATAGCCATGCTAACAGGTTTTTCACACAGTAGTATAGCTTATCTTTGGGCTGGAGTGAAATGATGATGGTGATTTAGAGGAATTTTGTGAAGTGTGAAGTTTCACAGTTTCCAGTGTGGAGAACCCTGAGGTGGCCTGAAAATGACCTTTGACTTTTCATTGCATTTTTAAACATTGAAATTTTAAATGTTTCTCTGGATTAAAAACAGACCTAAATTACTATTAAATTACACTTTAACCATTGTATAAATTATCTACCGAAGTTTGTTGGAGTTAAATCGAAAGATTATTGGAGTATGTTTTACAAAAAAATACAATTTCAGTCTTTCTACTACTGAAAAATGTAATGTTTAATTCAAAGTATTATTCACCATTTCTAGCAAATAGCAAATTTTCTATCAATTTCTGAGTAAAAATTTTTAATCCTACACCAGTTTTTAAAGGGATAGTTCATGCAGAATTGAGTTTTGTAATCATTTTGTCACCCTCTTCATGACTGACTTTCTCTACACAAAAGGAGATTTTATGCAGAAGTCCAAGCTGCTCTTTCCCATGGGCTGTCAAGTTCCAAAAAAGTATCTTAAAAGGGTTCATGCAACCCTTCTGAAACCATATTTCCCCTTAGTGTGAGGCAAAAGGCTGAACTGTTTTATTTGCACAAAATCTTAATATGCATCTGTATCTCTCAAATTGAAGTCACACCATAGAAAAGAGCAGCTTGGGCCTTCTGCCTAACATCTTCCTTTGTGTTTAACAGGAAAAAAGAAGGTGAACTATACCTTTAAGTGCTGCATTAATTTAACGTGAGAGCATTGTAGTTTTCTTATTTTATATGTTCTTTAAATGTGAAGGGCACATTTAACCAGTTGAGTTGTTTTTCTTGTTTTCTTCAGTGTCTGCAGAAGGCATCAGTGGATGATGTAAATGATGAAGATAAAGAGTATAAACCCCATGACCTGCTGCAGAGACAAAACATTCACGTTCAGCCCAGCGACACGAGCACACCTGCTAGACGAGCCAAGAGGATGAAAACAGAGGTGAATACTCCATTTGTGAGTGGGCAACTATGTTGTAGGTTTATAATCACAGTCTGCCTCCCATTTGTCACAGTTTTGTTTCTGTAACGGTCCATACTGTATGTCCGTATGGATATAAACAACAGTCTTTTTATTTTTATTTTTTTTGTTTTTGTTTTTAAAGATGCTCACCGAGGCTGCATTAATTTGATCAAAAATACAGTAAAAATAGTAATATTGTGAAAAATTACTACAATATAAAATAACTGTTTTCTGTTTTAATCTATTTTAAAATTTAATTTATTCCTATGATGACAAAGCTGAATTTTCAGCAGTCATTACTCCAGTCTTCAGTGTCACACGATCCTCCAGAAATCATTCTTGGTGCTCAATAGACATTTTTTTTCTTTTAACTCACATGCTTCTATTTTTGTCTGTAGTCTGGCTGTGTCAAGTCAGAGGGAGGTGAGGGATGTGAGAACAGGCCCAATCTCAGGAGGAGAATGGGTTCATTTGTTGCCAAGCCTGAACCAGGTGAGCACCTAACCTTTGCATCTAACCTCACATGACTCAGATCATTAGCCAGTATTCATTAGGTAATATTTATAGTCAAGCAAAGCAAACATGTGATTAGCACAGCTTTATTAGTCAAATCAGTGTCTTTATATGAACAAATGCATTTGTATGTGTGTATTAGAGCAAGAGGTCCCTATACAGGTGAAGCAGGAACCTGTGGAGATAAAAGAGATAAATCCTGAACCCGAGAAAAGCAAATCACGTTACAAGAAAAACATCCCCCCTCCTCCAGTCAGCATGGTAAATTTCCTTCCCTCTTTCTTATTCAAATGTAAGTTCTGCTGAGCCTTTCTGTCACATGTAAATCACAACCATAACAAAGTTAATTTAACTCATTTTAGTTGAGGAAACCAATTGCCTTAAACCATTTTAAGTTTTAAAAAACAACATTTGAGTACTGTGAAGTTGTAATGTGGGGGAAATTATTCATATTAAATAACTATAAGCTGTATTCAAAAACATTGTGTCGCTAAAACTTTGTTTACATGGGTGCTGTCTGTCTTTCTCTAGATGGACCTGTATGTGTGTTTAGTGTGTGGAAAGGGGAACGATGAGGACCGGTTGTTGTTATGCGACGGTTGTGATGACAGCTACCACACCTTCTGCTTGATCCCGCCTCTCAGTGATGTTCCTAGAGGTGATTGGAGGTGCCCTAAGTGTCTGGCTCAGGTGAGTTATAAAGTATATGATAACAGTGTTTGTTCATTATTAAAAGTCCGTAAAAGCAGCAACTGATTCTGAACAGCACTGTTCAGAACCCAGTCAATGTTGCAGTTTTAGAGAATTTGATTTACTACAACAATTGATTGACTCATTATTTCTGTGTTTCTGCAGGAGTGCAGTAAACCTCAGGAGGCGTTTGGCTTCGAGCAAGCTTGCAGGGACTATTCTCTGAAATCCTTTGGGGAAATGGCAGACTCCTTCAAGTCAGACTATTTCAACATGCCTGTTCATGTATGTACAAATCCCTACTGAGACTCTGACATTGACTCTGATGAGTATAGATTTACAAACCTAAGTTTGAACAATGAACTAACCTTAAGCATTGATATTAATGTTGATTTTTCTTTTTTGGTTTGTTTTAGATGGTTCCCACTGAATTGGTAGAAAAAGAGTTTTGGAGGTTGGTCGGTACCGTTGAGGAGGATGTGACAGTGGAATATGGTGCTGACATCGCCTCGAAAGAGTTTGGAAGCGGTTTTCCAATCAAGGGTGGAAAGTTTAAGGTTGCGCCGCATGATGAGGTACAACTGCAATATCAGATTTTGAGATTATTCACAATTTCCGACATGTATTCATATGTAGCACATCCTGTTTCCATCACTGATGTTGTTATTCTCTGTTGCGGCTAATTGCTGTAGAAATATCTTCGCTGTGGTTGGAACTTGAATAACATGGCCATGATGACGCCATCAGTGCTGACTCACGTCACTGCTGATATATGTGGCATGACTTTGCCATGGCTGTACGTGGGCATGTGCTTCTCCTCTTTCTGTTGGCACATTGAGGACCACTGGAGCTATTCCATCAACTACCTGCACTGGTAAAAAGTGACATGCTTAATAAAAGGCATATATATCAGTGTTATATATATATAATGCACTGACTGAACTCACTGTAATTCTGTCCCCCACAATGTTTTTGCTTCAAATATGGTTTCTACTCTAAATAAAATTGCAGTTACCTAGGAGAGTGTGTGATTATAGAAAATGTCAAAATATCTGAGACTGACATAATTAACTTACCAACTAACCTTGTACACTAGTACTTTTTTTCAGCAAGCATGCATTGCATTGATTTAAAAGTGACAGTGAAGATATTTATAATGTTACAAAAGATTTCTCTTGCAAATAAATGCTGTTTCTTTTAAACGTCCTATTAATCAAATAATGGTGAAAAAATGTATCATAGTTTTTACGAAAATATAAAGCAGCACAACTGTTTTAGCACTGATAATAAATGTTTCTTGAGCACCAAATCAGCATGTTAGAAGAAATATTATTACACAGGAATAAATTACAATTTAAAACATTAAAATAGAAAACAGTCATTTTAAATTGTTATAATATTTCACAATATTACTCTTTTTACTATGTTTTTGATCAAATAAGTGGTATTGTATGTGTGAAGACTGCGATTGTATGTTTGTATGTGTTAGGGGAGAGCCTAAGACCTGGTATGGTGCTCCTGGTTTTGCCGCTGAGCAGTTGGAAGCAGTCATGAAGAAACTGGCCCCAGAACTGTTTGAGTCTCAGCCAGACCTTCTACACCAGCTTGTCACAATCATGAACCCCAATACACTCATGGCCCACGGAGTACCAGTGAGTAATGTTTATACACATAATCACATGCTCACATGGAGTACCTGTGAGTAACACACGCTTTCTTTTTTAGATTTACAGAACCAATCAGTGCGCAGGAGAGTTCGTCATCACTTTCCCACGGTCCTATCACAGCGGCTTCAACCAGGGCTTCAACTTTGCAGAGGCTGTGAACTTTTGCACAGTGGACTGGGTGAGGATCCGATCTGCTGTTACACTGACTGTTTTTAATGTAGATTTTCTTGGGCAGGTCTCAGAGCTGAGTATGCAGAGTTTTAATTTATATGATAATTGTTTTTTTGTTTTTTTACTGATTTGTGTTGTAAATTTGGTTTGCAGATGCCACTGGGGCGTCAGTGTGTGGATCACTACCGCCTGCTGCACCGTTACTGTGTGTTCTCTCATGATGAGATGGTGTGTAATATGGCCATGAAAGCCGACAGCCTGGACGTGGTTCTGGCGTCAGCCGTACAGAAAGACATGCAGCTCATGATCAAAGACGAGAGAGAACTGCGGGACAAAGTCCGTAAGATGGTGAGAGAACACAAAAAAAACCTGTCAAATCTGTGTGTGAGAGACACCATTTGTGTGGATGGCACTATAGTGTAAATTTATTCAACCGTGCTCATTAGTCTTCTCACTCTGAGAAAAACAAACATATATGGAAGTGTGTAGTAAAATATGCCGTAAGTCAACACTAAAACAATTATCCTCACACTTCATGGACTTTATATATTTAATAAAATTATCTATCTACTTGCATTACAGTAGCTTTATATAATATATTATATAGCTTTTTCCAGGTTTCCATGAACATTGACAACCCAAAATTAATGGTGGTGTGTTATATTGGTCATTTTAATAGGTTAGCGATATTAGTAATGTCACTCTGAATGTGCCATTTTTTCTACTTATCTGTAAATGATCATTTGATAATATTCTCTCTTTGTATAGGGGGTGGTTCGATGTGAATTGTCTGAGTACAGCCTGCTGGCAGATGATGAGAGACAGTGCGTAAAGTGTCGCACCACCTGTTACCTGTCTGCTCTCACCTGTCCCTGCAGACCAGGAGTCCAGGTGTGTCTACACCATGCCCACGACCTCTGCTCCTGCCCCGTTTCCAACTACACACTCAAGTGAGTCTCCACTTTTGCTTTCGGTACTCTTCAATGATCAGGCTACAAGATACGAGAGCTGGCCTTATCTAAAGCTTGGCCTCTATTTAACTTGATTATGACTAAACAATTACAGTTTGATTGGATCATTGAAGTGGTTCAACTCCTAATCAGTGCTTCAGATTCAAATATATGGTGTTGTTATTGTTGGCTGTGCCTTTGGAAATTTTTTTTCTTAAGTGATGCTCTGGTGAAAGTTTCACTCAATGTAATGCTCAACCACACAGTTACCGTTTCACACTGGATGACCTTTACCCCACGATGAATGCTGTGCGACAGAGGGCGGAGTCCTATGATGAGTGGGCATCACGAGTGACAGAGTTCATGGAAGCAAAGCTTGACAAGAAATGCAGTGAGTTTCATTCTGAATTAGAATCTTTCTGAATTAGAATCCACTTTCAGCATGTGTAGTTATTAGAATTATTATTAATAATAATGTTAACATTTTATTTATTAATACACAATGTATAAATTTGATGATAAATTCCCCTTAAAATTATTTAATTGAAGACAATCAGGAAATCAAAAAGACATTTTATTTACTTAAATGTTCCTCATCTCACAGTGCACAGTTATTGGCATGACACTATAGATTAGAGAGAAAAAAATACTATGCAAAATAGTGTATTAACATTTTCCTCCTCTTTTTTTCACAATTTAAATTTTTATGGACAATCAAGTCCCACACTACGTATATTCTATTTCAGTCATAAAAATGTTAAATCACTCAAGTTAATTGCATTTGAGTACCATTTCATTAGTTTCACTTCTGCTTCTGGCCTCTCAATGGCACCTCTCAAGTCTTATTTAAAGGGGTCATATGATGCTTTTTTAAAGATCATTATTTTGTGTATTTGGTGTAACAGAATATGTTGACATGCTTTAATGTTTTCTCTATCACTGTAGATGTCACCGTGTTTCGCGTCCTTCTGGAGGAGTCTGACGAGAAGTCGTTCCCAGAGAACGATCTCTTACGTCAACTGAGGCTGGTTACTCAAGATGCTGAGAAATGCTCGTCTGTTGCTCAGCAACTGCTAAACGGCAAGAGGCAGACCAGGTACATGCACACAAAACCACAAAGAGACTAGAATGAATTCTACTCAAACAAACTACAGTTACAATACAGTTTTAAACCTAGGGGTTGGTAAGATTTTTAAAATGTTTTTGAAAGAAGTCTCTTATGCTCACAAAGGCTGCATTTTTTAAAATCTAAAATACTGTAAAAACCGTAATACTGTGAAATATTTAATAATTTTAAGTAACTGTTTTCTATTATAATATATTTTCAAATACATTTTATTCCAGTGATGGCAAAGCTAAATTTTCAGCAGCAATTTACTCCAGACTTAGTGTCACATGATCCTGCATAAATCATTTTAATATGCTGATTTGGTGCTTATTGCTTCTCATTATCAATGTTAAAATCTAGGTATGTCCCGATCAGGTTTTTTGTGCACCTCATCCGATCCCAGAATATTGAGTATCTGCCGATACTGAGTGTCGATCTGATACTTTTATATTCCTAGTGTTTGAAGCACAGTTCATGTACATTAAAGTTATTTAAATCAATCCAGTGTATACAGAGTTGTGCAGAGAGTACCAGTAATATGTATGTGTGTGTGTGTGTGTGTGTGTGTGTGTGTACACATATAAAATACACTCTCTATATTAGGGCTGTGCGATTTGGGGGAAAATATCAAATTGCGATTTTTTTTTTTGACAGATATTGCGAT
>NW_015554102.1:1063075-1063564 GCF_001515605.1 Sinocyclocheilus anshuiensis
GTTAATGCTGCTCAATGTGAAAGCCCGCAGGTGATGGAGATTTACCGCTGATTACAGAAATGGCTTTACTGATAAGATGCGCGTTAAATATCGCATGCGATATATCGGGAAGCCCTAATTCACGTACTAACAAAAACATCTAAGAATGTATCTTTTATTATCCAGTACTGAAAACAGAACTGATAAGGGAGCTTTTGATATGGGCTGTGACTCAGCTCTTGCAAATTACCTTTTTTGTTCATTGTCTGTCATTTCGAAGCTCAAGTTGCATACGGTTTTCTTTAGTTTTAATTTGCCTAACTATCGATATGACTCAGTAGACGCCATAATCCCACTCTGTCTCTCTCCCGTCCCGCGTTTTTTTTTTTTTTAATGGTGGGTGTTTACGCAGTTGGCTAGAGCAGTGCTGATTGGGGAGAACGGAGGTGCGCTCACTCTTGCCCAGGGCAAGTAAGATTGCAACTCAAGGCTGGCAGTCATGCATATGCT
>NW_015554102.1:1064274-1066807 GCF_001515605.1 Sinocyclocheilus anshuiensis
CAAGTGGAAAATGTGCTGAATGTTTCATTTCATCCAAGTGAAATTAGCAAGCAGTTAGACTGAATTTACATTCGTTTTAAACGCGGAGCCAGGCACGAGTCGACACAGGTTGCACGCGTGCGTCAAGCCTCGTCCATACTGCCAGATGCGCTCGTGAAGACTTGCGGTGCGGAGCCGGGTGCGAGTATAAACGAGCATTACGAGACAGGCTGCGTGAGTGCGGCAAGCATGAACGGCTCGTCTGTGACGCGGGATTCGCGCCGCGTGGGGCAGAGAGGAGCGAGTATGAGAAGCATTCACAGACACAGGCTGTGTGTGCGCTCTTCTGAATTGGGAAACAATAACATGTGTAAGATAACGTTCACATAGCCTACTACCAAAACATCTAAGAATGTATCTTTTATTCTCCAGTACTGAAAACGGAACCGATAAGGGAGCTTTTGATATGGGCTGTGACTCAGCTCTTGCAAATTACCTTTTTTGTTCATTGTCTGTCATTTCGAAGCTTAAGTTGCATACGTTTTTCTTTAGTTTTATTTTGCCTAACTATCGATCTGACCCAGTAGACCCCATAATCCTACTCTGTCTCTCTCCCGTCCCGGTTTCCGTGTTTTTTTTTAATGGTGGGTGTTTACGCAGTTGGCTAGAGCAGTGCTGATTGGGGAGAACGGAGGTGCACTCACTCTTGCCCAGGGCAAGTAAGACTGCAACTCAAGGCTGGCAGTCATGCATATGCTCTGGAACAGAGTAATATCGCATCCACATCGCAGGCTTTGCGATTAGCAAATCGCAACGTCTCAAATCGCGATTTCGATTCGATTTCGATTAATCGCACAGCCCTACTCTATATCTACACATGGTGTATAAAGACATTGGTAGAATATGGGGCTACTGGTGTAAACTACTTGTATTTTATACAATAAGCAGAATAATTGCAACATAAAGGTAAAAAAAGGTGGAGATATGGTTAGAAAGCATGAAGCTCACGGTGTCAGAATGCCAGTCTGTCAGTCAAATACAAAGCAAGACGCAACCCATAGCCATGCTTTATGGCAACGATGTCTCATAAACGATAAATGAATGCGTGGTTGTCACAAAAGTGCGCATTAAATACATTAAACACGGAAGCTCAAACTTGTGTGAACAGACCTCTCTGGTTCTCGCGTGCTCATTATTTCTTCTTTTGATTTTATCGGTAGCTGAACACGCACATTTGTGTGTCTTTTCCTTCTAATGGAAGGTGAATACTGCCACCTACTGTACGTCACCGGCATAAAATAAGGATTGGGATTAGGAGAGCCGATACCATTCAGTTAAAAAAAAATGCTTGATCAGCCCGATCCCGATCCTAGAGATTGGCTCAGGTCATCCCTATTAAAAACAGTTGTGCTGCTTAATATTTTTGTGGAAACAATTTGTGGAAACCTTTACACTTAAAGGGGTCATATGATGCTTTTTTAAAGATCATTATTTTGTGTATTTGGTGTAACAGAATATGTTGACATGCTTTAATGTTCAAAAAACACATTATTTTTCAAATACTGTACATTATTGTAGGTCCTCTATGCCCCGCCTCTCTCAAACGCTTCGTTTTCTACAAAGTCCCTCCTTCCGACAAGTGCAGTCTGCTCTGATTGGCCAGCTGACCCAGTGCATTGTGATTGGCCGAACACCGCAAGCACTCGTCGGAAATGTAACGCCCCTTACCATAATCGCGAGCTTCATCTTTCAAAATAGAAAGGAAAACTTGAAATCGCATCATATGACCCCTTTAACATGCGGTCTTAAAAATGGCAGAGCTCATGGCGCAAGTCACTGGAAAAAAAACAGCGAGGTGCATTTCAACTCTCAAAGACAACCATCTATACACATACTTGGACAAAAATAGTGCAAAGAGGTGCAAGAATGCCCCTTTACACACTCACTGTAGTACTTCAGTACTTCAGCTCACAGTGTTTATTACAATTTCAAGGGAATTTCCAGTGTGGTGGGCTTTGTTTTTCAGCACACATTGATTTGGTTCGGCTGAAACACATATAACATGTGAATTGTGTATTATTTTATGCATTTGTTTATGTCTGTCTGTCGTCATCTGTCTGCAGGTACCGCACAGGCGGGGGTAATTCTCCTAATCAGCTCACAGTGGAGGAAATGAGATCATTTGTCCGCCAGCTTTATAACCTGCCCTGCAGCCTAACACAAGCACCGCTTCTGAAGGTGACTGACACACACGTGCGCACACACATACACACAGTCATGTAAGATGCAGGCAATTTTCCTGAAGATTAATGAGGCACAGTTCATCTCTAAACAGCTTATATAATGCAAGCTATTAACTCTCTCTCAGGAGCTGCTGAACAGCATTGAGGATTTCCAGCAGCACAGTGAGAAGCTTCTTTCTGATGAAGTGAGCGCAGATTCTGTTAGCGAGATCGAGTCCTTGCTGGAGGAGGGCTCTCAGTTTGACGTGTGTCTTCCGGAGTTGCCGCTGCTGCGGGAGCGTTTGGAACAGGCCCGGTGGCTGACCGGAGTT
>NW_015554102.1:1067177-1085229 GCF_001515605.1 Sinocyclocheilus anshuiensis
CAGGCAGAGAATCTGGTATCAAACCCATGTGGTCTCTCTCTGGACAGCATGCGCCGGCTGATCGATCGAGGGGTCGGACTGACACCGCATCCCTCCACCGAACGCACGATGGCTCGGCTGCAGGAACTGCTCACAATCTCAGAGGAGTTGGAAGAGAAAGCGCAGGCACTGCTGAAGGCCAGGTGGGGGCAGCACTGAATGAAGTAGTGGTGGAAATTGATTCTTTCAAGAGATTTGTTCATTTTCAGTTTGTTCACCAAGATGATTTGTTCAGATACGTTCACTGATTCGTTCAGTGACCATTTCTTCATATTACATAAATACACCAGCAGGTGGCGAAAAAGAGTGTCTTATGTGTTACGAACGTATTTACTTGTTACAAAAAAGTGATTTGGCTTAAACAGTCAGTCCACAGTAAAATTCACACAGCCTGCTTAAAATTCGAGCTATTTTTCACGAACCGTTGTGACTTCCGTAAAAATTTGACGTCAGAACTACACAGTCACTGCCTTCAGTCACCACCCCGAGCACCGCCCACAGTCCCACTCTCCTTTTGCCAAACCCCCATTTTTCTGGCAGTGGCAGCAGATATGTGATAAAATTTCTAATTTGAGGCTGTATTACGTCGATCACAACAAGATGATATTTTAAGCTCCTTATGTAGCCGAACCTGTGCTGGTTTGAATGGGCCGCCTCCCGTTTCCCCTTTGTTTTGCTGCCTCAAGCTAGCGTTGTCAAATGTGTGCATAATCTACTCATTAAATAAATAAAGTAAAGTCTAAATAAGTTGTTCAGATGACCAAAGCACAAGGTTTTCTTGCATAATTAACATTTTAATTGTTTGCTCAGACATTTACACATTCATAAATTCGATACCAGCATGGCGCGGCAAATGGCAGCAAGGACGCTGAGCTCCGCGATTCTTCTATTGTTTTTGTTTGTTTGTTCTGTGTTTTGTCATTCTTCTTCTATAAGTTTTACCAGAGACGAACTCCTTAACATTAAGCAACACATCCTTTTGAAGCTGCAGCCACCGATCTGGACGAGCTCACAGAGACTGTAACTTCATATAGCAGTTTCTGTGAAGACATGTGCATTCCTACCAGGACATTCTTATCGTTCAATAATGATAAACCGTGGTTTACTGGGAAACTCAAACAGCTACGTCACGCCAAAGAGGATGCTTACAGAAGTGGGGATAAAATCTTGTATAACCAGGCCAGGAACAGACTATTGCTCAGACATTTACACATTCATAAATTGGGGATTAAACGTTGAGTTATGTTCTGTATGCTAAATATGAATATATAAACAAGTTTATTTGCACAGTGCCTATAACTGCGCTTTGCATCCGCTTTCTGCTGATTGCTGATCGAGATTGACATGCTTAATGGCCGACTGACCCGGTACGCTCTCATTCATTCCGTTCACGAACGAGATATATACCAGTTCAGTCATTTCATTCACGAACGAGATGTACCATTTCATTCACGAACGAGATATGTACCAGTTCCGTCATTTCATTCACGAACGAGATGTACCAGTTCATTCAACTCGTTCACAAACGACATGTACCAGTTCGGTAATTTCGTTCACGAACGAGAAGATCTCTCTCGTTCAGACTCAAAAGAAACTCTGTCAGTGAAGGGCGTATTCGTTCACTACATTCAACAAATCACATGCTCCGTCACATCTCGTACTCGAAGGCTATTGGCTCGAGGTTCAGTCATTCTTTGACAGGATGAAACAGTTCACAGAGCTACCCGGTTCACTGATCTGCGCATGCGTTGCTATGGAGGGAGGAATATCAGTGAACGAGAAATATGAGTCAATGGATCACGAGAACAGTTCGTTCACCAAAAAGATTCATTCAAAAAGAACGATTCGTTCAAGAACGTAACAACACTAGAATGAAGACTCTTGCACGGATAAAACACAACCACCAATCTACCCAAGCTACTTTTTGTTTACCCTTTGGATTTATTAAACTTTTTGATGTCACAGACCCCCAAATATGAAGAAGCCCCTTCTTGAAATGTTAAGGCAGCTATAAGACCCATTTATATTTTGAGGACTTAATATAAATGTGTAAAATAGAATTGAAAAAAATATTTATTTATTTTTGTAAACCCTATTTTGAAATCCTTTGGGGCTTCATTACAACTTTGTTGTACATTCAAAAAGCATATATGGGGACTTCAGAGTGCAGTGCAACTCATCCATTTAAAAACCAATAAAAGGCACAGTTTATTTTGTCTACAAAAATAACATGAGTAAGTTAATTTACTCTAAGTTAATGAAAAAATTACTCAAGTGACGTCTGTATGAAAATAAGTTTGCAACAATGTTACTTTAGTATTAATCATATATTTTTGGACTATTTATTAATATTTTGAATTAGGTTTAATTTTTATATTTCCGTTTTTTATTTTTTTATTTTTTTATTTACATTTTATGTGCTTTTGTAATTTTTATTCGTTTTATATTTAGCTTCAGCTTTTATTTCAGTTTTAGTTTGCCATTTTAGTGTTTTAACTTAACTTTATTCTATTTCAGAATAAAGTTTAAAATTACAAATTAATTTAGTTTTAAATTTAAAGTTTAAAATTTAAATATATATACATACAGTGTGTGTGTATATGTGTGTATGTATGTATATATATATATATATATGTATATATATGTGTGTATATATGTGTATATATGTATATATGTATATGTGTGTATATATATATGTGTGTATATATATGTATATATGTGTGTGTGTGTGTGTATATGTGTGAATTAACAAAAACAATTTTTATAAATATTAGTTAACAATATCAACTGGTTGGTTGGTTTTGTAAGGCTTGTTGGCCATTGAAGTGGGAGCTCTAGTCTCAAGCCATAACGATCTATTAGAGTGACTTTGTACGAAACAAAACCTAAGATCAGTTTCAATAGCCAATTCATGATGAATTAGGCAACCACTTCCTTTTTTACAACAGATGAGCATTTGCATCAGTTCAGGGTAAACTGGAGGCTTGGAAATGCAAAGAAGCCCTTGAATGAAAATTTAATTCCTGCGGTGTGTGCTGAGAACCGGCAGGAGGCTCCACAAAGTGATTGTGTAATGAGCTGAGTGACATTTGTTAATGTTTTCACTTTTTCTTTTAGGCCTCCAGAGAGTTTAGAGACGCTCAGTTCTATGTTGACTCAGGTGGACGGGGTACCAGCATACCTGCCAAACTGCCTGCTACTGCAAGACACAGTGAACAGGGCTAAAGAATGGCTCCAGGAAGCTGAGGATTTACAGGTTGAGTACTCAACATTATACGAACTATGTAGCTTGTATGCATTCTACAAGCTAGTGTGTCGTCTCATGTTCATGTTTTTGAAGCTTCATCGGTCTGCAGTGTTAATGGCAGTTTATGTGATTGTTGGTGTTTCTGATTGTGCTGGCAGGTTGGAGGTCAGACTCCGGTTCTCAGCTCGCTCTCTGATATGGTTCTGAGAGCTCATGCTATTCCTGTGCGACTGGAGCCTCTGGACCAGCTGGAGGTTCTGGTTTCAGAGGTGCAGGCCTGGAAAGAGTCGGCTGCTAAAACCTTCCTCATCAAAAACTCTCATTTCACGCTGTTGGAGGTTAGACTGGTCATATCATATTAAATGAATGAGAAATAATTTGTTGAAATATTTAGACTTTTAAATTGAAGTTTTTAGCTCTTGAAAGTGATTTAGAGGTTAGCCATTTTAATTTTGCCAAATTGAAAGAAAAGCAAAAAGAAAAATATAAAGAAAATTATTAAATTACAAATTAAACTCATTACGGCAATGCAAAAGAAAACCTTAAAATTATCGCATTGATATTTATATATTGTGTTAATCTATGAGAATTATAGTATAAAAATACTGTCTGTGATTCTCATTATTAAATGTGTATATATAATATAAAATATAATATAATTTAATTTAGGGCTGCCCCCTAATAGTCGACTAATCGTTAGTCGCCCAGAAGAGGCTTGGTCGACCAAAATTTTATTAGTCGCACGCAGTCTGTGATGGAGAGATCGTTAACGGCTGGTTTTTGTGGTAATACAGTACATCGGGCAGGACATCCAAACGCTCGCCTATCATTCATCCACCACAAATATGGCTTATCAACTGAAATATGTGAGTATTAGCAACTTTACATGGCCGCTCAATCTAATGTTAATCTAGAGAAATGTGTGCTGTTCGTGTCTGCAGACGGCAGAGTGTGGAAACTGTTGCACGCTCACTGCATGACAGATGGAGGCGCCGGTGCGCTCACTTGCTCTTAAAATACTCCCTCATTTTTGCTCATACAAATAAGAGTAATACATCTTTCAAATATGTAAAGACTCTACGTTTATTTGTGTGCACTCACAATAACAACAAAACATTGCGCTTTTGTAAAATAATGAAAGCAAACAGGATGCGCTTTCTTCCGTCTCGGTCTTTGTGAACTTGAGCGTGAAACTCTGTGTATATCTTAGCCTTACAGACATTAAAAACAAGCGAAATGTCTATTTTCAAATTAACCAATTCAAATAATAAACAAATATTCTCAGATGATGTAATCCGTATGAAACACGCATATAAGCGCATCACTACTGCAGAGATGACGAGTCAGTGTCGCCGACTTCATCTCTTAAAGGGGTCATATGATGCTTTTTTAAAGATCATTATTTTGTGTATTTGGTGTAACAGAATATATTGACATACTTTAATGTTAAAAAAAAAAACATTATTTTTCAAATACTGTACATTATTGTAGGTCCACTATGCCCCGCGTAATAATGTTGTTAGTTTTACCATCAGTTCAAGCCCGAAAGGGCAACACAGTCGCGTGACAGACACAGTGATGATGCAGTACACAAGCTGCGGTTAAGACAGCTGACGTGCTATGATTTCTGACAGGCAGTTCACTCTCCTGTGATGTGACCCTGTTCCCCTCACAATGCAGCCTCCTTACTGTTTTTCCCTGACACATTCATAATCCTATTTCTGCCGGTGTGCCGTGGCAAGCTTTATGGGTGTGCTTGAGTGCTTATTAGGCTTATGTAGGCAATTAAAGGCTCATAATAATGATTTAAATGATTTATCAATAAACGTGCAATTAGTCGACTAATGCTTAAAATGAACGACTACTAGCCGACCAGAAAAATCCTTAGTCGAGGGCAGCCCTAATATAATTTACATCCTGTCTCAATTATTTAAAAAAATAAAAGCAAAATTTCTTGTTTTAATTAATTTATTTTATTTTAATTATAATCATTACACTGTGAATGAGAATTGGGGGTTTCCTTATAAAAAAAATGTCATTGTGAAAAATGTAATTTCATATTTTTTATTAGTTTAGTTTTGATTTTAAGGTGAAATATGCCCTGTAAATGTTGTCATGACATTTATTCATAATTTGTTTTGAATATATAATTTTATTTGAAATAAAATGGTTGTTGTCAAGGTAATTCATGGGTCTGGTCACTCGTGCAGGTCTTGTGTCCCCGATGGGAAGTGGGCAGCTCTTTAAAGAAGAAGAAGATGAGGAAGATGAAGGGAGAATGTATGTCATCAGGGAAGAAGAAGCTTGTGAAGCTGGACAGTATGAGTGATGTTGAGAGAGCACTTTCAGACAGCAAAGACTCCGCGTCTGCTGTGAGTTCACTATACGGTACAGTCCAGAAAAATTTCAGATAAACAAAACGCTTCACTTTCTCATTCATTCTTTTTCTCTCTCACAGATGTTTACTCTAGCTGAGGTTCGTTTAAAAGAGCTGGAGTCACTATGCGCTCTTCGTGCAGCTAATGAATCGAAGCTCCTGCCTACAGCGGACTGCGCTTCTCTCAAAGTGTGTGTGTGTCAGAAACCACCCATGGGCGCCATGCTGCAGTGCGAGCTGTGTCGAGATGCTTTCCACAGCGTGTGCGTACGTAGACCCTCCGATCCCCTCGACCCAGAAGCCTGGCTGTGTCCCTTATGTCTACGGTCGACAAAGCCCTCACTGGCAAAGATCCAGACCCTGTTAGCATCACTGCAGCGGATCCGTGTGCGTCTCCCGGAGGGTGACGCTCTGCGTTATATGATTGAACGCACTGTCAGCTGGCAGCGACAGGCACGAGAGGTCATAGACTCGTACGATCACTCGCTGACCTCTCAGGATTGCAGAGGAGCTTCACCTACACAGAGCCACAGGACCACTGGGCACAAAAGGAAGGTTAGACATTATATCACAGACTGTTAGCAGTTTGATGTCTTGTTCCCAAGGGGGTGAGAATTCTGCTATTTTTATTATATTTTATTATTGTTTTTAATTCTATAAATATTATAGAATTTATTATTATAGAAAATATGAGATGTGTGTATATATATATATATATAGTTGTCACTGTGTCAATGTCAATTTTTCTTATTACCCATCAATAAAGAGTCATTGTTTTATTGTAGCCACTGTGTGGATCTCCATCTCCGTATCAGGACTGGGGTGTTTCTGGGCAACAGTCTGTGTTTTACACAGAGCAGCGTTGTATCCCTCTCCAGGGTCTGTATCATTCTCGCGCACACGCAAACTCAAAGAGCATTTTCATATTTTCTGAAATTCACTGTGCAGACGCTTAAAGCAGCAGGATGACTGCTTATGTTATAAAATGAAACCGTGTCATTGTTCCAGGTCTCAGTTCGGAGGTGGAGGAACTGATGGTGGAGGGTTTGCTCCTGCAGGTTTCTGTCCCCGAGACCCAGCAGCTCTACAGACTTCTGCTGTCCGGCCCCCTGACCACAGACACGTCCCACACAGATCACCCACCCTACCTTACACCAAAACACTCCTCACCGCAGAGAGAGGTAAGGAGTGTGAAGCTGTGCATGCATCATTACTTTTAGGCTGTTAGCAGTTAAAGTTCAGTCACTAATTGAGAAGAACTGTCAGGAATTATAAGTAAAAAATCTGTTTCTCCATTGGGATAATGTATAAACTTTGAGACAAACCAACCCAGAGCTCAAAGATCAGCAGTATTATATGCATCTGTAGAAGCCAAAAGTCAGTGTGATTTCAGCTTCGTGTTTGGTAGCTACACTGGCCATATTCCTGAAGAAAAAGCCTCCTTGAATCCACCAATCAAAAGAAAGTTGCTGTTACTATGGAAACGGGAATCATGGCAAAAGCAGCAGCTTGTCACTTTCATAAAACATAAATTATATACATTAATCAGTTCCGTGCTCTCTCAAACAATGTATACTGAATGGAATATTTTGCAAAAAACTTCAAATGTATTGTATACTTATTATTAATAAGTCAATAGTTCTATATTGTATTCTTGCTTTTTGATTTTAATACATCATTTGTCTATAGGGAGATGCAATCACTTCAGCAGAAAAGAAAGCCAAGCGGCGAATGAACAGAGAGGAGGCTGAGATCAGGGATAGAGGGATGAAGCCGAAAAGCAAGAAGCAGCGGATGGGTACAGAGAAGCGGCGAGAGAGGAAAGCGGCATCTGTCTCTGCATCAGATGTGTCTCAGTCAGAAGACTCTGAAGAGGATATGACCCAATGTCCAGCAGAGAACTGTCTCCAGCCGGAGGGGGAAGAGGTGGGCAAGTGAACGTAGCGACTAAGTGGGTTTGTGTGTGTTTGAATGTGTTTTGACTGGTTTCTCTTTGCTTTAGGTGTACTGGGTTCAGTGTGACTGCTGTAACCGCTGGTTCCATATGATATGTGTGGGAGTATCAGCAGAACTCGCAGCCGAGGAGGATTACATGTGCGTGACCTGCAGCACAACCAACACAGGCCGGCGGAAGTGAGTCGGACGAGGGAGGCAACCAGTCTCCCACCCTATCCTCCTCCATCCCTTCTCCTGGATGTGTAACTGACCCTCCCCGTTCCCTAACCTATGACCTCTGACCTTTGTAACAACGGTGCTATTTACTCTCTGTTGGACTCTATTGTCCTGAATGATACTATTTTGTCACTTTTTTTTGTATTTTTACAGCTTTTTTCCTTCTGTCAAACTGTTTGTGATTGTCTAAAATGATAAATATGCTAAATGCTGAATGAATATAGCGGTGCATGGGCTTGTGTTTGTGTTGCTTTCTGGTGTGGAGGAGGGACGCTCTCGTGAATCACAGCGAGGGTCGTCTTTTCTGCATGCACGGCCAGAAACGCCACAACACAGGACAAACGAACGGTTTTCACCAAATACAATAAATAAAAAATACAGAGAAATAATTATTTGGAAACTTGCCGTTTCAGTACACAGGCATCTGGGATTCTCCCCGTTGTGACGTTTTATTTCCTTTTGTAGATTAGTTTTATTTATCGGAGCAATAATGTCGTTTGTAAGTTTCAGGAGGTTTCGGCCGTCTCATTCGTGCTACTGCTTTTAGAGATGGTGGTCAGATATTCAGGATATGTAACGGACACACACGTCAGAATTGTAGCAGACTGAAGAGTGTAATGAACTGCCACAAAACCTGCTCAAGTCGTTTTGAAGGGTGAGGGTGGGGGTTGTTAGGGTTTGAGGTTTGACCAGCTTGTTAAAAAAAATGTCCCAATTTATAGTGTGGAATAAAACTCTTTGTTCTAATATCAGACAAAGTCTCTTCCCTTCTTTATTTACTGATCATTGGTGTGTTGGTGCATCTGATTTCTTAACACTGATCAGTGTTATTTTAGCATTATTTCAATACTATTATAGTATTTATATTTTGTTTTCATTTTAATTTTAGTAGTTCTGTGTGCTTTTGCCATTTTTATTAGTTTTAAAATATTTATATTTTCACACATTCGTAGAGTCAGAGATGCTCTCAACCAAACATTCGTTTGGGCTCTAGTGCCTCCCTTGAAATTGCTATAATACGAGATCTGTTTAAACCTATTTTTTAAATTTTATTTAGCAATCTGTCGATTGTTTGCTATTTTTGATATGGTTACTGGTCCTAGTTTCACATGTTTTTCAAATAAAGCACATATTCAATGTAAACGAAGAAATAAGATTTTGAAATCTGCATGCAGTAATTATAAAAACCTTGTTTAAAATGAAACTCATTTAAGGAGCAACAATATGTTCATGTCTCTGAGTTGTATTCTTACTCTTTGCTATTGTAAAGAGTTACAAGCAATCGTCTTTAGAGATGGGGAAGATTAAAAAATACAAAGAAACCCCAAACTAAGGATTTAATAAAGAACTAAATGATCTAAAACTAATCTCAGTGTATAAAAAATGATTGCTGTGAGTAGTTTTCACGACTTAAAATTCAACAATAGAATAATAATGCATTGTTTCAACTTAAAGTATTCATGTTCGGCTTAAAATAAGTTTAGTTAACTTGGGTATTAAAGATATTTCAAATAAAAGCTAAAATGTAAGTTGTGATAACTAATAGCAGAAACATTTTTACAGTGGTAGATTAGTTTTAATAACTTTAACTTACATTAAAAACCAATAAACATGAAAAACGGACAAAACCCTTCCATGGTTTACAAAAATATTTTTTACACTATATACATACAGCGTTACTTCCAGTTACCATCACATAAACTAGAAAAACAACCTCAAACTCTCGCGCTGATCGACGTCACGTGACTGTGAATCCAGTAATGTTCTTCTTCATTGTGACGTCACAAGCAGAACGCCTACATAAGTTTATGGAACTCTAGCACTCCAGTATTTTTATATTTATCACTGGGAGGCGACGCTTCTTTTTAATTAAATTAGTTTATTGGTTTATTATACCATGTGTCAGACCCTCGCCTCCCAATACTGTATTTTTAAAAAATATTAGAATACTACAAACAGTTAATGGTTAAGTAATTTTAATAATTTCACTGTTGTGTCCGATGAGCACACATGTGACTTTTAACTTTTTGTAAATTTGAGAATAACGGAATGAGTTTATTTCTGCTTTACCAAGTACTGGGGAAAGCGCTGGCATCTAGCGGTGATTCATATGCATGTCATTTAATCTGGCAGCAGAAACCCAGTCCTCCAAAAACAAACAAAAAATTTTCTCCATTGCTAACAGGTGGAATAAATAAACAAATAACCCCAGCCATCACACAATGAACAATCAATCAACACACATGTATCCATGTAAAAGGTAGTAAAATTAAATTGATGTCAATTGTCAGAACTCCAGGATTTATTACTTAACTTAATTCATTTATTAGCCACTGATAAATTCAGGCATATGCTCCTATGCACATCCCCAAATTATGAAGAGGTCAGACAGATTCGACCGCAATACCAAAAAGAAGATACTATGTCTGCTTTTGAAGAAATTGATAGCAAAATTTTGGAAGAAATAGTACAGCACCTTAAATCGTCAACCTGCTATCTTGACACACTTCCCACATATTTTTTCAAAAGGGTGTTTAACTGTTTGGAAGCAGATCTCTTAGAAGTGGTGAGAACGCCTCACTTCTTTCTGGGACGTTTCCAAACTCCCTGAAAACTGCAGTTGTTAAACCCCTTCTGAAAAAGAGCAATCTTGATAACACCATATTGAGCAACTATAGACCAATATAAATCTTCCTTTTATAGGAAAGATTATTAAAAAGTTAGTCTTTAATCAGCTGAGCAAGTACTTAAACTCAAATGGACACCTGGACAATTTTCAATCTGGTTTCCACACAGAAGGCGATGAAAGAGAGAAAAGGAAACGGAAAAAGATGAATCAGAACTTTTGTGATTCTGTCAATGCCTGGTTTATGGAAGTGAAAGAAATATGACAGAATTCTTACAAACTTGCGAGAAAATTATGTTGGAGGACCACTGGTGTAAAAATTGGGTACGCAGACAGACACTGTTGAATCTGTCTGACAGACAAAGCTCTTTCACATTATTTTGTGCTTGTGCGCAGGCTGCACGTGGTCACGCAGCTGTGAAGGATCGCGCGGAATGCGTCTTGACGCTCGAGCTTGAGCTGGAGCTCGTGAAAGGCGCTCTGCGCGAGAGACCCTCTGCACCCCTTTCATCATGGATTTCATCATAGATACTCTTTAAACTCTGTCAGCTGCATTCCCGCAGAATCAAACATTATACTTGACCAATCAACATTAAATATTTCCAAAGAAATGTCCAGACCAAAGGTCTCGGAGAGTCAGGGGAGCGATGAGTCGGACACGGAACTGCTGCTCGAGACGCTCTCGCCGGAGGAGGTGGAGGAGCTCGAGCGGGAGCTCGTTTACATCGACCCAGACCCGAAAGTACCAGTGGGACTCCGCCAGCGGAACCAGACAGACAAACTGCCGTCCAGAGGATATGACAGAGAGGCTATGCTGGACTACTGTGAGCGGGAGACCAAGAAACTGATCCGGAGAGAGCTGAGCGCAGAGGTCATATGCTAATAATAATAATAATTATTTGTATTAATATATTAATAATTATTATTACATATAATAATAATTATTATTATGATTATTATTACTACTACAGATATAAGAAATTATAAATTTCTTATACAGAATAACGCTTACTATTTAAGTTTCTTAATAATTTGATTCGTTTTAAACTTCACCACAGGATAATTTCAAAGTTTCAATTATTCCAAAATGCATTAACAGATGGATTTATTTTTGTATGTTGCCAGTTGCATGCAGGGAGAATGAAGAATGAATAGCTGACCTGTGGTCATCTGTAATTCTAAGATCCCAGCATAGTGTGACATTTTTATTGGATCTGTGAACACTATTTAGCACTGAGATCCCTGTTAATCAGTATGGCCTATATGCCTGACATGCTGTCATGGTCCCATGTATCAACACCCATTTTTCTGCACACACATGTCCCACAAAGGGACCCTAATTGCCATCATCTGTTGGTGATGAAGTTTTCTTTGCTTTGGAGTGTTTGACTGTGCACAAAACACTTTGTACTTCCAAGTGTGAATCAAAACAACAAATCTCCGAAACATTTCTGACAAGAAGAAGATATTTCAGAGCACAGTTAGATTTCTCCAAATATTACATTTTTCATGCTCTTCTGTTTGGAAACAGTATAAACTTCTCTTGGGTGAAAATCCTGAGCATGTAATTATTCTTTACAGTCTTTATAAACATTTAGTATCATAGATTAGTTTATTGTTGTCTGGTATAAACATTCTCTCTCCTTTTGGTGGTTCTAGGGTGATGGTTATTTGTAGTTGGCACTCCGATTAAACTATAAAAAACTAACCTTTGACATCGAAGATGCTGTATTCATTCACTTTTGGGTCCACCTTAATGTTTTTTTTCTAAAAGCATGCCATAAAAATTAATATTTTCTAGAGTAACAGAGCAGAACAGATGGTCTTGTCCTTCTGGGATGGTGTTCCTTGTGTTTTTGGAGAGTGCTAGTTGTGTTTATGTGATTAAACAGGTGCTAATGAAGCATTAGTAATGTGAGACGCAAGTCTATTGAGACACTGAAGTGTTTGTTTGAAACACGTTCAGCAGGCAACAGAGCACACACACAATCTCAGAGGAATCTCACAAGTTACTAAGTAACATTGTACTCTCTATAAATGTGGTTCCCTGTATGTATTTCATTTTTGATTGATCCAGAATTGTAAAGATCATCTATCTGATCTCTTTTTTGTGAATGTGTTTACTTAAAGCTTGGTCTCACTGAGGCTTTGAAACTGTCAAGGACAGAATTCCTGACCTGAATGTTCCTCCCTTTGCTGCCTTATAAGGGCACATCTGAGAGTTTTAAGACTTCTTCAGACAATAGCTCACAAATCTGCACAGTACGTTCTTTCCCTTTTAATGACCACTAAAAATAACTCGCTCAGTCCAGCTGGGTCCAGCCATTGGCTCTGTAATTATTCTAGATACGTTTTGTTTGTTTGATGTTTGATGTTGATATTTATCAATAATTACACCCAAATGAAAGCAAATGGAAACTTATATAGAATGTGAATGCGGTGATTAAGATGTAAACAGTCAGATAACAATTAGCCAAAATCTGAAATTTAAACTATCAAAAGACAAACAGCTTCTCAGATTTAATGTGCTGTGGTGAATAATGTATTTTGTGTTTCATGTTTGAAGGGAGGGGATGGCAGAAGGAGAGATCGACTCCGCCGGATGAGAAGCAGAGAGTTTTCCAGATCACAGAGCGGCGATCCTCCTGATACGGAGAGCAGAAATGCTGATCCGGAGAAAGCAAGAAAAAGGGAGGATGACTCAAAAAATGTATCTGATGAAGACGAAAAAGGCAAAGAGAAGAAAAGGGAGGAGAAGAGAGAAAGAGAGAGGACAGATAATAAGACAGAAAGTGGAAACAAGCTTTCTAGAAAAGAAAGAGGAAGCAGCAAAACTCTAGACCTCATATCTAAACTGCAAGAGAAGAAAGATGATAAGAAAGAAAGTGGGAGAAAGGAGGAGAAAAAAGTGAGTGAAAACTCCAAAATACGAGGGTTTGTCTCCAAACTACAAGACACCGAAGACCTAAAAGTAAAAGACAATAAGGCAGATGTCAAGAAACAATATGAAAGCAGAAATAAAACCATAGAAGAACCAAAGAACAACAGAGCAGAAGGAAGAGTAAACCTTAAAGATGTAGAAACAGAGGAAAAGAAAAGCAGATCTAGAAATATAGAAGAGAGAAGCAGAAGAAGAGAGAGACTAGAGGAGGATGAGAAACATCACTCACAGACAGATACAACCAGAGCACAGAAAGAGAGTGAAAAAGAAGAAGTGAAAGAATCAGAAAACAACGAGGTGAAAATATCTACCATTTCCAGCCATAAAACCTCATTGAACTCTTATGGCATGGATGACCGTTCTGTTACTACTGAGGAGGACGAGACTTTTAGTGAAGATGTGGACAGCGACACTGGCTCCAGCATGTTTGATGACCTTCTGGAGCAGGTTCGCAGCGACGACCCTGAACTAACAGAGCTCAACGTCAATAATTCAGATGCCATTAAGACAGACACCCTGAAACAGTTTGCAGAAGGTCTTCGCAGCAACACTCACATCAAAACCTTCTGCTTTGCAAACACGAGAGCGGACGATCATGTTGCGTTTGCCCTCGCTGGAACCCTACGAGATAATTCCACCCTGACCAGCATCAACCTCGACTCGAATCATTTGACAGGCAAAGGCATCCTGACCATCATCAACTCTCTTCAGCACAACAGCACGCTTATGGAGTTGAGGTTTCATAACCAGAGACACATCTGCGGAGGGAAGACGGAAATGGAGATAGCCAAAGTCTTACGGGACAACTCTTCACTGCTGAAGCTGGGATATCACTTTGAGCTGGCTGGGCCCAGGATGACCATGACGAACATATTGAGCCGAAACATGGACAGGAAGAGGCAGCAACGGCTAGAAGCGCAAAAACTCTCCAGACAGGAGACTAAGTCCAGGCCACGTGAAGATAAGAGCTCACCTGAGAAGAATAAGCCAACAACATCGTCCATCAACACTCAGAAGAAAGACTCTAAATTTGCTGCCCTCTCAAAATTCACTTCTGCTCAGGAAACTCCCAAAGCTCCGCCCACAAAGTCACCGTCTAGACCCCTCCCATCTGAGGTAACAGGGAAGAAAGAAGGGGCAACAGGAAGTCGACAAGCTCCTCCTCCACCCCCTCCCGGCCCAGCGTTAGATGTTCAGGCCCTGAGGAGGTCGCTGACCCCGATCTCTCAGAGGAAACCAGACGGCAGTGCAGCTGTCCGACAGACGGACGGGAGCTCCAGAGATCAGCTACTGGACTCTATCAGAAACTGCAGCATGAACGCTCTCAAAAAGGTGACACGGACATCACATGTCATAGATTACTACACATGCCAGTACATGACCAAACATTTAAACATCACCATCTCAATAAGAAAATGTGAAGGCTTCTTTCTACAGCATTGTATTCCTAAGATATTTTAATGCAAGTTACACTTTTATAATGTTTGGCCCTCTACACTCTGTAAACCCAAATGTTGTCTTTACTTAATTAAGTAATCTTGACTAAACATTACTTAAAATTTTTAAGTAATTAAAAGTTTTGGGCCCATAAATCAAAATGTAAGTTCATGTAACTTGTTTACCTACAAAATATGTAAACTTAAGATTTCAAGTGTAGTTAACTCAACTAATTTATTAAAACAGCTCATTCTGGTCTTTATTTAATGTAATTGGCCGTTCAAGCAGTTCTGCCCAGCAACAAGAGAACTATTGCAGATGGGCAATTACAAAAGGCCGGGTCTCTCTTCATTTTGTCTGTAAAAAACAAAACAAAAAAAGAAACAGATCTTTCAAGATCTCAGCATCTTCATTTACCAGTTTGAGGTAAGTTTTAGGACACTCTTTACTCTTTACTTTAAATTGAGGGAACAAGTTTACTCAATCAGTTGAGTTGAGTCAACTTATTAGGTTTTTCAGTGTAGCAGTTTGCGACCGTTAAAAATCCTCTCCCGTGGCCTCATGGGATATTAAATTGTCCACTGGATCCACACTTTAGAATTGCGTTTAGAATTTACAATTTACAATTTACAATTTACAAATCATGACTCATCAGTATTCTAAACTTACAAAAAAATAGAAACAGCTGAAATCACACATATACAAAAATCACATAGCCTTAAATGAATACTTTTAAGAATAAAGTATGCAGGTTGTGCAGAGGTTTCTCTGCAGAAAACGCAGATACATGTATGTACAGTTGGCTGAGTCTGTAATTTGAGTGTGTAAAAGGTTGTTTATTGTGTTTAAAATGGTTTGAAGATGACACGCTTGCACTTGGTATTGCTCGAGAGCCCTACGTCTAACGTTGGCAGAGACTGACTAAAGGCTGTAAAGGAAAGCGATATGGAGATGTTTTTAATGCAAATTACTAACCTTGGGCACACAGTCGCGCATTTACAATAGTTCAACTTCATTTGCATTAGATCAAGGTTAAAAGCACAGTTCAAGGTTAGTATATGGACCAATTCTTACTAGTATTAACTATATATTAGTATGCCTATTATTAACATATTGGCTGTTTATTAAAGCACATATTCTGCATGACCATATTCTACATCCCTAATCCTACCCAATACCTAAACTTAACTACCTTACTAACTAATAATAAGCAGCAAATTAGGAGTTTATTGAGGCAAATGTTGTAGTTAATGGTTTGTTAATAGCAAGAATTGGACCTTAAAATAAAGTGTGACCAAACAAATCCATGTGGATACATTTTGTGACTTAAGAATACATTTTCAGTGAGAAGTTCTCCTGTGCATATAAACATTAATAATCCACACAATTACTATTGATGAGACACATTGTTTTAATTTTGCTTTAGATCTGCTTCTCTGCATGGATGAATGTGGTTTGAGGCACTGGTGTGCACATGGATACAGAACATGACCAAACATGTTTTTTGGTGCTGTTGTTGTTGTTTTTACAAATGGTTATTCCCCAGAGGTTTGCCATTTTAAATAATCCATGGTCAATTTTTCTTGTTCATTGTGGCAACAAACTTTCAGCATCATGCTACACACAGCCAGAGATGCTTTTCTCTGTACAGATATGAAGTGACATGATGCATATATGAAATTTCTTACAAAAAATTTAATTTTTTTTACACTAATTTTTACACTCAATCAAAAAAGTTACGTAATCTTGTATCATATAATATTTTAATATTATAAATGCTTAATCTTCATTTCAATCTTCCTCTCAGGTTGAGATCCCTAAGCGGTTGAGATAGCATCTGTCCAGTGTATGTGCTTCTACCTTCAGATTCCCCTGCAGTCCTCCAGTGCCCCATCAGAATCACTGAATCCTCAAGATGAGATTCTTCCGTAACTGGGTTAGATGCTCCGAAATACAGCCAGTTTGGATTATTTGATATCTAAACGTTTGAGGTGGGAGTGGGACACAGTGTAATTTTTACAGGACTGACAGCTAACCAGTCAACATTCAAGCTGTGAGGAGCATCTGTTGGGGTTTAAGGGTCCTCAGAGAAAGATTTGTCAAATAAATCAGATACATTTTGACTATTTGTTCTCAACTTTTAGCATACTTTATAATATTCTCACAACTGTCTTGAAGCAGTACTAATCGTTACTCTGTCTAGAATGCAATATGCTAAATAAACCTCTTAAAGGGGTCATGAACTGAGAAACCAAAATTCCCTTGATCTTTCGACAAATAAGAGGTCATTGTACTATAAAAACATTCTGTAAGTTTCAGAACTCAAAACTTTGTCATTAGTCTAAAACAGCTTATATTGAAGGCAGTCTCCCAAAACAACAGCTTTCGGAATGTTCCACTCTATGATGTAATAGTGTGGATAAACCCCACCTCCGCAGAAGAAGATCGACATCACTGCCTGTTTAGCCCCGCCCACACCGCCCATGTAGTGTTAACGAGAGGCAAACTCGCAGGTCTATGCAGAAACCAAATAATAAAGATGGCTCCGAAGACAAACAAGGCGCGGTGCAGTTCCAAATTGTGGAAAAAAACAGTCTTTGCATTGCCTTCCCTCTTATTCCAATGTTAGGAAAGAGTGGATGAAGTTCATTTTTAAAGAACTTCCAGACCTCGTCAGTAAGAACTCGGTCCTTTGTTCACTTCATTTTACCGCGGATTCGTTTACAAACATGGCACAATTCGATGCAGGATTTTCAAAAAGACTGAAAGTAAAAGACGATGTAACAACACAAGTGTGAGTAACTGTTTTCATTATGTCACTATTGCTTAGTCTCTTCTTACAGATCGCTTGATATTTATTGAGTTATTTATGCATTTTTGACCTAAATCACAGCAGCATGCATCTATGAGGAATGTGTCAAACATACACAACGTTAGCCGATCATAGCAGTGGGCCTTTACTTCCGAGTAGGGTTGACAATCGTCCCGTATTAGCCGGGATGTCCCGTATTTTGAGATGGTCCTCACTGCAGAACACAAGATCCAGGGGGCGAGGTTGGATCCAGATCCAACTCCTCCCACCTTACATATACCTAAACCTACCCGTCTCCACCCCCTGATCCCTAAACCCACCCATCTCCACCCTTAAACCTACCCATCTCCACCCCTAAACCTACCATCTCCACCCCCTAGATGTGGATCCAACCACGCCCC
>NW_015554102.1:1091368-1091761 GCF_001515605.1 Sinocyclocheilus anshuiensis
CCTAGATGTGGATCCAACCACGCCCCCTGGATCTTTGTTCTGCAGTGAGGGGCTACTGCGTATTTTGGGCCTAATTGATTTGTCCCGTACGTGACTTCCCTTGTCCTGTTTTTTTGACTGCTATGCTGATCTAACCACTGACTGGTACAGCAGCAGTGCTGATCACTTGAGAATGATCACCGATACCTGTCATCATCCAATCACAGCCCCCCTCACGCAGTATAAGTTAAGTAAATCGCTCAAATTGATTTGATTTTGATGCAATATTTACATTGAAGCTCGCAGGCGGCTATGGCAAGGGGTGTGACATTTCCCGACCAGGCGACGAGTGCTGCCAATCACAACACACACTGGCCCAGCTAACCAATCACAGCACATTTCGTATTTCAGATA
>NW_015554102.1:1091873-1097229 GCF_001515605.1 Sinocyclocheilus anshuiensis
ACAACCTAGTATGAGAGCCTGTTCTAGTACACCCCCAAAACAAAATCAAGACTTTGTAAAAGAGCATAATAGGACCCCTTTAATAAATCATTAGCTCATCCATGAACATGATTTCTGCCGAGTCCCGTCGGATTGCATCGGCTGTGGGGATGAAGAGGACAACTCCCATGATTCCACACTCAGTCAAAACTACACCATTGTTTCTTTGTTTATTTTGAATACGCGCCCTCTAGCGGCGAAAATTACATATTGTGCCTTTAAGTAATTTAGAACATAACTGTTCAAGGAAAGGAAGGCTGCGCAATCCTCTGCTGGCACGTCGCTCCCTCCTCACAGCAAGCGGCGCTCGCCCTAACGCCAATTCCGTCCGTGTTTTAACTTCAGTAAATCAGTTTTGGTGAATACAAACTACTTGATTCTTTTCCATGAGTCCAGCATCCCGCCGCGCAAGAGACGTGATCAGTAAGGGAAGTCTTTTCGTGTGTGTTTGTGTGTGTATCAGAGAACAGTACAAAATAAAAAACAAAGGCAGTTCATGAGTTCATTTAAAGAATCTAAAAAAAAAGTAGCGATCTGCCTTGATGTTATGTTTTTGTTAAATAGTAGGGCATTCTACATGAGATCTATAAACTTATTCTGATTATGCATGCGATATTGTGTTCAATTACATGATCTGTTTAGCCATGGATTTTTCATCTGGACTTTTGAGAGTTTGAGCTTCTGTATTAAATTATATACTGTTTAAAAAATGTATTCATCATGGTTTCATTACAAATGCATCAAACTGTTCATCAAGCAATCCTCCATTTGTACCAATGACAGCTGTGCAGACCATATACGTTCTAGTATTGAGTTTATTAAGATATTGAGGTGAAGATTCATCCCATGCATTCTGCAGCATATTTTGTAGTATACAGTACAAAGAGGGAAATTTGAACAATTAATACAACCCACTCACATCTGCAAATGGACAGCATTTCTTATTTATCCCTCTTAGCTTTAAAATCAGGATGAGAACAAGCACACCTGCTTTTAATTGTGATAAATAATTTAGATGTCACTTGAGAAGTTAGCAAATATGACCTACCTGAGATCTCTGTATATGTAATCTTACCTGATGTGGATTAGATGTTTGGACTATATTGTGCTAGACTTGATTTCATGAATTTTAGCTCAATAACAAATTGGTGAATTAACCACCACAAATGGTTCTGGTATGGATTAAGTTTGATTTTTAAAAATGGAACAAAGGGTCAAACTATCAACTCTGAACTCTTTTGTTGTTTTCCATTTAATGAATGTAATTAAAATGTGAAGTGTAAGTTTATTTTGTGGATAAAGAAGACATACCTATAACTGTTGTCTCTGTATGGTATCATTTCATATAACAAATTAAAATGATGCATTATAAGCAAATGCAAAGCAGACAGTAGATGGAATATGTAGAGACTACCATTTTCAACGTAAATCATGGTCATTTCTCTGTAGGAAATTGAAGACATGGTCAATATGTAGATATTGCGGTAAAGCAAAAATAGCGACGACAAAGAAAAATCAGCACATAAAGGAGCATAATTTACAGAAGAGCAATTAAATGACTTGGTATATATATTTTAGAGCAGACAGATGTTTACAGAAATTCACAGCCCGTTTTTAATGGAAGAAGAATACAGAAGTACTATTAATAGCCGAAAGACTGTCTCCCTCTTTTTCTTTCACAGTTTTGTTAACAACACTAAGCTTGCAAAATCAAATATGTACTTGCAAATGCATCAAGTGTCAACTGCTAATCGGCTTCATTTCCTTCCTGAGCCAAAGACTGCTATGTGTTGGCCCCTGCAGCCATGTCAGTCCCACTGCTAGACAGTCATTGGTTCCTTTTTTGTAGGTTAGTCGCTCTCTTTCTCTCTCAAAAAAGAACTGTTCTTCTGGCAACGGATGGAACAAACAAGTGAGAATCGGTAAGACGATTTTATCGTTGTGATTGTTATGCTGTATTTTTTATAAAGAGGATACCTTGCTTGAAGACGATGTGATAAATTAGGGAGAATGAAAGTCCATCTAAAGATTCTCTTGGTTTTTATTGGTAAATATTTTTTTTCCTGCTTGATACATAATAATCTTGTATTGCAGTCCTGTGTATGTTAAACCAGGAAATACTTGAACTTGGTGACCTCTGAAGTGAACTATCCTAATGATAATATCACAGTGTTTTAAAAACAAACTTCTGTAATAAATCCACATTGTTTTATTTATTAATTTTTTTGTGTAAAATGATCTTGCCTGAATTATGTGAGCACTTCAGAAAGAATTTAAGACGGTCACTTTGGTTATTAGAGATTTTAAACTGGTTCAGTTGTAGTTGTCCGACAACTGTCTGTATACTGTATCTGTATAAAACAATTACATTTTTAATTGTGTTTTCTCTAGTTTTGCCCAGTGTGTTGATGACGTCTGGAAATTTTTATGTGAGAACAGTGGGTGAAACGGTGAAGATCAGATGTCCATATCTAGATTACCATAGATATACATCCAAGTACTTTTGCCGTCATCCCTGTAAATCATCTGAGCATGTTTTGATTAAAACTGCAAAGACTTATCAGGTCGTCTTGGATGGAAGATACTCTTTGACTGATACTGCAAATGGACAGTTCTTTACTGTAACCATCAAACATCTCAGACTCACAGACTGGTGTTTATTACTGTGGACTTGATCAATGGTTCACTGACACACTGAAGAAAGTTAATCTATCTGTTCATCAAGGTAGGTATTTATGCAAACAGCTTGTGAATCTAATGTATACATTTGTCTTCCCATTTGAATATTTCACAAAATTGTTTATTATAGTTAAATTCCTCCGTTTTCTGTTTTATCCTCAGCAGCTCCCGTGAGCAGATCTACACACACCCCTGAAAACACACATATAACATCTACATGGACAACAACACTCACCTCAGCAGTTACATTCAGTCAGCAAACTAATGATCAGTTTTACAACAATACATTGATTACTTATAATTTAGGAAAATATATTCAGTCTAGTCTGCTTAGGCCTACTTATATTTTATATTTATAATCATATGTGATTCTCTCTTTCTCTCTCTCTAAGATAAATCTAGTTCATATGAGCAATTCCCTGCAGCATCACCAACTGTCCAATCAAAGGGATTTACACTACTGGGTAACTTTTTTTTTTTTTTTTTTTCATGTTGAAGAAAGTTAATCTATCTGTTCATCAAGGTAGGTATTTATGCAAACAGTTTGTGAATATAATGTAGCCTATATATTCATCTTCCCATTTAAATATTTCACAAAAACGTTTATTATACTTAAATTCCTCTTTTTCTGTTTTATCCTCAGCAGCTCCCGTGAGCAGATCTACACACACCCCTGAAAACACACATATAACATCTACATGGACAACAACACTCACCTTGGCAGGTACAAGTTCATCCATTTAGCAAAATAGAGATACTATTGACCCATCAAGACATTCCCCCTTAAATTATTTACAGTGCAGTTTGTAATTCGTAATCTTTATTATTTTAATCGTTTTGATCAGTTGAAAAAAGTAAAAAAAAATTTCTTGAATAATAATAATAAATTTTACTCTGTTTACAAGTAATACTGTGATTATGTCTCTCCCAGATAATTCTCACTCATATGAACTACCATCAACAGTCCAATCACCAGGTTCCACTCCTCCAGTCAACAGCTCCTCTGGTGACTCTTCTTTTTTTATACCCATTTGTTTGTTTATGTTGCTGTATTAGAATTCTTACAATAACAGTAATTGGTTATTTATTTATTTATTTTTATTTATTGTGCTTGTACTTATTTTTTATTCCAGTCAATGTGACTGTGGTTTGTGCAGGTGTTTTGTTATTCCTGGTTTTCGGGATCATTGTGGCTTTAGTGTGTAGCTACAGCAGAAGATCAGATGCAAAGTCCAGATGTAAGATCATAAACATCAATGTACTGGTTTAAACTAGCATGATGCTTCCGAATCATCTTCAGTCAAGTCTCATATTCCTCAGGTCTTTATTTTTTATAATTCATTCTAACCTTTTAATGATAAATGAAATCTAACATTATTTATATTATTCACATGTTGATGCTTTGAAACCTCACACCACTGAAGATACAGCTCAAGATCCACCAGACTTCAACCAGGTATGGAAACCTTTCTGTGTGCCAGCAAGAACATTTTGCACCAAACAAATTTATCTGAACAATTTTCAAGTAAAAAATAATATAAAAATGATCATCAATGCATGCTTGAGTATATTTGAGTTGTTAGCTTTGAACGTTTTCTGAACTCAGTGTTGAATCTTTACTGTGTATGAACTGTCATTCTATATTTTGCTCTCTGTCAGGCTGTGGATGATGTCTGTACAATGGTAGTGTATAGTTTGGATGATCCACCTAAAGAAGACTGTTCTTCTCTAAACTATTCAACTATATTACTGCACGTGACTCAGGAACAGAGTCATTCTGGAATGTGGAACTAATTATTTACTATTATAATTACTCCATATTTAGACCTAATCATAATCTCATCAGCAGCAGCAGCATCTCTCTTTTTATCTGTATGATAACACAATTTCTCCAAGTCAATAAAAAGTATATTGTTTGCAGAGTAACTTTAGCCATCATCCATCAGTCTGATGACCAAATGAACATTAGTTCACCATTTCCTGGATGGCAGATCAGTGTCTGTGCTGCATTCGATTTTAACACTTTTGCAGAGCATTTGTGATGTACAGTATGTGGTCAAAGAATAGAACATTTTGCGATGTCTGTTGCAAACAAAATGAGGAACTGTCCCTTAGCTTTGATCTGTTTGGTTGCTCATAGCCTAATTTACTGTGGCCAAATGTTATAGCCTATGTTGAATTTTTATGAGCACTAAACTCTTGGCCATAGCCACGGTTTGAAAATTAGTGAGGTCTGGGGTGGGGGGAATTGTGCTATAATAACCCCTACAAATACAACTCATTATATACACTAACATTTAAGAGACAGAAATGTAGATGTTTGTGAAATATCTTTTCTCTGTTTTGGAGGGATGAACACTGTTAAATTATACCATATTTATTGCATCAGAATTTGTTAATATTTGTTTTAGGGGTCATATGATGTTGCTAAAAATAACATTATTTTGTGTATTTGGTGTAATGAAATGTGTTTATGTGGTTTAAGGTTCAAAAAACACATTATTTTCCACATACTGTACATTATTGTTTCTCCTCTATGCCCTGCCTTTCTGAAACGCGCCGATTTTTACAAAGCTCATCAGTCTGAAAAGCGAGGTGTGCTGTGATTGGCCAGCTATCCAGTGCGTTGTGATTGGCC
>NW_015554102.1:1097465-1100412 GCF_001515605.1 Sinocyclocheilus anshuiensis
AATAACAGTAATTGGTTATTTATTTATTTATTTTTATTTATTGTGCTTGTACTTATTTTTTATTCCAGTCAATGTGACTGTGGTTTGTGCAGGTGTTTTGTTATTCCTGGTTTTCGGGATCATTGTGGCTTTAGTGTGTAGCTACAGCAGAAGATCAGATGCAAAGTCCAGATGTAAGATCATAAACATCAATGTACTGGTTTAAACTAGCATGATGCTTCCGAATCATCTTCAGTCAAGTCTCATATTCCTCAGGTCTTTATTTTTTATAATTCATTCTAACCTTTTAATGATAAATGAAATCTAACATTATTTATATTATTCACATGTTGATGCTTTGAAACCTCACACCACTGAAGATACAGCTCAAGATCCACCAGACTTCAACCAGGTATGGAAACCTTTCTGTGTGCCAGCAAGAACATTTTGCACCAAACAAATTTATCTGAACAATTTTCAAGTAAAAAATAATATAAAAATGATCATCAATGCATGCTTGAGTATATTTGAGTTGTTAGCTTTGAACGTTTTCTGAACTCAGTGTTGAATCTTTACTGTGTATGAACTGTCATTCTATATTTTGCTCTCTGTCAGGCTGTGGATGATGTCTGTACAATGGTAGTGTATAGTTTGGATGATCCACCTAAAGAAGACTGTTCTTCTCTAAACTATTCAACTATATTACTGCACGTGACTCAGGAACAGAGTCATTCTGGAATGTGGAACTAATTATTTACTATTATAATTACTCCATATTTAGACCTAATCATAATCTCATCAGCAGCAGCAGCATCTCTCTTTTTATCTGTATGATAACACAATTTCTCCAAGTCAATAAAAAGTATATTGTTTGCAGAGTAACTTTAGCCATCATCCATCAGTCTGATGACCAAATGAACATTAGTTCACCATTTCCTGGATGGCAGATCAGTGTCTGTGCTGCATTCGATTTTAACACTTTTGCAGAGCATTTGTGATGTACAGTATGTGGTCAAAGAATAGAACATTTTGCGATGTCTGTTGCAAACAAAATGAGGAACTGTCCCTTAGCTTTGATCTGTTTGGTTGCTCATAGCCTAATTTACTGTGGCCAAATGTTATAGCCTATGTTGAATTTTTATGAGCACTAAACTCTTGGCCATAGCCACGGTTTGAAAATTAGTGAGGTCTGGGGTGGGGGGAATTGTGCTATAATAACCCCTACAAATACAACTCATTATATACACTAACATTTAAGAGACAGAAATGTAGATGTTTGTGAAATATCTTTTCTCTGTTTTGGAGGGATGAACACTGTTAAATTATACCATATTTATTGCATCAGAATTTGTTAATATTTGTTTTAGGGGTCATATGATGTTGCTAAAAATAACATTATTTTGTGTATTTGGTGTAATGAAATGTGTTTATGTGGTTTAAGGTTCAAAAAACACATTATTTTCCACATACTGTACATTATTGTTTCTCCTCTATGCCTGCCTTTCTGAAACGCGCCGATTTTTACAAAGCTCATCGGTCTGAAAAGCGAGGTGTGCTCTCATTGGCCAGGTATCTAGTGCGTTGTGATTGGATGAATACCTCAAGCGTGTGACGGAAATTTTACGCCCCTTAACACACTCTGATGCCGTCTCCCAGCACGGCGAGACAAAACCAATAAAACCCATTACAGACGAGGCATTTGTTGCATCCAGTGGGGACATAATTACTGATTATAATTAATTATACTGTGTAATTATACAATATTATATAATTATATAATTATGTAATTATATAATTATACGCGTAAACATAAAACCATGTCTGCATTTGTGATCGGAGAAACGACAAACAACAAGCGCTACTCGAGTTTGAATCATCAGTGGCAAATTCTTTAAATATAAAAAATGTACTTAAGTCTGTGAGTCAGAAGCACCAGACTGTCCTTGCAAAGTTGGAACTGCCCCACTTTATAGAACAGCCTTTGAGCACAGACCCATTATATGCTACTCTGCAGGTTCAGGAAACAGTCTTCCATAAAATGCGTCACACAGCGTCACACACGGCGGGCATGAGTGAGTGGAGGCCAGCGGCCTTGAGAACGGGGCGGCCGGCGGATTCGACGAAGGAGCGTACAGAGGGCTTGCGGCAACCACATGTGACGACCCCAGGCTGGACTCCGCTTCGTCCACAGTGAAAGCCGATCCGGCGATCCACAGCGCGAAGTTGATGTATTTCCTCAGCGACCAGCACAGATCAGCTCTAGGCATGACGAAGTGGATATCGTCCTCTTTTGGAAGGGCAAATAAAGTAGTTTCGCTTTCATAACGAAACACACAGCGTCTCCACAACATGGCGGCAGCGGCAACAACAATACTACAACGAGAATAAAAGTTACGCCTTCTTTCTTTGCATGAACATTTGGGCGGCGTTATGCAGAATTTCTCTGAGACTGTACATGCCACAGTTTTAAGTCTGGATGTCCTGTACAGAGCACATTCAGGGCTTTTCAGAGATACCAAATGTTTGGATGTTTCACTATGACCACTCCCTCTCCTTGGTCTTCAAAAAAGTCTGATATTAATTTAGTGACACTCTTATGGAAATATGATAATATTTTGTAATGATCATTTAAATCTGACTAATTTTTAAACTGTGTGTCATAAAACAACATCTCAGGAAAATGTTATGGGGTTTCAAATCAAAATATAACTTTCTGTTGCGAAACAGGACGTTGATTTCATACATGTCCTCATATGAGGACACCGGGACTAAAAGCATGTTTATTACGCATTTTGGGAGACATAACAAATGAACAGGGAAAGAAATTATATTTCTATATTCTATGAAATATTATATATTATTATGAAAATCTTGTCAATTATTACTCCCATTATTACACTTCTTTTTTCATTACATGTTGCCCCAAAAACACATTAATATGCAAATTAGATTTAGTTTATAGATACAT
>NW_015554102.1:1100793-1133750 GCF_001515605.1 Sinocyclocheilus anshuiensis
AGGGAAAGAAATTACATTTCAATATTCGTATGAAATATTATATATTGTTATGAAAATCTTGTCAATTATTACTCCCATTATTACACTTCTTTTTTCATTACATTGTACCCAAAAAACATTAATATGCTAATTATATTTAGTTTAGATACATTATATATAATGAGAAAACCTGTTTATCACACATTTTACACACATTTTGCATAAAGAAAAATGGTATATCAAATCATTCTGTTATAACGTAGTTGAGAATTATCTTTGTACAAACTTTGGTAAAAAAATAAATAAAAATCCTGAAAACTAAAAATGTATTGGTGATTTAAAAAAATCAATTGTTTTTGCTTATGCATGTTCATTCATGTCTTTTTTATTTTTATTTTTTAATTGAGTCCCGATGTCCATACCAAGGACGTAGCATAACTTGTGAAATATCATTTTTAATTAAAAAATAAACAATGAAATGACATGAAAAAATACTAATTTCTTCCTAAAATATTTTGCCGGGTCTCAAGAGGCTAATGTAATGTAATCATGCAACAATACATATTACTGTTATAGTTTTCATTAATAATCATTGCTATATAGATGATAACTTTGTCTAGTGCTCTTATGATTTTTTTTAGCATGATTTGTAAAAATGTAACTATACTGAATGACACAGCAGTGTTTGCATAGGCTATTTAATTTCATTCTGTAACCTGCTTGTTCCACAGATCTAGTATTTTGGCAGTGTCGATAACGTTTCTGACAGATAATATTATATGGAAGCAGATTAGACTCAATAATAATTCACGCAAAAGACACGATGCACACATGCATATCCCAATTCACATGCATGAACCCCAATCCACGTGCACGAAAATTATATATATTAGGGTGACCATACGTCCTCTTTTCCCCGGACATGTCCTCTTTTTGGACCTAAAAAATGCGTCTGGACGGATTTCTTAATGGCCCAAAATGTCCGGGATTTGGCTGTTTTCTTAATCTCGCTCCAGTTGAATCTCTGCCATTGCCGCCTGCTCCCGCGATTTTCGTGTTCACTCCTTTAATACGCACTCTGTGTAAAGGGAGCACATCTTACTAGATCAAATATTTGTTAATGAGTTTAGGATCTGTTGAGCAGCAAATACTCCAGCATAGTCTTGTCAGTCATCTCTCTTTATTCTCGACCTGTGATCAGTCAAAGCTGACTCCTGCAGCTCTTGTTGGATGCGGGGTTGCCAAGTCCTCGATTTTCCCACAGAATTGGGCAACTTTTAAACTGTTGCCATGGGTTGATTTTCCCAAGTGGGTTAAAGGGTTGAAATATTGCATAAATTACATTTGACTGAAATGCTTGTATTGAAACATTTTGCATTCTACCTATGATAAAACTTTCATGGACTTCTACATTAACTGTTCCCTCCTGGTGGAATGACCTGCCCAGCTCAATCCAAGCAGCTGAGTCCTTAATATTTTCAAGAAACGGCTGAAAACACATCTCTTTCATCTCCATTTGACCCTCTAACTCAGGGGTGTCCAAACTCAGTCCTGGCATTTGGAAAAGCTGTGCTTCCTGCATAAACCTGCCCCTGTTGGTTTGGCAGTAGCTTGCTTGCCCTACACCAGGGCTGTCCAAACTCGGTCCTGGAGTACCGGTGTCCTGCAGAGTTTATATCCAACTTGCCTCAACACACCTGACTGGAAGTTTCTATGCCTAGTAAGAGCTTGATTAGCTGGTTCAGGTGTGTTTAATTAGGGTTGGAGCTAAACTCTGCAGGACACCAGCCCTCCAGGACCGAGTTTGGACAGCCCTGCTCTAACTCTAGCACTCTCTATTATAATGCTAATTCTAATTTTATGTGCTTGTTTTTTTATTAAAAAAATTGACCCTCTAACATTTGCAGTCTCTATTTTATTTCTATTGTACTTGTTTTATTTAAAAAGAAAAAAAAGAGCCTTTAAAGTCCCCATGAAATCTAAATTACAGTTTTTTGGGTGTTAGTATCAATATGTTAGTCTTAAGGTTAAGGCAGTGTGCTCCAAAACAGTGACAAAATTCGCATTTAGAAGATATAAGCATTCAAAGCTTGCAGTTCATCACTTCTGCCAAAACGGCTCAACGATATTTTTGATGTCACATCGTACTTCAGCTTCTCATCAAATTTTCTGTCCAATTAAATGCTCTCTAGAATCTGAAATGTCCCGCCCCCTACACTATAAATAGACGCTGAAACTGCGGCTGAAATAGGTCACTTGTTCACAGAATTGGTATTTTCTTTATGCTAAATGGCATGTAGTGCACTATATGGGGGATAAGGAATGATTCAGACAGTGTAAATATGCTTTCCATTGGGTCGAAAGAAGTCTGGTTTTGCATTGTGTCCAGGGAACGATTCAGTGTAAATATGCTTTCCATTGAGGAAAAAAAAAAGAAATCTGGTTTCGCGCTGTGTCACGCTAACCACCGCACGGCACACACACACTGCTCCGGTCCAGAGACACAACAGCACGGAGCGGACCACATGCGTGAGTCGGCGCAGACCACAAAATGTATCGGAGCTATTTGAATTCTACACAGAATGCTATATTTTATAGCAATATGGATGAGATTGTGGCTGGCATACCCTGTCAAATGCGGCTTTACGGAGCTCAACGGCTCTGAACGGCTCTAGCCCAAGCTGTGATATAAACGAACGCTATTGGCTATTGTAAAAAGGGGCGGGGCTGCTTGATATGTCCCGCCCTGTCTTCCTGTTTCAGTTAAAATTGTCAACACAGTGTGCTGCGTGTTTCTAAGCATTTCAGGGGACCTTTAACACTAGCATTGTCTATTCTTTTTCTATTCTATCTACTTGTTTTCTTTTTATCTATTATAAAAACAAAACAAGCAAACAAACACACACACACACACAAACTTGATATGTATACTTTTAGGCGATGTAAATATATAGTTAGAGCACCCTCACTAATTTAAGAAGCACCCTCAGTGATTTGATTCTGGAGCCGGGCCTGTTTGTATGGACAATAAGCTTTCTTTTTTATTTCCTTGGCAGAACAAAGTCAAATGTATGTATGTATATATCACTTGTTTAAAATGAATAAATAAGAAATAAAAAAAATATATATCGATTGCACGCACCAAAGAATTTGTGGAAGATTACATATTTTAGAATTATACATCATAAATCTCTTTAACCCGCTAGTGACTGTAATGTGTCAGGCCAGCCTTCCGCGCGCTGCAGTGACGTTTGCATCCGCGAGAGTGACTGGAGTCTGAGCGCGCGGCGGAGCGGCGGGACACGGTGAGTGAACTGTTAACGAATCCCCGAACCACCGCGACCCGGCACGGTCATTCACAGTTACATTCACAAGCTCGCGCACTATACAGCGAGCGCCGGGTTTGGGAGGAAGGTCGCTCAACAAAACTTGGCGTAATGAACATGCTAAGGTGCTACCGCGAGCTAATGAGGCGCAGGCCGGCTGACTGAGCAGAATTACCCCCGCACAGCAGCGCTGCTGCCCTTCGGAGTTCACAGGAAACACCGGTGCGTTTACAGGCCGCGGTCTCCTGCGAGCAGACGAAAACAAACACCTGTCCGCATGTTAAAAGTGAAATATTTGATCTGTGCGCGTTAAATGGGATTACTATGTGCTGGTTAACAAGTTAAATTCTGTGTGTTTGTATTTAACCTGCGTTTTGATTTACATATGAACTCCCAGTGTCCACATTGGCATACAATCTCACTCGACAAGTGACCAAAATGACATTACAGCTGGTAGTATAGAGGAATGCTTCGTGCAGATTGGATCCCACAGCTGTAGAGGAGATGTAACGTTAGTCTTGTGTCATGTTATAATTACAGTCCTGGTGACACCGTAATGTTATTGAACCGTCTATGGGAGACAGTGGTCATCTGTACACCTGTTGCAATGGTTTTATCTGTATTTGTGATATTTAGTTTAACCTGATGACATTTAAAGGTGTAATCAGAAAAAAACTAATAGATTGATATTCACTGGTTTGGAGAATGGCACAGTCTTGTCTTAGATTTCCTTTGGAATCGTTCTTAATTTACCCATGGCTTTTCCTTATTTTTATTTTTATTTTTGAAGTTTATAAGTTAATCTCAATCACTGAAAATATTGCTGTACATACTATTAACTGATTTGCTTATTTACTGAACAAAATGGGATCTTAGGATGGTCGGATAGGATGACAAGGCAGTCATTCTTCTCCTCCAGCGACCTGCCACTCATATGAGATTGCAGCAATTAGGAAACGACAACAATTCAATCAATTCCAGATGGACAAAATCAAGTTCTGCCTTACATTTTCCTCATTCAAGAAGCTGTTTTTTTTTATCTGATATGCATCACATTCACAATAGAAGAGGAAAGACGTTCACAATCACAATTTTCATTTCATGCTAATTTTAACTTTCCTCAGTGTTCAGAAAGTTTTAATTGAGCCACTTTTTTCTAGATTTAGTTTCTTCAGGCTGAATGAACTGGTGCATTAGCATAGCTTCAGTTGGATCTGCATGCAGTAGATAAGCTGTTTGCTTGGTCATTTGAATGCATTTGCATCCTTGATCAGAGTGGAATTTAAAGTGCACTCTGAATGACCTCAAATAGCCCTGTAAAACATACAGCTGTAGTGATGGTGCTTTAAAGGAAACTAGTTTAAATAAACAATTCATCAGTTTTTTTTTTAACCATGCAAACTTTATAACTAAAGCATGCTAACTCGGCATGAAACTAAAGTTGTGGAAGTCTTTTCTTTAGTATTGTGAGGGTGGGGCTTGACATTTTCTATCTGGAAATCGTTGGTCATGTGATTGATGGGTTGATGGAAGGGGCGGGAGGATCATTGCCCCATCACGCTGACATACATGTAATCAGAGAAAATAATTTAGATTTTAAAGTAACTTCAGAGCAACACTAAAAAAAAAAGTGTAGATTTAAAATAATGTAGGCGACAAGGCGCTGTATACCTAGTAAGCCATGAAAATCTTTGAAAAAGTGGTATAAATATTGTTAACATTTATGGTTCTGGAAACCTCAGTGTGCTGCTAACCATGTCCTCAGAAAACCAAAAACCTGTTTTAAGCTTCAAACCTTGCACTGATGAATGATAAGTGTGCGTGTGTGCTGTGATTGAATCTTACAGGCCTCAACAGAGAGACCCACCATGCGTGAATATAAGCTTGTGGTCCTGGGCTCTGGAGGCGTGGGGAAGTCTGCACTGGTAACTTCAGTATTTTTAAAGTCTACACATTACTGTATTATAAATGGGCATTGTATACAGTATTTGTAGTGTTTTTCTCTCTAGTCTGTAGTATTTATTCAGGTCTTTATTTGTATTGAATGTGATTCTGGTCTTTTACAGACAGTTCAGTTTGTACAGGGAATATTTGTTGAAAAATATGATCCCACAATAGAAGACTCATATAGAAAGGTAAGTAAACCATTTTGGTATAGCTGAATTAATACAACATATAGGGAAATGTGTTAATGCAGTACTGACACCCTCTCTCTGTTTTTTTTTTTTTTTATTTTGTTAGTGCACATTGCTAGTCTTAAAAGGCACCTATTATGCCCCTTTTTACAAGATATAATATTAGACTTGGGTGTCCCCAGAATGTTTGTGAAGTTTCAGCCCAAAATACCCAACAGATCATTTATAAGAGCTGGAATATGTCATTTTTGGGGTCTGTCTAAAAAAAGAGTGTTTGGAGTGTATCGCTTTAAATGCAAATGAGCTGCATATTCCCGCCCTCTCTCCAGAAGAGGGCATCGCGTATATGTCTCTCTGCATTGCATATCTACAGCAATAAACAGCCGGTAGAAGCAACATAACTGAGAGCAAGAGAACCGGTGTTAAGCCGTACATATGGGAAGCCAGATGCACTGAAAGTGGGACGAAACAGCCCAAAACAGAGCTCGCGCCGCGCTGACCTCATCGGCGCAGATCAATGGACCAAGCCGCGCTACTGAACGAATCTCGTGCTACGAACGGCGCAAACTAATCTCACAAGCGCGGCACTGATCAGATAAAAAATACTTAATGGACGCACACAAATGTGGTTAAACGGCTAAGCACTATAACAACATGACATTCACAAAGGAATCTGGAGTGGTACACGTATTTAGATAGATTTTGAGGCTCATTAACTTGAAAAATGAAAGTAATCCACAGCGTCCTCAGCAGCTCAGAAGTTGGGAGAAAATGAAGACTTATGTTCAGTCTTACATCAAAACACAGAGCATCGGGATTGCTTGCGAGACATTGTTGACGTTACAGCTGCTGGAGCGCAGTGAAAATGTAGGACAGAGTACAAACACTGAGGGCGGAAACTATAGCAGTGCAGGGCTGTCAATCAAACCCCGTGGCCCGGCCCTATGCAGTGTGACGTCACACTGCATGAGAATCAAAACGGCAGGCCTAGTGAGACTGACTTAGTTTAAAGGGGATTAAAAAATCACTGCAGGCACAGTGAGTTTAATCTGATGCATGAACTCAACTGGCCAATTAGTTCATTAGTCTTCAATGTGAACTCATTAGATTATTGATTGTTTGCCTACAGGAGCAGTTCACAGCGATGCGGGACCTGTACATGAAGAACGGGCAGGGTTTCGCTCTGGTTTACTCCATCACAGCACAGTCCACCTTTAATGACCTGCAGGACCTACGGGAGCAGATTCTGAGAGTGAAGGACACAGAGGATGTGAGTCGCTTTGAATAATAATACATTAACTATATTATTATTAGTGGTGTTTGCTTTGGCAAATCACAAATCATTATTTTTTAAATAATATTTTTTTTTATTTTGTGGAAAAAAAAAAAACCCATCATGAACTGACATCAGCTATAGCAAGTTCTAACCAGCAAAGGGAAAACAAATAAAGCACAAAACTTATTTGATTTTACTGAGGCAAGAGCTTTGAGACAAATTTGCAGAAGCTGTATTCACACTGTACACCACACTGATTCACCAGAGTACCCACTTTCTTTATTTACAGACCTTATTTACAGCTCATCAGGCATTGCAGTTTCAGTTCTCTAAGCATTAAGCATATATATATATATATATAAAAAAAATACCATGTAAAAGTGGATTTTGCATAATAGGTGCCCTTTAAAGTCAACAATTAATCAGTGCAAGTTAATCCTCTGAAAATTTTTTTTGTCTTGGTAATCTTTAATCAAAATCTGATAATTTACTTCCACTCTGGAATGTAATGCCTTCTCTGATGACGTCAGTTTGACTGCTTGGGCCATGGCTTGGGCAGAATTTGCTTAACCACGCCCCTCCAACCGTTTAGTTTGCTGCGAGTGAGAGATGAGAGAAGGAGCGCAAAAATAAAACTCCGCGTTCTACTCAATATTCCGTTTCGGTTGGAAATACGTCACCATACTGAAATCCAGTTGGCAGTAACTTCTGGTTTACGCAGACTTTAATTGTATTTAATTTTATTGGTCTCTTGCGCTCACCAAGACTGCATTTATTTGATATATTTTAAGATGTAATTTGTGACCCTGGACCACAAAACCAGTCATAAGTAGCATGGGTATATTTGTAGCAATAGCCAACAATACATTGTATGGGTCAAAATTATCGAGTTTTCTTTTTATGCCAAAAATCATTAGGCTATTAAGTAAAGATCATGTTACATGGAGATATTTTGTAAATGACCTACCGTAAATATATCAAAGCTTAATTTTTGATTAGTAATCTGCATTACTAAGAACTTAATTTGGGCAACTTTAAAGGCGATTTTCTCAACATTTTGATTTTTTTGCACCCTCAGATTCCAGATGTTCAAATAGTTGCATCTCGGCCAAATATGGTCATATCCTAACAGACCACATATTACAGTTTTTCTGAATTGCTAAAACACTAAACTCCATTCTCTGAACCAAATTCTCACTAGTGTAAACCAATTTGTCGAATAAAGCACTCTTTCTGCTAAACCTTAAACACGTTCAGGCAGTTAGACTCTATTTGCAAATCTCATGCACTCTTTTTTGCAAAACTCTAAACACATTCTCATTCACTTAAACACTTATCACACTGTGATGCATTTGTGCTGCAAAATGCTAAACACAAGTGGCAAAAGTTAAACACAACTAAAGCACAGTTGTTATTGTTTACACACAACGATTTCAAAATTGTTCACACTTGTTTCTAATGATGTGATCAAACCAACTGTACAAAATATGAGCCAGCTCAGAGAGAGAGTGTTATCAAGGCTGGATCTGTCAGACCAGAGGGCTTTTGCTCTTTGTCTAGAAAAAAGACAACATTACTTGTGATGTGGACAAAGTCCTCAGGCCGGACTCAAGCACAAAGACATGATGCTGAGACAGAATGAATCTCTCATTGACCCTGATTTTACAGTTGCACAACTTACAGTATTTGAGTGAACTGTAACATGCTATTCATTTAGAGTTTTATTTGACCTTTTTGGCCTTTGCAGTTGAACTGCAGTATTTTTCCAGTATCCAAGTGCTGAATATATACAAACATTCCCTACTACAGTATTCAATATTCAGCACAATACTATTCTTGCAGTACATACAGTAGGCTTATACAATATATTCACCTTACTCAGTTGCAATTACTATACTTTTTTACAGAATTGCAAAATTGTTTACTCAATGCAATACACTTTTTTTCTGTAATGATCTGGATGCTGTGTTCTCCATTTTTCTCTGTAGTGTCTAATGAATGCTCTGTAGTGTTTTCTTTATTGACTCGTGTGTGTGATCTGAGAGCAAGTGATCTGAAATGCAAGTGTTTGATTTTTGAGTGTAAGTGAAATGGTTTTGCAGTGATTGTTTGATTTTGATGGAAGAGTCAGGTTTCGTGAATTTAGTTTGAGTATTTGGATTTGTGTTTAAGGTTTTGAGAAAATGAGTGATGGTTTCAAGAAATGTTTTAGCAATTCAGAAAAACTGTAATGGAAAGCTTATTTATCATCTTTTTAGATGATGTACAATTTCAAAAGATTTCCCCTTATGACTGGTTTTGTGGTCCCGGGTCACAGCTAGTCCAGTCATAGCAAAACAGAATTTTCAGCGGCCATTACTTTAGTCTTCAGTGTCACATGATCCTTCAGAAATCAGTCTAATATGTTGGTAATCAAGAAACATTTCTTGTTATTATCAGTGTTGAAACAGTTGCTCTGCTTAATTTTTATTGTGAAAATTGTGATACTTTTTTTTTTCAAGATCCTTTGAATAGAGAGGATCCTTTCCAAAGAACAGCTTTTATTTGAAATGGAAATCTTTTGTAGCATTTTAAACAACTTTACTGCCAATTTACTGCATCCTTGCTGAATAAAATCATTAATTTCTTTTTTTTTAAATTGCATTGACCACAAACATTTGAACAGTAATGTGTATATGAATCCATGTTACATGAGCACGGGATATGGTTTGTGCCTCTAAATAAGATGCTGATCTTTTAAAAATCAATCTAGCTAAAATCAAAGCCATGTTTCTTTGAACTCTCAGTGAGTGTGGTTTCTAATCTAAGCCAGATGCAAACAGTACATGCACTCATCAGATGTCTCTCTCTGTTTGTATAGGTGCCAATGATCTTGGTTGGGAATAAGTGTGATTTAGAGGATGAGAGGGTGGTTGGGAAGGAGCAGGGTCAGAATTTTGCTCGTCAGTGGAGTAATTGTGCCTTTCTAGAATCTTCTGCCAAATCAAAGATCAACGTCAATGAGGTGAGTCACAGTTAAAAAAAACACATGCACCAGGTCACACAAAGACAGTCCTCTAATGAAAGTCCTTGGTGTTTTTGTCTGTGTGTATCAGATCTTTTATGACCTGGTAAGACAGATAAACAGAAAGACGCCGGTGGAGAAGAAGAGAGCGAAAAAGAAGTCAAACTGCATCCTGCTGTAACACAACTGCATCACTGCAGCAGCTCTGAGCCAGGTAGTCGATCAGAAGTTCATTAGGAATCAGTACATGCGCTATTAAGAACTCCTTTCATCCATGATCAATAATAGAGATTTCACCCTGTGTGTGTTTTTTTTTTTTGCATCAGCGATATCTACTAGGGATCCTCAAAATACCGGTTATTGAATGATAAATGCTTGATTAAATGGTTAAAAGCCTTTTTCTAATTGTTTTAATGTTACAGAGACCACCACGTGTATGTTAAAAGATCAATGAAAATTAGATTTTTAAATAAATGTATTTCATATTGATGTGGTGTTTTGTGTATTTCTAGATTACCATTCCTCACCAACATAGACCATTATACAGATACAGTGTTTCAGTGTGGCTCACTTTATGTACTGTAGTTACAAATATAGCACAAAGCCATATAAATAATTTCACTTATCTTACATTTTTCTACAAAGCTCTTTGCAGATATGGAATGCAACAAACATAGGGGATTTATACTTGCTGCACACCAGATTACATGCTGCATTAATTGCAAAAAAAAGTGTCTTGATTCATAAACATTCATGATTAGGCGTGACAAAAGCAGATTTTCTTGATGCATAACACTTGAGTGGAATATCCCTTTTTAAAATTTACTCGTATAGGCTTGCAGGAACTTTAAATAGATTTTTTTTTTTACTTTAAAACAGTATCCCACATCACATCATGTATTAAATAGCTCTGAGAACAGGTATACAGACTATCGCAGGACCCACAGGCATGTATTTATTACAAATAACATGAAGGTGCTGATAAAAAAGGCAGGTATTTACATTTGCTCAGTTTTCATTTTTTGCATGAGTTTAGCATCATTGCATAGTTTTTCTGTCCAGTACAAAGCAGGTTTATGCTTGCAAAGCTAAGACAAGAGTAAGACATTTGTGAAAAAGCACCAGTCAGGACTTTTTAATAGAATGATTGACAGTTAGGCCTAAACCTAAACAGATGGATACAAACATCAGCAGAAACAGCATTAGGCTCTCAAGGGACCTCACAGAAGCAGTAGGGCAACACAGTGTGACTGTATTCATGTTTTTCCTGTTTGCTTCACTCTGCCATGCTTACATCTCAAAAAACAAAACAAAACAACAACAAAAAACATACAAATGCATTCCAGCAATGTTTACCTAACAAATCTTTGGAATCAATAGCTTCTGGAGTGCTACTCCTCTCACTTGAGGAAGAAGGACAATATTACCTCAACATCGCAATCTGTAGTGGTGTTTACCGCTTAACTTTTACGGTTTGCTTCACATTCAGTTGTGAATCTTGTGATACCTGATGAAGTGATAGAAATTAATGTTTTTCATAGTTCTGAATTCAGATTTAGTTATTTGTGTTTGTAGTTCACAATATAATTATTTTGTTTAGACTACTTCCATATTACTGTATGTTTTTGACTTGAATATGAGATGTTGCAATAACGAATGGCCGACCAGGTGCACTTAAGGGTAGCATCATGTTACAACAATTTTGATCATAAAGTCCACTAATTATGTCTAACAATATGTGTAACAGTGTCTTCTATGTAGAACTATATCAGACCCACACAGCTGAGCTGTAATCAAACACAGATGGACGTTTCTCTACGATCTCCACCCATCCTATCAAACCCTCTGAGCCCTGATAAGCCACGCCCTCTTGTTGGCTGGGTGTGGTTTTCTTCTTCATTCCTCTTGTTCTCACCCAGAATGGCTTGCTGACATCTGATTTTGGCTTTCTGCATGTGATCTTTGGTTGTTTACAGACATCCATTCCTTCGCTTTCTTGGTGGTGCCGTGGCCAAACGCGGCGTAGGACCCGTTTGAAGATGCTAGCTGTTAGTGAGAGTTTCCTGGAGAGATCTTGAGAGTGACTGCTAGATGATGACTCTTTCACCTGCTCCTCACCTGCTGTCTGGCCTCCAACATCAGGCAGGTCCAGCCAGTTTCCGACCAAATCAGCAAAAACATTGTCGCCCAATACCAATGGCTGTCTGTTTCTACTATGGTTCATCAATGAGGCTGTCCAATCAGTGGAGTCATCAATATCGTATGAGGAGAAATTGTTGTCGGTTGTGTCTTCCTGAGAGGAAAAAGAGGAAGAAGTGCTTAGACTTCCTCCGTAAACCCTCCTGGGTTCGTGTACCCTGGGAATACGGCGGTTCTCTGCTGGAGAACTAGTGAGGAACAAAGGCGGTTCCATGGTAAGCTCAGTCTGGAAACATTCTTGTGAAAGAATTTCTTCTGGATTCTGTGTTCGGTTCCGGTGGGTTATTCTTGAACTGTAGTTTATCTGATCGAGCATTGTGCGAGTGTATGAAGAGGCCTGGCTCGTTTTACTGGAGAACTCCAGCTCCTCCAGTGCAGTCTGGACCTGCAAGAGTTTGAGCTCCTGGAGAGCGCCGATCACAGAATTCATCTGAGCTTGGAGACCCTCATCCGACTGCCACAAAGAATCCTATAATGGGAAAGGCAAGAGAGCAATTACTATGACATAATGACGCTATTATCAGTGATATCTGTTGTGACTGATGAGTAACGCTTATCTCACACTCACTTCACAGTAATTATCAAAAATCAATATTACACCAAACAGTCTCCATTTTCTGCCCAGTGTGTCATCACAGATACCTGGCTCAGCATCTGCTTCAAGAGAATGCAGATGTTTTTGTCCTTGTCACATCCTCCAATGAATTGCTTACTTGGAGGATTAAGACATGATTTTCTTTAAAGCTGCTTTGAAACTACTGTTAAAAAAACTGTGGTCAGTGAGATTTATTTTTTAAAGAAACCAATACTTTTATTAAGCAAGGATGCATTACATTGATCAAAAGTGACAATCTAGACTTTCATGTAACTATAAACATTTCAAATAAATGCTGTCCTTTTGATCTTTCTATTTACCAAAGAATCCTCACGGTTTACACATTGAGCAGCACAACTGTTTTCAACATTAAAAATGATAATAAAAAATGTTTACTGAGCATCAAACCAGCATATTATAATTATTTCCGAGGGATCATGTTTTATTGCATGTTTATTAATGTTATTGTTTGACAATTATGAATATATAAAGTTGTATGCATACCTACAAATTGTAAAATAGGTTGTTACAACATAGTTTTTTTTAAATGTTAACATTCCCTAGACAGAAAAGCATAATGCATGTCTTTATACATAGTTATGAGCCAAAATCTTTATATCAACTTTTGATATCCCATACTGTATGGAGTATTTGCTTAGTTATATTTATTATTCATTGTATTAAATAATAAGTTGTATTTATTAGTATTTATTATAATTGAATACATTCAAGCAAATTCCATCTCTATACACTACAAAAATGCCCTTTTTCTTCTATTACTGAATAAAACCACTGTCATCTTACCTTCTTTCACCCTGCAGTCGCTCTGTTTCCCTATCTTTCCTTCTCTTGTCTCACTCCCTGTTTTCTGTTTCTTCTCTCCCTTACAAGTGTGATCGATCACCAGCCAGTCTGAGCACAGCAGCACACCACTGATGCTTTTCTACAGTAGTGTTGTGTCTCAAGGCATGATGGGAGATGTAGGAGCTCATGGGCATGTGGGTGAAATGACTAGACTGTGAGTCATGGGCGAACAGCTGAGGCATGTATTTTATTGGGTTGGTCATAAATGCAGGTGTAGGGTAACGTAGAGCTTAACTTGTACTTGAAACATTCCATTCACTCTGAACTGGATATTCAAATAGGATGTTATATTGGCTGCTTATGTAGGCAGTAGAGCCATAATGTCATCATAAAAGTCACTTTTACAATGAGAACTCAGTTTAAAGAGGCAAATTATAGCAACTAATCTTGTATGTCTATAACTTGCCCTGTTTGCTAGTTGTGGCATGTTTCGTGTTCACTATTTCATCAGATTCAGCCGTAGGTCCTATTTCTCATTTTGGGATGTCACTGACTTCTCCTGTGTCAGTTTCCGGTGGGATGTGCCCAGACGGACAGCAGTATTAATCAGACATCACTGATCCCACCACCAAGTGATTGATGTTGTGAGTAACATCCTTGTGGCCCTGTTTCCTCATTTGGCAAGCACCTATTTTCTCTCGCTCGTTCATTTTCAGTCTCAACCATACAAATAAAGGTTATTTAAATATAAATTAATGAATAAATAAGAAAGAAATTTTTCTGTCATAAGGGTTTATTGCAGGTTTCTTCTACAGCAATGCTGGATGTGTTCACTGATCTATACAGTCAAACCAAAATTTATTCAGACACCTTCAACATTTCTCATATTATCACAGTTTATTATATAATTTAGAAAATGGTAATAAAATATGACAAGAACTCTGAGTTAAACTGTGTCAGAACAAATTCATCTTGATAATGTCAGATAACTTTGATAGAAAGGAATGTAATGAATTAGGTTGAATAGCTGTCAGCTGTTCATTTTAAGTACACACTTAGATAATACCAATTTAGGTCATCCAGTTACCAAGCAATGCTTAATTTTGTTCAGTATGTGGTGTAAAACGGTCGCATTAGCAATAATAAAAAAAAACACTTAAGCAAAACATGGTCAGGTCAAAGTGTCTGAATAATTTTTGGTCCCAAATTTTGTTCAATTTTACTGGTAGTCCACTGTATGAATAATTTTTGGGTATAACAAGTCACAGTTTACTTTATTTTGCTATCCTCACTTACATAAATTAACTATAGCGTCCTGCACCCACTAGTATAAAAATATTTAAAAAATTATTTCTGGTGTCTGAATAATTTTTGGTTTGACTGTATAATGTATATTACATATATAGTGTTCTCTATTATAGATCAGTTAAAGTGTTTTAATCTGATGATCACAAGGTGCACTTAAAGGGATAGTTCACCCAAAAATGAAAATTTAAGGCTAAATTTAAAATTTACGGCTCGTGACGATACATTGATGTGTAAAGACACGAAACGATAGGTCTGTGCAAGAAACTGAACAGCATTTATATCGGGTTTTTTTACCTCTGATTCACCGCAATGTCCGAACTGTCGGATCGCAGACTTATAAGTGCATTACCGCCACCTATCTCTCAAATGGACCATTGACACTCCTAATTGAGATTGTAGATAGAGTGTCAATGGTCCATTTGAGAGATAGGTGACGGTAATGCACTTATAAGTCTGCAATCAGCCGTAAAGCAAGAAGAAGAAGAAGACTCGTCACGCGCCAGCTGTTGAGAACGCACTCAGGACAGTTCGGACATTGCGGTGAATTAGAGGTAAAAAACAATATAAATACTGTTCAGTTTCTTGCACAGACTGGTCGTTTCATGTCTTTACAGATCAATTTATCGTCACGAGCTGCAGGGTTTAATTTGGTTTTGTTTGTGTATGTTTTTATTTACTCTCAAAGCCGTGATTCCCATTCACTTCCATTATATGACTGACAGACTCAACGGTTCGAGTTAAAAATCTTCGTTTGTGTTCTACTGAAGAAACTAAGTCACCTACATCTTGGATGCCCTGGAGGTAAGCAGATAAACATCAACTTTTCATTTTTGGGTGAAATATCCCTTTAAATTTTAAATCGTTACAGAAGGGCGAGTACCGGCCAATCAGCGTCCTCCTTTTCAAAAAACCGCTGCCAATCAGGTTGCACCTTTTCTCCAGCGGCTGGACAACAGCTGGATCAGTGTTGCCAAGTCCGCGGTTTTCCCGCGGAATTGGGCTACTTTAACACTGTTGCCACCATAGACTGTATGGTTGCCACAGGTTGTTTTTCATGTCCGCGAGTTGAAGCGACTCCAATAACATGATATTTATCCCCTGGAATGCGAATTTTAGCAAGGAAACCCCGCCAAAAAATTTATATTTCCCCCCCTGGAACACTGGGGACCCCCTCGAAACGTGATCGGGCTAATTTTGGGCTAATTTTGAGCAGCGATTGGCGGGTTTTCTTGTGAAAACCTGGCAACCCTGAGCTGGATAAACATCAACACACATGGCATGAGAAAGGCGCAAACATTTGTTAATGAAAACATTATAATGCAGAGTCATACTAATTATTACCTGTACATATCTGAGAAGATTCTTGCGATAAATAAACACACCTGTCTTGTAAAAGTAGATGAAGAGAAAAAAAAAGCAGGAAATCTCACCAGTTCATGTTTTAGACGCCGAAGGTTGCTGTCCATGTCACCGAGATCCGTTTGGTCTCCCCCCATAACTGCTGAATTACAACATTAAAATATTGTATTAACTAAAAGCAGGTTAATTCATTAAAACTTATGCTATCCGCTGAGTTCTTTGGTTTCTTCCGCCTTGGTGTGTAATGGTCAGTCGTGAGGTATGACCAGCGATGTTTGCTAATATAATATTCCTCTCGCCTCTGACACACTCCTGATTACATTCAGATGACATTACAGCCCAGCACAGGCGAGGAGTACAGTCAAGCCACTGAAGTGTATGTGGTGTCATGTAGCTTAATTCACGTTGATTTGAAGGAAAAGTTCCTGAATAGGATTTACTAACGGCTGATCGTCAACAAAACGGGTCATGCTTTCACACCCGTGGTCAGTTCATGATGAATGGAGGCTTCATGCATAACAATAGAGCTACAATTGTACAGCTTTAACTCAGATTTTAAGATTCACTCTGATTGGATATTAGAAGGGGGAAGTGCCTTAGTCCATTTACAATCTTTAAAAATATATAACAGAACTGAAATAATATAGAATTGAATTCCGGGGGCTTGATGTCCTCAAAAAGCAGCAAATGTTAAATCGTCTTAACTTGATGGGACAATAAACTTTCAGACGACATGTAATTACAGTTTGTGGCAGGGAATGTATTAGATGTGGTATTCAAAGTTTGCTTCAATTTCAACCCTACTGAAGTCAAACGTAATTTTTTATGCCTACATGTTTGCAGTTTCTATTTAAATTGCATCGCTTGTTTGTCAACCAGGTGTGTTTGTCGCCCTCTGCAGGATATTGCTGATATTTCAAGCGGCGTTTCCGTTTCTGTGCGCAAGAGGGCGACGTGATTCACTGCGCAACTCGATTTTGAAATTTATTCAGCGTCGAAGAACTGAACTTAGTCGCAATAGAAATATGGCGGCACCCGTGAAAGCAGCGCATGAGCTGCAATCCAGAACCCGGACAGAAGATGTTCTGATTAACGGGGGTGTCGAGTTCAGCTCGTTACTCCTCTCAAAACCTATGCTTGAGGGGTTATCTGCCTCTGGCTTTCACAGACCGTCCCCCATCCAGCTGAAGGCAATCCCGCTGGGAAGATGTGGACTCGGTACGAGACCCGAAAATACTCGAAAACAGCACCAAAACAAGCCTAAACCAACAGTCTTGACATGATTCACATAGCAAAACAAACTGCTCTTAAATGACAGGACTGTACTGTGACATTCAAAAATATAGTGCCTCAATGAAAACGTTGTGCCTGTATTTCATGCGCCGTTTATTGGGAAATAATGTTGTTTATTGACGTTTTCTTCTGTCCAGATCTTATTGTTCAAGCCAAGTCTGGCACAGGAAAAACCTGTGTGTTCACCACCATCGCTTTGGACTCTCTTATATTGGAAAATACAACCACACAGGTATTACTTTTTCCAATATGCAACGGAATCTAATGTAACGTTTTACTAAATAGTGTCCTATTCTATAATAATTGTAAAACGGAATAACGGAACTATGAACGTTTGAAAGACTCATCTATCTTTTGATGTTAAATATAAGCAGCTAAAACACGAGTGTGTGCCTGTTTGACTATAATGTGCCCTTCTCTTGTCCCATCAGGTGCTGGTTTTGGCCCCCACTCGGGAGATTGCAGTGCAGATTCATGCTGTTGTTATGGCTATAGGCAGTGCTATGGAGGGCTTGGAGTGTCATGTGTTCATTGGCGGCCGACCTATCAGTCAAGACAAACTGCACCTGAAGAAATGCCACATTGCCATTGGTTCACCAGGTATGAGCTAGTTGAAATTCTTTTTAGATCGATATGTTAGATTACATTTATAACTATAACTTAGTTTAGATTTGCTAACATTGCATGTTTAGATGTCTTTCTTCATGTGTAGGATTGATAATCTTCTGGCCTTATTACTACATATTTAAAGTTGATGTGTGTGTGTTTTTTTGTCATTAACATCACCAACTGGAAGTGATAAAATCATAACTTTTTTCACTGAACACTCCTCCACTCTGCCATTGATCAGTCTGTTAGATAGTCCCACCCCAAACTGAACAATTGGTTGCTGATTTGCTCTGGTCTGACTGCTCAAATAAACAGCAATGTTTGACAGTCAGTGTTCAGACTTTTTGGTAAAATCATCTAATCAATAGCTATCAGTAGCCTTTATGGAATCTGAAAGTTGACATGAAGTTAAAATTCAACCCTGTCTATTTTCCAAATGCATGGTATTGATTATGAACAATTAATTCATGTCTGCTTTCTTTTGGACCTTTTTAATCAAAATGTCTTGATTCTGTCTTCCAGTAAAAATGACAGACTTCTGTGTAGTCACATAAGTTGGACTTTCCAATCATTTAGTCTGCTTAAACTGATGATCAACTGCAAGCGTACATTCAGATCTGCCACCATCCAGTCAACATTGATGGATTGAACCAAGTCCTGCCCTGATTTATTTATTTTTTTGCCTTTTTAATATTCCGGTTCATTTGGACATACATCAGTATATGGAAGAAAATATCTGTTGCTACTTCCATTTCATCATGACTGAGTGTTTTACCAAAAAATGCTTAACATTTTTGTAATAAGCTGTTAAAATATGTCCCTTATCAAATAATTTGGCAAAGTGTGAGATTTGGCTCATCTAATTAGGAAATTGGCTGGAATAGTATTTATAACAGTAACTAGAGGTTTCTCTAATAGAGAGTTTGTGGTTTTTATTTTGTTAGGCAGTGTTGATGAAGTTTTGTTGTATTTCTAGGTCGTATTAAGCAGCTAATTGAGATGGGAGTCCTGACTACATCCTCCATTCGCTTGTTTGTTTTGGATGAGGCTGATAAGCTGCTGGAGGATGACAGCAGCAGCAGCTTTCAGGAGCAGATCAAGTAAGAGCTGAATAGGTGATTTTGATTCAGAGTTCGGTATTATAATTCAGCAGGTTTGAGTTTACTTTCTCTCTCTGTCTGTCTTAGCTGGATCTTCTCCTCTTTACCAGTGAACAAACAAATGTTGGCCCTCTCTGCCACCTACCCAGAATCTTTAGCACATAATCTGTCAAGATACATGAGAGAGCCGACGTTTGTGCGACTGAACCCGACAGACCCCGGACTTCTTGGTCAGTCTGCAGTCCTGTCTGATTTGTTGATGTATTTCTTCTTTCAAATCTGAATTGAAATGATATATTTTCTCCTCCAGGGCTGAAGCAATACTATAAAATTGTGCCGTCTCATTCATTACCTCATAAAGTCTTTGAGGAGAAGGTTCAGAGTCTCCTTGAACTCTTCAGCAAAATCCCATTTAACCAAGCGCTGGTATTCTCAAACCTCCATACAAGGCAAGAGCTGACACACCTTTCAATTATTCTGAAAACATGCTGGTGTGTGCAATAAGAGTAACAGATACTATTACAGCACCGCTCATTATTATTCAAAGACTTTTATTAAGAAAAGAATTGTGATCTTTATTGAAAGTAATGAAAGACTGAGTTGATCTGTTGTTCTGCAGAGCTCAGCACCTGGCTGATATCCTCTCTTCTAAAGGTTTGCCTGCGGTCTGCATCTCAGGTGAGCTTCACCTTGGATCTCTTTTAAAACTTAGTGAATGGCCTTGCTGTATATTGAACAGACGTTTACTTTATGGCAGCTTTCTAATGGTAAGTAAATGATTTGTAATGATGAGCATATTAAAAACACTGCTTTGTCACTCAGAAACATTTACAAATCCTTTGTTCCCAATTAGTGCTTTGTTGCATCATACTTTTGAAACTTTGTAAAATGTCAGCGGTTTGATTCTGTGGGTTTGATCTCAAGTGAATGAAGGAGTATTAAATGTATGGTTGTAACTGATCTCGATATAGTTTAAGTACACGAAAGGTCATTAATTTTTTAATTCAATTTTTTTTTTTTTTCATTTTTAAAATATCTTCTTCAAAAATAAGATTACAAAAGATTTGAAGGTTTTTCTTAAAATTCTGTCCATAAAAAGAAAAAGAAAAGTACTACAACAAAGTAATAATAGATTACATAAGGGCCATTCACACAGAACATGTAGACTGAAAAAAAAAAAACCCCTGCAAGGTCTCGAGATGTTTTTAAAAAGTTTAACTTTTAACTTAAGTGCCATTAAAATTTTAGAGGAAAAAAAAATTCTGAATTTAATGAAGATAAGATTGTTTATAAATTTATAATAACATTTCACAACTCCTTGCATTGCAGTCTAGAATGGCCTTCTCCATGAAGGATATATGCAATGCCGCTTGACTTCAAATAAAAGAAGGCATCTCATCATGGAAGATATATTCCATGATTAGGTTGCCTACCTTTTGATACTGAGTGTGTGCATATAATGCCTTACGATGCAGCCCCTGTTAGCAGCTCACTAGGTTTTGAATAAGAATGATATCATTTAGAATGTGGGCATTTAAATGAAGGCCCAAAATGTATGAAAGCCATTATTAATGGTTATTATGTTTAAACCCCTTGATGTGTGTTCTGCATGTAGGTGGTTTAAGTCAGGATCAGAGGTTAGAGGCGATGTGGAAGCTGAAACAGTATCAGTGTCGAGTTTTAATATCCACTGATCTGGTGAGACTCTGAACCTATTATAACACCTACACTGGAAAATACCCAACGTTTAATACCCAAACAACATTTAATTTGTTATAAATCTCTCTTCTACAGACCTCACGTGGTATTGATGCTGAGAAGGTGAACTTGGTGATTAATCTGGATGTTCCTCAGGACTGGGAGACCTACATGCACCGTATTGGTCGTGCCGGACGATTTGGTGTGTCCAATTATAAAACAATTAAGCACCAATATATGTGAAGCCTCTACTCTGTGGGTTTGAATTAATGTGTGTCTTGGGCATTTACATGAGAGTGCTTAATCAGAGATCATCTGCTCTGAGACAGGTCAGAGTCTGAAAGGGCAACTACAGCAAGCAGTTTCATAATTAGCTGCTAAACACAAACTCATCAAGAGCTTTTTAATGACCGCAGCACTCCAAAATCAGAATTCATAATTGGAACTTGAGCGTGTTGTTGTGGACGAATTTAATCTTCATTCTCATTAGAATTCTAGAAATGGATACGATCAGCAGTTTTTCCTCTGACCGTGGCCTCTGTCTGTCTGTTGTGTTTCAGGCACTCTGGGGGTTGCTGTGACCTACTGTTGCCGTGGAGAGGAGGAGAACAAAATGATGGCCATCGCTCAGAAATGTTCTCTGAATCTCATTCATTTACCAGGTACTTCTAAAAGTAGAAGAATATTCCCGGTTCTGTGCCAGCTAAACTCGACAGCATTTATGGCATAATGGTGAAAAAAATAAAAGCAAAAATGTAGGAAACAGTGATGCACTCACAATGGAAGTGAGTAGGGCTAGTCTGTAAAGTCACTAAAATATAATACAAATATAAATTAAAGGAGTCATCAGATGCCCATTTTTCACAAGTTGATATGATTCTTTAGGGTCTTAATGAAAAGTCTATAACATATTTTGGTTAAAATTATTTCTCTATGGTAGTGTAAAACAACACCCTTTTTACCTTCACAGCGACCTGTTTCGGTGCATGTCCCTTTAAATGCTAATGAGCTCTGCTCACCCCGCCCCTCTCTAGACAAGCAATTCTCTAGACTGTTAACTTTAGCCGCATTCGTCACAGAACTTGCTAACTAGCATATTATTAGGAAAGGCGGTTTGTAAAGATTCATAAAAAAAAAAAAGTATACTCACTTTTTCTGTAGGTGAAGCTGGATCACGAATGATTCGCACGAACATAGACACATTTATGTAGATCGGGGGCACATTCCCTTAAAAAAAATTAAAGTAATCCACTGCATCTTCAGCGGCTCAGATGTCGGGAGTAAATGACGACTGCTGTGTTCATTATTACATCCAACAACAAAACACCTCAATCGCTTAGGAGACATTCTTGTCTACACCTGCTCCAACGTCGAAACAAAGGCACTCAGGGCGGGTCTGTGCTAAAATGTCAATGTCAGTCAACAATCATGGGAGGGGCGTTGGCCTGTGTGACGTCACACAGCCAAGAATCTGAATGGCTTGATCTGAGAATGGGGTTATTATTTATGGGGATTTAAAAAAAAAAAGGCACTGGGTGGATTTTTATCATGATAGGGTGGTTGTGTACACATACTGCCAACACATTTCAGTTCAAACAACATGTAAAAGTGAATTTTGCATCCGATGACCTCTTTAAAAAATGAAATGTATATAAATGTATACAAATTTATATAAAAAAAGTGTAAATAAAATAAAATTCATATATAAATATACACTAAAATACTAACTAAAACATAGTCACACTCACAACAAGACATATGTGTTGGTTAAACTTGATTTTGGTGTAAAAAAAAATTACTTACAGATTACTTTTGCATCCCCCAAGAATCTTTTTGATTTAAATAATATGAGGTGGGGGGCTATGTTTCAGTGCTTTTGCAAGTGAACACATAACTTTTGAGAGAATGCAAAGTTTCTCAGATGAACTCAATACTTTGGCGAGAAAATACAAAATATATTTTTTTGCATCATGTCCCAAAGTATACTTTGGCTGCCTGTGTTCTGCGACGGTCTGCACGCTGTCCTTGTGATTTAATTTTCGTCATCAGGAATGTCCCCGGATGTCCAGAAAAGAAGTATATCCTATCCTGGCCTTGAGTGGGCTTTTCCTCTGATGTTAACTTTGTTGCCATGGCAACACAATACTGTGAACCCTAAAATGGCTGTAAAAATGAATAAAGTTCTGGTTGAACTTTCATTGAACCTGGAATGTTCCTTTAACTTGGCATGAAGGATGTTAAGCATGTTTCTTTACCTTGTGTTACAGATCCAATCCCTCCAGGGATCATGGATGAGGCTTGTGACTGGGATGTGATAATTGAACCACCTTCAAAACCCACTCCGAAAATTCCTGACATTCCCAAACCAGAGACGAAGAAACAAGCTAAATCTGAAAAGCTGACATCGAAACCCTCCAGAGAGCCTCACATCTCGACGGTCATCCCAGAAAGGACAACAGGTGATAAATCCTACAGTGGAGCTGAAACCAAGGTTAAAAAGCACTCACCCAAACCTGGGAGGCAAAAACCAATACAGTCTGCTACAAACCTCCAGCATGACTCGACTCTTACTCAGAATGAACAGAATGACACCCTTCCCAGAATTCCTCCACTATCGTCTTTTAAGTTGCATGCACGAAAAGCTATGACTTTCAATGAGGCTGTGGCAGATTATGAGAATTTCATAACAGAAGGTCCGGGAAGATCTGTCGAAATCATTCGCCAATATGACGGATTCAACAGGAGTCGAGATGTAGTTAATGGACTGCATAATGGCCATGCTGATGATGATGGGGATGATAATGATAAGGCTTATAAATCATATGCTCCAGAAGAATCGCACTCCCATCAAGATCTTCCTCCACCACAAGAGTTTTCAGAGTTGTCCTCTGAGCAGAAGACTCTTTCTGTGTTATCTGATGATTCTTCTTCAGAGTGTGAGATGGAGGAGGAAAGTGAACCAAGCTCTTCTGTCCCCACTCGGTCTTCACATCACACACCTGCTCTTCCAGACAAAAGAGTATCAGAATTGAAAGAATCCTCTTTACCTTCAGCCAGAGGATCACAACAGACTAGCAGAAGCAAGCAAAGGCCTAGTAAACCTCAATGCCAGAATCCTGCTAACCACCACAGCCTTTCCCAGAAACACCAGCCGGCTTCCAGCAGGAAGGCTGCCTCGGCAGGACAGAAGGGGAGAAAAAGAGAGACTGATGAACTGGAAGAGGAAGTGGCCGGGGAGGATTATTGGAGTTCATACAGAGCCTGGGTTGAATATTACAATTCATATTATAACCGCTCACCCTACAACTGGAAGACTGCATTTTATATGAATTCTGTCTACATAAAAGAAATGATGAAGCACTAAAAAGGTTGCCAAGCATATGACTTTTGAGTTTGGTAATGTTCTCATTTGCATTGTGTATGTTGTTCTCTAATAAAAAAAAATTATTCTTAAAATGTTATGTGCAATCATTGGAGATATTTTGTCACAGCATACTGCAGTTTTATTAAAATATCTGAAACTATCATTATGAGAACATAATGAACATTTTACATAAACATCTCATATGGAAACAAAACCTTCAGTGTTTTTCGCAATCAGAGAATCCACGCCCACTAATCTGAGCATCCTGCTGGATAATAGCACTGATGAGCAGAAATAAATCAGTGCTCTCCTAATCAACCGAAGACCTCCAGAACAAGCGAAATACTAAGTGATAACAAGAATAAAAGCTAGGTGACCTTTCAAGAGTAGTTCACGAAAAGACAAGGACCTTTGAGCTGTTTAGCCATGATTAGTACTTGGCTCTCTGGAATACTTGATACTGATTGGTCAATTACGGAAGCCCATCATTTCTGTAATAATAATTATATACAATATGTTATATATATTAATAAAAATGTTATGTATAATAAACAAATGTTTAAATAAATGTTTGAAAGAATAATGACCAAGGTACCCTTACGAAAAAGAAGTTTATTCAAGTGTGCTATTAGTATACTTCTTTTAAACTAAAAATAGGAAAGTATACTTTTAGTCTACTTTTTATGTACTTCTCAGAAATGGGCTTTATGTACTTCTCAGAAATATACTTAAAATGACATTTAAGTATACTTGACATACTTAGAAAAAGTCTAAATATATTTTAGCTATACTTGTGCTCCTAGAATCCATGTTTTCATTGTTATACTGTAGGGGGCGCTAGTACACATCTTCTGTACAGAATTTCCAAAAAACACAAGTGAAGAGGAAACCGAAACCACAGATGCTTCCACATGTATTCTAACACGATCATCTGACATAAAACAGTATCAAAACTATGTAACATTATGGAATAAAATGTCGACCAATGAAGAGGTAATAATGACTGTCAAGCTTTGGGGTGTTGATCGACTTTATCTACGTTTTGATTATCATTCTGAATCCAATTCATAGTCTTTTTTCAGCTTTTTGTTCAAAATCTTGTTTATTTCATTATTTTTTTATTTATAAAACTTACCCACATTCAAGTGTTTAAAAAAAGAATGCATGAAGCTAGAATAAAATGTTTTTGTTTACAAGCAGATACCCTGTTCTTTTGAAGTTTTGTATGTTCAGATATTCATGTAACAAAATATATACAAATTAATACCTAAATAGGGACATAGTAGTATATTTAAAGTATGATGTAAAGTTCACTTAAAGAAAACTTACGAGTATACTTGCAGTATAAAACTACTAAACTAGTAGTTTACTGAGACTATACTTCAAAGTGTACTAACAATGCTACTACAAGTATTTTAGTAAACTATCAGTATACCTATAAGTTCACTTTTAGTATAGTTGCAGTACAAACTAAACATTTTGATGTAAACTAGTTGTGTACTCAAAGTTTACTACTGTTATACTTAAAGTATACTTAAAAGTATACTTTTATATACTAGAAAGTGGGCCAATTTAGTCCCAAGGAGTATTGAAATAGTACACTTACAAGTATACTACTAGTACACTGATATTTGTATACTTACTACATAAAGTATACTTAAAAATATACTTGAACTTTACTTAAGTTTAAGTAACTTAACTTAACTTTACTTAAGACCCTTTTTGGTAAGGGTAGTCCTCTTAGGCCTATTTTTCCCCAAATATATTTGTGTTCGCGTTCTGTCTCCGTTCGGTCTCTCTTGTAAACTTATAAAATAATTTAACCATTAAATATTTATGTCAACTCAAATTAGTCTTTTATGTTCATTTATTTATTTGGTAAGCAGATGAGTAATTTGTCAGTCGGTCTAGTTCAGCGTTTTTTGGAAAAGGGTTTTCTTCTCACATAATTTCAACTCAAATGAAGAGGTTTTTTTTTTGTAAGTGTTTATGTATTTTTTTTAGTAAGTAGCCGTGTAATAAAAACACGTGAACCGGCCATTTTCGCAAAGACAAACTCCTTGTGAGTAATACAAGACCCTTATACCTCATAACAGCCTCACATGCTCTTGTGCAAATTGTTGCTTTATATGAAATTATTGCTGATGAGATGGGGGAATAAGTGGAGTGGGGTGGGGTGGGGTGGGGTGGGGGTCAGAAGAGTCTTAAACCACTTCAACCCCCAAACTGCAACTGTAACGAACATGCAGGGCAGTCAGACATGTAATTGTTGAGTCATACGCAGGTTTATGCGGTGGGAAATATAACACCTGTGACCCCAACATACTGGAATTAACCATCCAGCACGCGCTTTCTGATCTTTAATTAATTTCTCCTCAGTTTGACGTTTTTAATCGGAACCTCAGGAAACGTGCTGGTTTTCTGCGCTGTTCTCAGAAGCAGAAGTTTGCAGACATCCAACAACGCGTTGCTGCTGAATTTATCCGCTGTGGCTCTTTTCAGATGTTGTTTAGATTCACCGGTGTTTTTATTGACTTTAATCGTGGGAGATTCGGTTGGACATTTGCCGTGTTGCATTCAGCAGTTCACGTTCTCTCTGTGCAGCTGTGTGCAGTTTCTGACACTCGTGCTCATAAGTGTGGAGAGATTCTTGGCCATCGCCTTTCCCTTCAAGAAGAGGACCGAGAAAATGGGGATATGGATATTGTTCATCTGGGTGTGTGGGATTTTCATCGCAGTTCTGTCTCTGGTTATGTGTGATAATTCCTGTTACGTGATGTGCCAGCATTTACAGAAATCGCTAGGGTCACGCACGGACCCCTTTGGTGTGTACGTGCTGTTTCCCATCTGGGGCTTGTTTCTGATACTGATAATCATTCACTATTTCCGCATCTTTTTTGTTGTGAGACAGCATACCAACAAAATCACTGACACAGGTGTTCAGTTTAGACCTTACTTTGGAAAGCATCTTCCTCGTTGGGACCGCGAGGCGTCTTCAGCAGCCGCGCTCCAACAGAAAACCCACAGCGCCTCTGTCACAGATCTGTTGAGAAGCGCAGAGAATGCGGTGTGTTTTCTGACCCCAGCGGCCCGCGAGCTGGGCAAGAAGAGGCTCGAGGGCCGCGTGGCGAAGAGATTTGGCTACATCATAATCACAGCCACTGTGTTCTGGGCTCCGCTGTTTATCATCCTCGTGCTGAACATGTACGAGGACTTCAGACAGAATCAAGTGAGAACTGCTTCTTTTTTATCTAATGACAAAACTAGGCTACTTTTTTTTACTTGCTTAGGCCTATTTATTTATTTGTCTGGTTTCTTGTTAGTTAGTCTTAGAAAATAAATAAAAACTTTTATTAATAACGGATAGGCCTACTAAAAGTTAAATTGTCCACATTCATTTATATAGGCAACAGGATATAGGCAGTGGTGTAGTGGAGGGTATACGCAGGTATACGGCGTATACCCACTTCTTTATCAGTCGGCTTTGCGTATACCCACTTCTAAATCCCCTCTGATGCGCATCATTCAGTAGTGTCCCGCATTAGACAAAATCATGACAGTCCACCATGACTAGCTAATCAAATCGCATGTCAATAAATGCATTAAATATTCCCTAAACATACCCAGTAAAGACAGTGATGCGGTCAGGAGGATGCGCCAGCGTCTCTTTAAATTTGATTGATGATTGCGCCCACGCCCGCCTCTCATCTCGACAAATCACGTGAATGCAAGCGGAGTCGGTCTGGGGCGTGAGTGCATGTCAGGGAGGCGCGCAGAGAAATAAAATAATATTTAATAATTGACTCCTAATTTGAATCTGTACATTATAACGAAAACAATACCTTAAAAATGAAAAGAAGCAAGTTTTTGCAATCAGATTTTTTTTAAACCGGTAAACTTTTCAGTTCAAGGATCCAGTAAACGAATGCCTTCAAACAGTAGCCTAAGTTCAAAACAGCTACAGAGAAAACCCGACCGATTTCATCAGAGATTGCTTAGAGTCAGGCCCGGACTGGCCATCGTGCGCACCGGGAGAATTCCCGGTGGCCTGGCGACTAATTTGGCCCGCTGCCCTGTTTTTTTATTTTTTGTAGTTATATTATTATTATTAATAATATTTTATATTTATGCCTTCTCAATGAACCGAAGTGATCATTACCGATTTTGTCATTGATAATAAATCGATAATAAATCATAAATCGGTTAGTCTTGACTATCAGCACTGCGCTACACGAATCGGCTCACGTGTGTTCCGCGCTTCCGTCAAACGATTCCGAACAGAACCGATGCGCGGGACTCGATGAAAGAGAGAAAACGGCCCGAAGAAGCAGTGAAATGTAGCAACATCACTGACCTGTTCAGGGCTTCAAGTGCAGGTCAGTTCCATCTGTAAATACGCTAGATAGTTTTGTATAGCCAACAATACATTGTATGGGTCAAAATCATCGATTTTTATCTTATGCCAAAAATCATTAGTATATTAAGTAAAGATCATATTCCATGAATATATTTTATAAATTTCCTACCGTAAATATATCAAAACTTAATTTTTGTTTAATAATATGCATTGCTAAGAACTTCAGTTAGACAACTTTAAAGGCGATTTTCTCAATATTTAGATTTTTTTGCACCCTCAGATTCCAGACAAATAGTTGAATTTCAGCCAAATATCGTCCTGTCATAACAAACCATACATCAATGGAAAGCTTATTTATTTAGCTGTAGCCTATATGTATTTAGATGTGTATATATCTATATAGATATAGCCTCTCTCTCTCTCTCTCTCTCTCTCTCTCTATCTATCTATCTGTGTGTGTGTGTGTGTGTGTTTATTTATTTGGGATGAAATTGTTACCCCGAATAAAACTGTTTAAGATGATCCTATACAGATGAAGTTCACTTGTCCACATTTTGAGTGATTGGTTGATTTAAAAATTTTCCTTAAAATAAAGGTGACTTGACTGTTGACATGACTTGTTGTTATGCTAAATAATATAGTTTCCCTAAAAAGATTTAATTAGAAAACATAAGTATTTCAAAGAAGTCGAACTGTCCAATATTTTCAGGTTCTGTCTGAAATTCTTAGCTACTCTAAAAATATAATTTTCATCAGGATTTTGTTTTTTTTTTAAATGTAAATTTTTTCCAAATTTTGGAGCTCTCTGTAATATTTTCTCTTTCTTTTAAATCCCTTTGATTGTGTGTGTGTGTGTGTGTGTGTGTGCGTGAGAGAGAAAGAGAGAACTGAGAACATGTTCTTGTTCATTCACTGTGTCCATCGGTATGTGTTTGTAGCGCTGGCTGCTGCGCGCTGGTTGTGACGTGTGTTCCTGCAGCAGTGGAGCCGCTCATTTACAGGCTGCTCCATCGACAGCTGCGCTCACAACTCCTCAAACTCCTGCCCAACACACTCATCAAAAACAGCTGACTGATGGACAGAAGCAACTTCAAACGTGTGTTCTTTTTTAATCGTGATACAGGTGATTCATTTGTAATGTTAGTGAGATGTGTAGTAAAACTAATAGGTAGGCTATATAATTTGAATGTACATACTTATATGTTAAAAGGTGCAGTGTGTAAAGTTTAGCGGCATCTAGTGGTGAGGTTGCGAATTGCAACCAACGGCTCAGTCCCCCGCTCACCCCTCCCTTTAGAGAAGCTACGGTGGCCTACACAGGTAAAGATGTTGTCGGTAAAGACAGCAGAGAGCAATGATATTTCTTTACAAAGGTAAATTAAGGAATTATATTTACTTAATCATTCAATAAATCGATGTTATTGCGAATGTTAATGTACTTGTGCATCATTGTGTCAGTGTATTATTGGCAATAACAACAAAGTGAGGAAACGCTCTGTAGAGCAGTTTGTCCGTTTAGGGCAATTGTAGAAACATTGTGGCGACTTCCATGTAAGGGGACCCGCGGTGTATGTAGATAGAAATTGCTCAATCTAAGGTAATAAAAACATAACGGTTAATTAAGTAAGGTCTTTATACACATCTGAAAACACAGTTATGTATATTATATTGCATTTCTGTCAATAGATCGTTGTAAATATTACACATTGCACCTTTAAGCACCACATAATCTGTGACTACTTTGTCAACTTGATGAATTTTTAATATAAAGTGTTACTTAAAGGCAAGATAAATGAAACGTAGCTTATAAATGGATAGTTGACCCGAAAATGAAAATTTGATCATCAACTCACCCCATGGATAAAATATTTAGAGAAATGTCTTCACTGTTTTTTTCCCTCGAAGAATGTAGGTTAATGGTAATCAAAAATGTATGGTTACCAACATAATCTTCAAAATATCTTCTTTTTCCACAGAAGAAGGAAAGTCATACAGTTTTGGAATGACATGAGGGTGAGTAAATGATGACAGAATTGTCATTTTTGGGTGAAGTATCGCTTTTAGGGTTTCTGATTTACAAGGCTTGATAACCTTAAGAACACAATATAAATCTTCCATGAATCTATAAACTTTAAACTGCATTGCAAAATGTTAGTCAGCATATAAAGTAAATATAAACAGATTTAGATGAAAATATCATTTGAATAAAGCCTAAGAGGTTTTCCTAATGGTTTTTCCTACCCATAATGTAGGTCCAGAATGGAGGGTAATTGTTACAAATGTCCCCCCCAAATAACATAAAATAAAAATAAAACTCTCAGATTAATGCTACCAGAGCTGCATGTGGCTAATGTTAATAATACAAAATCCAAAGTGACAAAATGGTATTGTGGCAAATAATGTTTTTAAATGATGCTTTGATATTGAATGATTTATATGAGATGCTCAGATAAATTCACGTTTATGATGGAGTCTGAAAGGCCCAGCTGCAGCTTGTTTCTGTATCCCGCCTGACTTATCTATTTGTTGTGATGTCATATCTATACTTTATTTCATCTCCAGAATATTGTTATGAGTTTGTGATTTCATCATTAAACTGCTGTTAGATTGTGGTTCAGCATTGTTGAAGGAACTGAATAAACAGCAGATGTATTTGTGGCAGATACAATTCATTTATCAGGCGTTTCACAACTGTGACACAAGACAAGATCATAAATAATATTTAACATCTGACAGTGAACAGGAATCTGCTGCATAGAACAACAAGACTATCTCAAAAAAAAAAAAGAAGCGAAAGAGTAAAAGAGTTAAACAAGCACAGACACACAGAGGAAGAAAGAAGACCCTCAACAGGTATGTAGATGCGCACATACAGATCTCCACTTGGTAATATATTCAAAACAACCAATTCTGTCATCTGAAGGAACTGCACAAATTAATTATTACAAAGCTGTTAGGATTCTAGAGTCACTTCTATTACATGATGGTTCTGTAGTGTCCCCTGCTGGGCTGGAAGTAAAGACAAAGCAAAAGAAAAACTCCAACACATTACTGCTCGCCAATGACCACAGGTGATCCAATACTCAACATTTATTATCTTAAAATTTAGAATATATTGGCCACACCTTCTCCTCCTATTAATTAAACATTAGATCATTTCCATATTTCCCATCTATTATGTACACATGAAAATCAATAAATCACAAAGGGACCAAACATCATTTGGACCATAAAATCGGATCATTAGAGATTTGCTATGGATTATATGTACAACAAACAGGAAGATAATCATCATATGAACACATGGGCCATCAAAGAACATTTTGGTAAGAACGGTGTGGGCCGGATACCCTGATATTCCTAAATGTCACTATGTGCTTTTCCCTGTAATACTGGTGTCATGTCTAACTCATGTTTGTGTGACTGGACATCCACTTCGGCTTTAAAGTTCAAGTATAGGCTATGCATCTGTTATGCAATTATTTAATCGTATTTTTCTTTCTGGAAAATATGGCTTATTCTATCTAAAAAGGGCCAAAACAAGATTAAATATATTAATATGAGGTGTAGTGTGTGTTTCATTGCACTGAACACTAAAACTGGCCCTGGAGCAATAACGTCCTGAGGGGAGGGAGGGAGGGAGGGGGCACTTTCTATGTATGCTGGTGTAAGAGGCACAAGTGAGTGGGGTTTAAGGAGATGGGTGGGGTTTAGAGTCCTGGGACGGGGGTTATGGTACAAAAGGTGGAGCTCAGGGGATCATGCGGTTGATTGCTGGCAGTGAAACGTCACAGACGAAACGGACTTTCCACTAATGACCACAAGTTTTCTCATTGGCAATGCCGTTCTTGTGAACATGGCTGACAAATAAGGACAAAGACAGAAAAGGAGGGAGAGAAAAGAGGTGGAGAATATCTCTAATCGATTCGTACGGTTGACAGTTTCTCCTCTAACAGCAACGTATGACTGGAAATCTAGTTAACAAAAACATTCACTGTTAATGAAAAACACAAACATCAAAAGTTTCCTACCCATGTAGTTTTACGCAAACTAGACAAATTTGTTAAATACCCATTGAGCGATAATGACAATAACACTTAGATCAGAACAACTACAGGAAGCAGGCCAGCAGTGGACAGAGGAAAGGGGCGGGGCAGACATAAAAGGGCGGAGTGGACAAAAAGGGGGCAGGGTAGGCAGCTGCTCTGGTTTCGCCAAACAATGGCTAAATATTACAAAATATGCTATCAACAATATTCACAGTTAAACCAAGGCTTGATACACATTGTAATCACAAAATCTCAGCGATGCCTTGTGCTTGTAGTCACAGAGTTTTTAAAAACACTTTCATGTTTCTTTCTCTCTCTCTTTTTGTTTTTGGTTCTATATTACATAGTAATGTCTGATAGGTCACAACTAACTTTACAAAGTCGGCTCAACGTTTTGGACTCGGGGAGAGACAGTGGCTTAAAGAAGAAGGAAACTCTCCTCCCCCTGAGAGGCACGAACTGTGTGAGAGGCTGAGAGTTTGAGGGACGATTCAGTAATTCT
>NW_015554102.1:1133854-1146083 GCF_001515605.1 Sinocyclocheilus anshuiensis
TTACACACACACACACACACACACACACACACACACACACACACACACACACACACACACACACACACACACACACACGGTGCAGAAACATTCAAGTTAGACCTAATTCTGACCAATCACACATATTCCAAAAATAAAAACTTAGCACAGTCTAAGAAACGCTGTCACACTCATACGGTCTCCCTCAAACCTAAAGCAGATTTTCTCTTATCCTTTAGGAATTACTCTAGATCAAATCACAACTTAATTGGGATAAAGAAAGCCGAGGCTTTGAGAGGCTGTCTGCGATGTTGGAACAGATTAACGGACTGATATTAAACAAACAAGACTCACGGATGAAAGCAAACGCTTGACCTCTTGTCTCCATCTGTAATCAATTAAAAAAACAGTAGGCTATGACCCAACAGAAAACAAAGAGAAAAAAGAAGAAGAAATGTTTTATGCACAGTGACACTGCAGTGACACCCTCATCTATATCAGTCCTGATGCAGAGTGATCAAATACTCATGGTTGTCCTGCTTTGCTTTCGCCGTCTCTCTCTCATTTACACAGAGGCATCTTTGTTGATCTTCTATTTCTTTTCAGAGAGTCTGAGTCAGTGCACTCCTTCTCCCACTAGGGGGCAGGTTACTCATCAGTTTCTCTTCCTGAGTTCTGTTTTGTCCTACAGCGCAGAGATTTTCACCACATCAGTGCCAGTGTTCGGAAGAGGCGGAGCGTCTGGGTTGGGAGGGGGCGGAGCGTCGGGACTGGCTCGAGAGTTGTTTGAGGGAGGGGTTGGGATACTGATGATTGCCGTGGTAACCAGTCCACTGCTCTTGCAGTTCAGACTCCCTGATTCATCTGACATCAGATTGAGACTGGAACGACTGAGACAGAGAGAGAGAGAGAAAAAGACAGCGGTCTTAAAACTCTTTTCATTCTCTCTTGTTTATTTAATTTGGCTACTAACTGTTTATTAAATGTCTCTTGGACTAACAGAGGACATGCATGTATCACTTATTTTAATCTAAACCAACAAATGTCATCTGTATTTTTTTATGTATTTTGTTTGAAAATATCTGTGGGTGGAAATTATTCATTTTGAAATGTTAATAAAATGGCAGATTCCTTAGATTTGCTAAGGTTAATTTCAAAGGTAGCATTTCATAAATCATAAACATAATAATAAACACACATTTTGCCTTATTTGACAGAAATTAGAGCTTGATTGGAAATGATGCATCAAATATGCAGTTATATACATTTTAACCCTTGAGATTATATACTTTATATTTTATTTTTGGGGCCCCATGAGACCCTAATAATAATATGAAAATGGTTTATGTTTATTTTACACTTTGTGTTTTTTTTCAAATTGTGGAAATTAATATTTTCACATAGTTTAAGGTTTAAAGTCTGGGCCTGTGACAATGGTAAACAATTAAAATTATACATTAAAAAGCATTTTAGAAGGAGCAAAATGTTGAAGGCATGGTTATTTGTTTTTGTATAACATGTCATGTGACCTTTATATTCACCTTAGTTGTAAATCAAAAGTAAGCTATTTTCTGTGAATGAGTGAGACTTCTGTTTATTAGCCACTATGGAGAATAAGTATAACCATTGTAAAACTATTTGTGCTATACACTTGTGTGTTTATGATTATGATAATACATTAAAATGATATGATAACAAATACCAGTTTGTAACATTAAGCAGCATAACAAACTGTTTTTGTACAGCTAAAATAGCTGGAAGCTGATGACACCGTAAGACTTGCACATTAGAGTCACAAATGGCTGCACCTGATCTAATGTAAAAAAAATACTAATAATAAGGTGGATAATATAAAAAAGTTGAAGTCTTTTAGCTCTAATAAACATCAACTCTTTGAACAATGTTGTGCATGAAAAATGAGTGCTAACCTGGTGTTTAGTGGTTGCTGTTCCCCACACTGGATGTGTAATGCGCTGAGCTCCTGCAGGTTGTGTGTGTGTGTGGCACTGAGAGGCTGCATGTTCTTCTTGGTTCTCCGAGAGCAGCAGGTGCCAGTGATGCCCTCTTCACTGGAGAGAGATGGACTCTGCGATGGGAAGTTCTGTAGTGCTGTCTGCAGGTACCCCTGTTCATACAGCCGCTCGTCCACAAACTCATGATTCTGTTCACAGAAACACGAAGATTATTGCTTTCTGATGTTTTATTTACTGTCATAAGCCTTTTTCTCTTATTCCCTTTACTTCAAAGACTTTGCAAGCATGTTAAACACTTAAATATAAAAGAGAATATGAAACAACATTGATGCATTTTTACTTCAGTAATGCATAACAAATGAGAACAAATCAGAATCAGATCAGTTCCTTTTTATGGCAGTTGTGTTACATAAGATGAATTTGTGGATGTATTATTAAAAGCATCTCTAAAGAGAATATTCAGTGGTTATTATTGTAGGGTGGGACTTGATTTGATTGAATTGGCAAAGTGTGAAACTACTATAATATTGGTCAATATATTTTTTCCATGTCCACGTGAAGGGAATTGCAGAGGAAGAGAAAATTATTACATTTTGATGAAAGATTATTAAAACAAACTTTTTTTCTATTGTCTTAGACATGACACAATAAAGCATAGCCTAGAGCAGGGGTAGGCATGTTCGGTCCTAGAGAGCCGCAGTCCTGCAGAGTTCAGCTCCAACCCTAATCAAACACACCTGAACAAGCTAATCAGTGCCTAGCTAAATTTTGTATGTCGTACCTACTTTTAAATATCAACTTTGTGTTTTGTGTAAAGATATTTTGATAATATTTATAAATAGTTTAACTGACATGGTTTTAATTTAACATTTACATTCATTTACATTTGTTAAAGCGGCTCCAAGTATTGTAGCATTTAAAAGGTTAAAATTGTATTTCAAACCTTAAAGCAACTGAAAAATACTTAATCCCTAATTAATTTGTTATAATTTGCGTTTACTTGTTTCATTTATTATGTGTAAATAATTTTTTTGTCATAGGCTATTTTCTATAGGCTATTATGTCTTTTTCAATGTATGATGCTTGGATTTATTGTTATTCGATTATCATTAAATGATAATGCCTGTTTGTTTTTTTGAAAATGAAAAGGTTTATTATTCAAAATAGAGAGGAGGTGTGATTGATTGTGGGAGTTGACAAACACTGGATTACACACGACAAATCCCTCAAATTCCACAGAGAAACGCAAAAAATGATGGCGTCTGGAAAAGCATCGCGGATGTCATGAAAATACAAGGTATGTGCATGCTTTATGCTGTGAGAGAGAGCAAACAGTGAATATTTCCGATTTATTGTTTTTTTTGGTGCATCACGCCCCAGTTTCTGTTCTTTGCTTGTGGCTGGAAACTTGTTATACAAATTATACAAATAGTTTAAATAGTGTTAATTTGAGATATGACTAACTTGAGAGAGATTCTTTCTTTTCGAAACTCTGAATCTGTTGAACCAGTTGTTTCGCAAAATTCACTGTTTCGAAGCATAAATGATTCACTGTAAAGAAACAGTGGGACGTTAAATGGAATGAAAACTCAAGACCAAACATGCATAATTGCAGATTTTACAAACCAATTGCAAATGTTTCCATTAAAGTGTAATCTACGAATAACTGATAAATGCCATTAAATATGAAGGTTCTGTAAAAATGTGTGTTCTTTTTTTAATGCGTAGTGCTTGTTTTGCGTGTCATTAGGCACGGCTTGGCAAACTAGGGCAATTAGAATCAATTAACTATCTTTCTCCTTTTTGTATTATACACACTTAAGTATTAAAATTCATTAAATTAATTTAAAAAATACCTAGCCTACATATAAAACTGACCTGAAATCAGCTAGACACTTGTTAATGGGTTTACCAAGTCAATGGCATCTAGTGCGAAGTCTATGAATTTTGAAATGTTTTGAAACCAAGTGTCAAAACAATTATTATGAAGCTTCGTTTGTTGAAATCGTGTGACTTGGCGAGTTTGAGGCACATTCTGAACCACTGATTCGAAGCAAAGGATTTGTAAAGTTTCAAACGCAGCCACCACTACTTCTGACTGACCGTGGTCTTCTCCAGGCAGTGCAGAAGATGGTGATGTTGACTCTCCAGCAGAGATGTGGTCTTCTTCAGTTGTTGGTCCTCCTCCAAGGAGCCCTACAGAAACACACAGACAGACATTCACATAATTTTTAAGGAATCACCACATTTCATGCGTGAATAATGAAGTGGAGAGAGGGACAGAGTGTGTGTTGTTTGGCTCTGTACCTGTGGTGAAGGTTTCATCTTGTAATAGGGGAGCTGCTGTTGTGTAAGCGTGGGAGGGAGAGACATGGAGAGTGGTTTACTGCTTTTGGAAGGAACTTCATCCATAACAGAGCAGCACAATATATCATCCATAACTTAAATAAACAAAGCTTGAGAGAAAGGAAGGACGAGGGGCCTCAGAGGATTGGGTGAATCAGAGTGATTCCACTTTTCTGTTTCACAAATCCAATGGTACGGTTACTAAAACTCCACATATCTGTCTCTTTTATTGTAGAGCTTTTGCCTGGGAGCTTGTGCTCGTGTACTGGGCCCTCCGGCTGAACGCACATACACTGCTCCACATTTTCACCATTTCCACAACGTCTTAACACAACGTGAGCACCAAAATAACATGAGTGAGTCAGTGAGTGATGTGTGGGAGGAGAGAGAGAGAGACGGAAGGAAAAAGAAAGATATTGATAGAAATGAAGAGAGAGCAAAATTAGGCATCTTACAGTAACATACCCCGAGTACTCTTATTCTGAGCAGACTGCATGTTTGCATGTGATCTGCGTGGTATTTATGAGCTATTCAGACAGGCTAACCTAGAAGCAGCTTCTTCAGTTTGATGCAAAGTCGGACCACTCTTGGGTGAATCACATTAAGAAACCTCAAATTAACCCCAAAATCAAAGGACTTCAAAGAAATCAAGAAGACGAAGCCCACATAAGCCCATTTTCCACCATTTTGAGTGTTCTTGTGTGATTCACCCAAAAGAGCCTGTTTTTTGGAGAGGAAAAACCTGATGTGGATTTTTAACCCTACTTTTTTCTGTTGATATTGACTGTTTTACTGTTTATATATTTGGAGTCTATTGATGTATGTGTGCAAAATTAATCACTTATTGCCCTTTCTCAAATTTTTTTAAATATGTTCCCTTGATCTGATCCAGCCTCAGTAGACTATTATTAGTCTAATGTTAATTGCATTAATTCATGTTTTTATAGCAGGAGTCTCTTTTGTTGTTGGATAAATTGGATAAAAGCATCTGCCAAATGTAAATGTAAAAAGAAATTAAGTAGTATTTAGTATTAAAATATATGTTACCATTTAAAAGTTTTGGGAGTTTGTTTTTTTAATAATTATATCCAGTATTAAGCATATTTTTATATACATTTTTTAAATTAATATTCAGTATTAAGCACATTTTAACGCTGTTAAAACACTTTGGATGCCTCTTAGACTCCATAATGAAGCTCAATTTTGTCCGGTTCCCTTCTGCTTCACTCTCTGGACCTCTCTGAGGACGTTCTGTGAAACTGGTTAGCTCTCTTTGGAGTGGCCTGCAATCTGTCTCTGTACTCGCTGTTCAATCTCAGCATGTTCCTCGTTCCTCAAATGAATTAGACGCATTCAGAGAATCGCTCCTTTTTTTTCCAGGAAGGCATTTTATAGGAGCTGGACACCTTCAAACAACCACAGTAATAAAGACCAGATCTCCCTTTCACACACATATGCTCACAGCCTACTCACTAATGAGGGTGTTTAGCAACACATTAAGACATTTTCACATCAGTTCATCACTCTGTCTTGATAAATTGGATGACATTGAGTTAATTGAGCTGATGTTTGTGCAAATATACAAACATGAAAAGCTCATAATCGCTCTTAAGTGCTGAAAATTGGATCACCCCATGTGAATCTCTAGCTTTAAACACTTTTAAAGCAAAACAACCTGACACTTTTATCTCTGCGCTAAAACACTGTCTGCAGGAGTTCTGCATAATGTATGACAAATAAAAAAGAAGCCACCAGAAGTCAAACAGAAACAAAATATGGGAAATAATGAGCATGAATGTGTGTGTGTGTGTTTGTATTTGTGAAACAATGTGTGTGTGTGTGTGTGTGTTTCTCACCGTTAGCTCCAGTGATTGGTTGAGCCCATTTCGTTTGCTATGCAGGAAGGCGCTAGAGCTGCCACACTTGGAAATTCTCATTCGGGACAGTCGGGCTTTCTGTCAACACATACATACACAAAGGACGTTATAACTCAGTCCACATCACAAAGGTCTGAGTTTCAATCTGATCCCTGTTGAAAGAGCCATTCAGATCAAAGTACTTTAAGAGACAAAATGGATTTTCACATAGATTGCTGTCCGTCATGAGATGATGAAAAATGCAAGTGGCTTCAAACAACTACTGAACCAATTCTTGACAGCCATGCAGTGAAAATGTGCACAGATCAGGGGAGAAGAAAGCGGTTGCTTGCTCGCTCTACAAAGCATAAAAGAATGGTAATTTAGAGAAACGCAGCTGTGTAATGGTTAATTACAGTAAACGTCTTGTGTAATGCTGAATTACGGTTAGAGCAGCTGTGTAACGATAAATGATAGAGCAGCGGTTCGCATTCCCTCAGTCTATGTCATTTTTATAGGCACAGCATGGATGATTGGTGGAAAACCAGCAGTCAAATCCTCTGTGGAACATCAAATTTTAATATTTACAATGAATGAGAGTATTTTAATCTCCTCAGATCCAGAGGCATCAAATGATCTGATTTGCACTCTCATTCTCTCGTCATCTCATAGAAAACTGATCCTCTCTTTCGTTTCGGTTCCCTTAAGATGTAAGAAGCTTTATTGACATGATAAAAAGGGTTTACGTTGGCAAAGCATTAATAAATATGATGTATACACTAGATTTTTTTTTTGTGAATGTGTTAGGGTGTTGTGGGTGTTTCTTTGTGGTCACTAAGGTGTTCTGACTGGATTTTAGTGAATTAATTTGCAGTTGCTAAGTTAAAATGGTTGGTTTCTTGGGTATTTATAGGTTAAGTTAAAAGAGCCCATTTAAGTCTTTAATTTATTCTGGTCCCAGTGCATTGTGTTGCTCCTTCATATTTACACTATTTACACTAGCTATGCCACCAACGTGTGGTTGGGCTAGACAACATTACAAAAGACGCCTTTTAAACAATAGCTCTAGTGGTGTAGGTAGTAAAACGCATAGTAGAGACATTTTGACGTGATCGACCCGAGTTCGAATCCGCCTTTTGCCGAACTCGTTCTTCTCCCTTTTCACATCACGTATCAGATCGGAAAGGCATTTATTTTCAATAAAATGAAGGAAGTAATTGAAAAGTGGAAAATAAAGTGCCTCACGGGTGTTTATGGGTTAGGGGTAGGTGTAGGGAGGGCTTTATTGTCCAAAGAAGGTGGCATCCATTTAATAAAAAAGATAATTTACACTCAATACGTTATTACTTTTATAATGTACTTTAATACTGAGGTGCAAATATCTGCCACTTGCACTAAATGGTATAAATAGCATCTAACTAAGGCCCCATACGGAGATGCGTTTAGCTGTATACGTAAAAATTTTGTTTCGTAATGCCGTTTTATCCAGACCGATCTGGTGTTTTGGGAGCCTGAAACTGCTATTTTTTGAAACTGGGTCTCAGAGTGGATAAATCTGAAAACGACACCCTTGGGTTTTCGTGTGAACAGCCAATCCGTATATTTTGTGAAACGATGATGTCATCGCCCCATGTCTCGACCCTAGTCATGCACTGCTACGTCGTGTAACAGCAACAACAGCATGAACAAACACTGAATAATTGTCTTTTTATTAACTAACATTAAGATTAATAAATGTATTATTCCATGTTCATTTTCTTGTTGTGTTGGGTTTGTATACAGAGAGCAAGGTTTATGCACATGCTCCAAGTCGTCCTCCTCTCCGTTTTTAGTGTATCTCTGTGGCAGAATAACAGCGCCACATACTGGTCTGGCATGTATACTACATTGTTTTGAGTCTGTTTCGTGTGTACGCAGATATTTCTTGAGACGAGGAAAAAAAAAAAGATCGGATAAGGAAAGCTCTGGCTTCGTGTGGATATGGCCTAATATTGCAAAGAAAATACTGCTATTTTTACATAGTGTAAATAGCATCTATCGCTGCTGCCAGTAATCTCCAGGCAGGAATAATTTGTAAAAGTTAAATACATTTAAACAAAGAGAAAATTAACAAAATTAACTTCAAGCCAAATTATGCAGGATAATATAAAATATATGTAATTAATTTGATTAATATATCTTTAAGATTATTATTTTTTTTAAATAAATCTAACAAACTTTAACAAGGTTTATATGTAAAGCAATAAAAAAATGTGCAGCTAAAAAAAGAAATCTTATCATTTGTCAGGCAACAATAATTAGTAAAAATATTTAAATAGATTTAAAGCTAAATTATGGAGGATAAAATAGAATATTACATATAATCTGAGATATTATTTATTCTGTACACACACACACACACACGTGCGCACACACACACACACACACACACACACACACACACGCGTATCTTATATGTAAATATAAATGTATATGGTTTTTAAGGAATAGTTCACCCAAAATGAAAATTCTGTCATCATTTACTCACCTTTAGGTTATTCCAAGCCTGAGTTTCTTTCGTTTGCTGGACACAAAATATATTTTGAAGAATGTCACTTATAGTTGTTTATTCTTCAAAATATATCTTCTTTAGTGTTCAACCGAAGAAAGAAACTCGTATCGGTTTGAAACAACATGAGGGTGAGTGAATTTAATTTTTGGGTGAACTATTCCTTTAAGAATGTCTTGGAGAAGACGATAAAAATGATTATTATTTTATTTCCTGCAGTGTAGTATTAGTGTTTTAATAATCTAGCTGTGTTTTCATTCTCTCAAGCACAAAGAGGCTTTTGTGTGGCCCCCTATCAGGTGTGTAATAGGACCATGTAACTTGATTTTCTTGTTCATGGAGCTTGTCACCTTCACACACAGGTGGTAAGTGTTCATGGCCTGGACTGTTAATAGCACAGCTAAATGCTGGATATCAGCTCCATGGGTATAACAGCAAAACACTCAGAGGGAGACTAACAGTGTTTTGGACACCTATAGTCACAGTATGTTGTGAATAACACCACCTCTTGTCCACCGTTAGGGGTCATCGGCTTACCCACAATTGATCTAGGCCAATTGGCTGCTCTTTCTCGGATGCGGGTTCACAAATACATTTCATCCCAAGGAGTGTTTGTATGCGTGTGTGCATTTTTTAATTATTGAAGAGGAACAAATTGTGTCTCAGTTGCATCAGAGACCTTGCTGAGATCAAACTGGTATTCTGATGTTCATTAATTTCTCACACACACTTGAACACAGATTGAAAGAACATACACCATCATTAAAACCCTCACACACAAACACACACACACACACACACACACACACACGCACGAGTCCCTGGGTGAGTGGAGTGCTAACTCTGCTCTTTTCGCAGGAGATTGCCATCACATAATGGAATCAGTTTGGGCCTCTGAGACCGTTTGTGTTTCCAACAAATCCTGCAACAATTTTCGGCTATCGTGGAAAAAAATGAGGAACATTTTTCCTGGGGATCTGCCCCTTCAGAACATGAGATGGGGAGCGGCCGCAGTAATGCTGAGGTTCTTTATCAATGTGACACAGAATATCGCTGCTGAGAACTGTTGTTCAGGACTAGGCCAAAGCTAACCGCACTGTGCTGGGATCAGATAGGCCAAACAAAGCAGCAGCAAATTCACAGATTACATTTCAGTTATACACATAAAGCCCACTGTGACACACCTCGTGGCAGTGGTGAGGCCAGAAGTCTGCTCTCTAATTTCATCAGGAATATTATGACGCAAACGGCTTTATGAGGCAAATTTGTGGTCCGTGACCAATTTCAATTCACTGTAATCATATCAAAGTGTTCCTATTTAAATAAAAATACATTTTTCACACCATGTATTCAACAGAAACATAAAAATGGGCCATAAAATGCAGTTTCATGTTATTTCCAAGCTATTGCTATTCTGGTAGATTTGATTGGGTGGACAATATGTTAGTCCAGGTAGATGGTGTTCCTTCCCTTTTGAAAAATAAGGGCCCTGCTTAGCACGCTTTTAAATTACTTTTAATATGCTAATATGCTTTAAAGGAATATACTTGTGTGCAAACTGAATATAATGTTTTCAGACACTTAATTGCATGTTAATTGAACTTGAATGAATATTATAGTTTTCATTTATAATAAAGGACAACTATTATGCCCTTTTTTACAAGATATAAGTCTCACGTGTCCCCAGAATGTGTCTGTGAAGTTTCAGCTCAAAATGTCCCATAGATCATTTATTATATAATTTTGAAAATGCCTGTTTTGAGTGGAAGCAGAAACACGCTGTTTTCGTGTATGTCTATTTAAATGCAAATGAGCTGCTGCTCCTCTCCCCCTTTTCCAGAATAGGGCTGTGCCTTTACAGCTCTTACCTCAGATACTCTGTCAAAAAAACATCTGTTTGGTTTTGATTGTCTATCATGCTGAAAATATGCGTTTTAAAGCCATATCAGTTTAAGCTCCTGATGTACGGTTTTCTGAGCGCACACATCCGAGGCACGCGCACAGAAAGCGGCTGTCACATGGCATGTGAGCACTAAACAAAGTTCTCTTTCACACACAAGTTTGTTAAAAACACGCGTAAGTTACAAATACACATTAGGTTATGTTTGTGACATTAAACTGTTGGAAAAGAAATCACATGTTTATGTTAGATCTGTGCATTAAGTGACAGCAGCGTAATAGAATATAGCTTACCTATACTGCTGTCTATGCTGTTAATATGACCCAAACAATAAAATAAAAGCAGAAAATAACTCACTTCTCTGGACTGAATAACATCTATAGCTTTAATAAGAAGACATTTCTTACTTGAATCCTGCTTTTAAATGCTCTAGCACAGAGTTGGGCAAACTTTTTAGACCAGAGGGCCACATCAAGTTTTGCAAACCAAATGAAGGGCCGCATGCCAAATCCTTGATAAAATAACTTTTATTTACAGTGGAGGTATGCATGGAACATATATTATCTGACAGAAACATTTGTCACATTAACACATTAAACAAAAATTCTTATTTAATATCTATTATTGTGTCAAATTTACAACAGACAATCTCATTTGCACTGCTATTAGTATGTACATACCAATCATCATAAAACTTGATAAAATAACAAATCCTTGATAAAATAACTTTTATTTACAGTGGAGGTATGCATGGAAAATATATTATCTGACAGAAACATTTGTCACATTAACACATTAAACAAAAATTCTTATTTAATATCTATTATTGAGTCAAATTTACAACAATCTAATTTGCACTGCTATTAGTATGTACATATCAATCATCATAAAACTATGTCTGATAAAAACTGAAGGAGAACCTTAGTCTTTGTCTTTCCAAGTCATGGTTATGAGTGTGTTAACCCTTACCAAAAAGTAGTATACTTCAAGTTTATTTTAGTAAGTATACTTAAGTAAAGTTCAAGTATATTTTTAAGTATACTTTATGTAGTAAGTATACAAATATCAGTGTACTAGTAGTATACTTGTAAGTGTACTATTTCAATACTCCTTGGGACTAAATTGGCCCACTTTCTAGTATATAAAAGTATACTTTTAAGTATGCTTTAAGTATAACAGTAGTAAACTTTGAGTACACAACTAGTTTACATCAAAATGTTTAGTTTGTACTGCAACTATACTAAAAGTGAACTTATAGGTATACTGACAGTTTACTAATTAAATACTTGTAGTAGCATTGTTAGTACACTTTGAAGTATAGTCTCAGTAAAGTACTAGTTTAGTAGTTTTATACTGCAAGTATACTCGTAAGTTTTCTTTAAGTGAACTTTACATCATACTTTAAGTATACTATTATGTCCCTATTTAGGGATTCATTTGTATATATTTTGTTACATGAATATCTGAACATACAAAACATCAAAAGAACAGGGTATCTGCTTGTAAACAAAAACATTTTATTCTAGCTTCATGCATTCTTTTTTTAAACACTTGAATGTGGATAAGTTTCATAAATAAAAAAATAAAGAAATAAACAACATTTTGAACAAAAAGCTGAAAAAAGACT
>NW_015554102.1:1152268-1161596 GCF_001515605.1 Sinocyclocheilus anshuiensis
ATCCATGTCCAAGGATGTCTGGACAGTTTTACTGGAGAACATGACAAAATGTATTTACGTATTTCCTGCAGGGTATTTGTGTTTTAATAATCTGGTTTAGCTGTGTTTTCATTCTCTCATACACAAAGAGGCTTTTGTGTGGCCCCCTGTCAGGTGTGTAATAGGACCAGCTTGATTTTCTTGTTCATGGAGCTTGTCAACTTCACACACAGGCGGTAAGTGTTCATGGCCAGGACTGTTAATAGCTCAGCTAAATGCTGGAGATCAGCTCCATGGGTATAACAGATTATAGATTCACAAATGCATTTCGCCCCAATGAGTGTTTGTATGCGTGTGTGTGTTTTTAAATTATTGAAGAGGAACAAATTGTGTCTCAGTTGCATCAGAGACCTTGCTGAGATCAAACTGGTATTCTGATGTTCATTAATTTCTCACACACACTTGAACACAGATTGAAAGAACATACACCATCATTAAAACCCTCACACACAAACACACACACACACACACACACACACACACGCACGAGTCCCTGGGTGAGTGGAGTGCTAACTCTGCTCTTTTCGCAGGAGATTGCCATCACATAATGGAATCAGTTTGGGCCTCTGAGACCGTTTGTGTTTCCAACAAATCCTGCAACAATTTTCGGCTATCGTGGAAAAAAATGAGGAACATTTTTCCTGGGGATCTGCCCCTTCAGAACATGAGATGGGGAGCGGCCGCAGTAATGCTGAGGTTCTTTATCAATGTGACACAGAATATCGCTGCTGAGAACTGTTGTTCAGGACTAGGCCAAAGCTAACCGCACTGTGCTGGGATCAGATAGGCCAAACAAAGCAGCAGCAAATTCACAGATTACATTTCAGTTATACACATAAAGCCCACTGTGACACACCTCGTGGCAGTGGTGAGGCCAGAAGTCTGCTCTCTAATTTCATCAGGAATATTATGACGCAAACGGCTTTATGAGGCAAATTTGTGGTCCGTGACCAATTTCAATTCACTGTAATCATATCAAAGTGTTCCTATTTAAATAAAAATACATTTTTCACACCATGTATTCAACAGAAACATAAAAATGGGCCATAAAATGCAGTTTCATGTTATTTCCAAGCTATTGCTATTCTGGTAGATTTGATTGGGTGGACAATATGTTAGTCCAGGTAGATGGTGTTCCTTCCCTTTTGAAAAATAAGGGCCCTGCTTAGCACGCTTTTAAATTACTTTTAATATGCTAATATGCTTTAAAGGAATATACTTGTGTGCAAACTGAATATAATGTTTTCAGACACTTAATTGCATGTTAATTGAACTTGAATGAATATTATAGTTTTCATTTATAATAAAGGACAACTATTATGCCCTTTTTTACAAGATATAAGTCTCACGTGTCCCCAGAATGTGTCTGTGAAGTTTCAGCTCAAAATGTCCCATAGATCATTTATTATATAATTTTGAAAATGCCTGTTTTGAGTGGAAGCAGAAACACGCTGTTTTCGTGTATGTCTATTTAAATGCAAATGAGCTGCTGCTCCTCTCCCCCTTTTCCAGAATAGGGCTGTGCCTTTACAGCTCTTACCTCAGATACTCTGTCAAAAAAACATCTGTTTGGTTTTGATTGTCTATCATGCTGAAAATATGCGTTTTAAAGCCATATCAGTTTAAGCTCCTGATGTACGGTTTTCTGAGCGCACACATCCGAGGCACGCGCACAGAAAGCGGCTGTCACATGGCATGTGAGCACTAAACAAAGTTCTCTTTCACACACAAGTTTGTTAAAAACACGCGTAAGTTACAAATACACATTAGGTTATGTTTGTGACATTAAACTGTTGGAAAAGAAATCACATGTTTATGTTAGATCTGTGCATTAAGTGACAGCAGCGTAATAGAATATAGCTTACCTATACTGCTGTCTATGCTGTTAATATGACCCAAACAATAAAATAAAAGCAGAAAATAACTCACTTCTCTGGACTGAATAACATCTATAGCTTTAATAAGAAGACATTTCTTACTTGAATCCTGCTTTTAAATGCTCTAGCACAGAGTTGGGCAAACTTTTTAGACCAGAGGGCCACATCAAGTTTTGCAAACCAAATGAAGGGCCGCATGCCAAATCCTTGATAAAATAACTTTTATTTACAGTGGAGGTATGCATGGAACATATATTATCTGACAGAAACATTTGTCACATTAACACATTAAACAAAAATTCTTATTTAATATCTATTATTGAGTCAAATTTACAACAATCTAATTTGCACTGCTATTAATTTACAACAGACAATCTCATTTGCACTGCTATTAGTATGTACATACCAATCATCATAAAACTTGATAAAATAACAAATCCTTGATAAAATAACTTTTATTTACAGTGGAGGTATGCATGGAAAATATATTATCTGACAGAAACATTTGTCACATTAACACATTAAACAAAAATTCTTATTTAATATCTATCATTGAGTCAAATTTACACTGCTATTAGTATGTACATATAAATCATCATAAAACTATGTCTGATAAAAACTGAAGGAGAACCTTAGTCTTTGACTTTCCAAGTCATGGTTATGAGTGTGTTAACCCTTACCAAAAAGTAGTATACTTCAAGTTTATTTTAGTAAGTATACTTAAGTAAAGTTCAAGTATATTTTTAAGTATACTTTATGTAGTAAGTATACAAATATCAGTGTACTAGTAGTATACTTGTAAGTGTACTATTTCAATACTCCTTGGGACTAAATTGGCCCACTTTCTAGTATATAAAAGTATACTTTTAAGTATGCTTTAAGTATAACAGTAGTAAACTTTGAGTACACAACTAGTTTACATCAAAATGTTTAGTTTGTACTGCAACTATATTAGACTTTTTCTAAGTATAAGTCAAGTATACTTAAATGTCATTTTAAGTATATTTCTGAGAAGTACATAAAGCCCATTTCTGAGAAGTACATAGAAAGTAGACTAAAAGTATACTTTCCTATTTTTAGTTTAAAAGAAGTATACTAATAGCACACTTGAATAAACTTCTTTTTCGTAAGGGAATGTGAACAATGAGCCTGGTCCCCTCTCCTTGCAAGGGTGCCAAAGTCTGGAGTGATCTTTGATGTAGAGATCCTCAGGATAGCTGACAAGTGGCCGTTTGTTAAATTTGATCTGCGGTGGGATTTGTTGTAGTTCATGACTGAGTAGGTTTGTTCACACACATATGTGGATCCAAATAAAACAAGCATTCTTTGGGCATGCTTTTTAATGTTTGGGAATTTTTTTTCATCCAGTGAGGCATAAAACCGGTTAACTGGTGCTGTCTGAAACTTCTCCTTCAAAGTACTGTCACACTGGATGTCGATGAGTTCCAGTTGTGTCTGGTGGTGCTTTCTCGCTGTCAAAAGATAGGGGGCATGAGACAAGTTGAAGCTCAGTCTCAAATTTTGCAAAGTCTGTGAAGCGACGGGAAAATTCTGCATGCAGGTCGATCAAAGTGCTGCTGTACCTCTCAATGCGAGACTGTGTTATTGGTGTGCTTAGTCCGGTCAGTGTAGGAAAATGAGTGAAATCTCAGCTGGATATCTGTCTGGAGAACAGTACAAGTTTGGCCTTGAACGCTTTCATGTTGCTGTACAGTTCGTGCACAAAAACGTCCTTTCCCTGAAGTCTCAAATTGAGATCGTTCAGATGCCTCAGTGTGTCGACACCGAACGCGAGGTCGGCCAGCCAGTCTGTGTCTTGTAATTCGGGGAAGCCATCAGTTTTGCCAATCGTATTGAGGAATGTTGCTATCTCACCTTTTAGTTCCCAGACACGGTGAAACACATTGCGAAGTTCTACTAACATTACTGTTCAGGTAAGCAATAGCCTACAAAAGAAATCTAAAAGTAATCAAATGTAATTGAACACTGCATAGTTTTCAGTGTATGTATTGATAGATTAATGCTTGCACATTTGAATGGTGCAAGAGGTCATGGTGCTCTGCCTCCGTTTCGTTAAGCAGCTAAATGAACTGCCGGTAGTTCAGCGCTCTTGCCCGTATAAAGTTGACAAGCTTCACAACTAGGGATGGGTATCGTTAAGGTTTTAACGGTATTACTACTCTTACCAATACTGCTTATCGATTCGGTACTTTAACATTTTACAACAATCACCGATTGAGCTGATTCTGACGTTAAATTTGGATTTTAGGGAGGGACGAATGCGCACCTCTGTGAAGGGAAAGAAGTTGCGCAACACGAAACACAGCTAGTTTTTAATCGCTTTACCTCGTGTCTTCTTGTGTATAATCCTTAGAAGCCAAAATCGAAATAAAAAAATAAAATTAGCTTAATAAAACAGCCACAGGCCTAAAGTGTAAGCAGATGTTTGAATGTTTAGTTCTCTCTTCTATCATAATTAAACAGGGCTTTCATGTTGCGAGTGCTGAAGCTCCTCTGCGTGGGCGAGATTTTGCTTCTGAATTGCGAATAGCAAAAATGCATCATAGACAAATGTTTGAAAAACAGCTGGCGACTGGTGTGAGAGAATTTGCAAGATAATGTGTATATATAGCAATAATAAATGTATGTGTGTTTTATTAATTTCTCCAGTACCGATAGCAGAACCGTTAACATCAGAGCTTATCGATACTCCGGTCTTTCATAATTTAGCCCCGGGACCGATTAAATACCGGGTTTCGGTACCAATCCCTATTCACAACCACTTTGACAACATTTTCTAGTTTCAACACACTTTTACACAAGGCTTCCTGGTGTATGATGCAGTGAAGAAATATCAGTTCTTCTGAGTTCGGGGTTTCGTCTTTTACTTTTTCTTGTAACCTTTTTAACAGTCCAGTGTTTTTACCGGTTAGATTTGGTGATCCATCTGTTGTGATTTTTGTCAGCTTTCTCCACGGCAGGTTATTTTTTTTCCAGGCAGACGGACACACTGTCACACAAATCCATGCCCCTGGTCATTCCCATCATTGATTCCATCCCGAGGAGTTCTTCTGTTATTTCGAAATTTTCATTTATTCCTCTGACAAAAATCAAAAGTTGAGCAGTGTCTGTGACGTCAGTACTTTCATCAAGTGCGATAGAAAAGAGACTGAAGCTGTCCGCTTTTCTTTTTGTTTTTGTTTTTGTTCGGAGAGCAGCAATTACTCTGCAATTACTTCCACCAGCCTGGAAATTGTTATTCGCGATAAGCTAATTTTCTCAAACTGACTTTTAGAACCAGGACAAAGTATGTCAGCAGTCTCCATCATACAGTCTTTCACAAATTCCCCATCCGAAAAAGGCTTGCTGTGCTTTGCAATTTTATGTGCCACTAGCTTTCGTTACGGATTCTTGAATAGAGCACTGTTTCGTAAATGTATTTTGCTGGGCTTTTAAGTTTGTGGCAAGTTTTAAAGCCTCGTTTGCCTTTTCTACAGGTGCCAGGTTGACAGCATAATTCGAATGCTTGCTTGAAAAATGACGACTGAGGTTGTAGTCTTTGAAAACCGCAATACTTTCTTGGCATATTAGACATACCGCCTTCTGTCTGATATTGGTGAAGAAGTATTTTGTTGTCCAATCTTCCTTGAACACACAACATTCAGAGTCCACTTTTCTTTTTTTCGCCACACTCATTTTCACTCATTAACGTCCGAGTTACCGAGTGCATTCTAATTCTACTGTAGGCGCTAACTGTACCGCGTGCTATACTGCCATCAAATGGCGTTCTCTTGTATTGCATCGAATTAGTAATTCTGAACTAAAACCGTTACTCAAATGTAGCATTTTTAAAAACTCCCTCGCTGCCAGATGAAATTGTTTGGCGGGCTGTAGTTTGCCCCCCTCTGCTCTAGCATGAAGACAAATATGGCGGTTTGTGTGCAGCTCACTCAAGACGGGGTCTCTGTTAATACAGCAGTGTCCGTTATCAGTCGTGGGTGGGGCTTGTAAAATGTGACGTCACATTTTACAGATTCTGTGAATGACTTGTTCTGAGACACTGCTTATGATTTATGGGTATTTAAAAAAAAAAAAAAGGAGCGGGTGAATTGTTATCATTATAAGTGGTTGTGTACAAACACTGCCAACACACATTTATGTTCAAACAAGTAAAAGTCAATTTTGCATAATAGGGGCTCTTTAAAGGAACAGTTCACCCAAAAATGAAAACATTATTGTCATATACTCACCATCAAGTTGTTTCAAACCTGTATGAGTTTCTTTCTTCTGCTGAGGACAAAAGAAGATATGTTTCAGGCAGTGGGTAATAAAACCATTGCTGGTTCCCAATGACTTTCATAATATGGAAAAAATACTATGGAAGTCAAACAGTTTGGTTACCCACATTCTTCAAAATACCTTTTTTTTTTGTGTTCAGCAGAAAAAGAAACTCATACAGGTTTGGAACAACCTGGAGGGTGAGCAGTCTAGCCCTTGGTGATCTATCCTTTCTTTTAAGTGCACTTCTTCTTCACAAGGGTTGCTTTGGCTGTATACCTTCAATCTCTACCCTCCAGCAGAATCAGCCGAGTTTTTCATTAAAGTTTGTGCTCAAGTGTTGCTGTTTAGTCCCACAGGATCAGATTCCCGTGGAGTGGAAAAGTGTGACCTGCACAATTGAACCACGTAGACGTCGCTGTGAATAGGGGAGATTTCAGAATCATACACCTTGGATAGTGATTGGATGGTTTGATCATGTGTCAATCAAAGTATTTAATTCCCTTTATAAATGAAATTGTTACTAGGGATGCTGTCTAGCATGCAACATGCACAAGTTGTTTATGCCTGAAGCATTGGCTCTAGTACAGACCACCAAAGACTGGTGCTGAGAGGCGCTTTCTTCATTGCGCTGTTCTCTGAATCGACAGGCAGCAGTGCAGAGAAAATATCACCAGTGAGTGAGAAGCCAGTGCTTGTCGAACTGTACATTTGCTGTATCCTATACAGTCACACTGGGCCTGTCTCCGGTTCTATATACTGTACTTAAGCATTTATGTTTTTCTGTACAGCTTGCAAGAGTCTCAAGATGCTTTCAACTTAAATAGAAAATTAAACTGCATTTATTTATTATTATTATTTTATTTTTTACAGTATAGGGAATACAGTGAAGGGTATAATTTTATTTTCATAATTTTACTTTGGACATTTTCATTGTGTAGAAAGTAGTGGCCAAATACTGACTTGCTATAAATGTCAGGAAAAAAATGTGTAAAATGTTTGCTTTTAGCTTGTCACTGGGGCGAGACTGTTTTGGGCATTGGTTCTCAACCTTTTTGACTCCAAAGCCCCCACAACGTTATTTGATGACGCAACACTTCTAGTTTCTGTAAATGACGTGAGGATTCCAAAAGTTTTAAGAACTTGAATGTTCTTCAAGGTTCAAACGTTTTTTAATCAGTTAAGTTGACTTTTCCAGGCAAGTGTGAACATGACTTTTCTAGATAAGGATTAAGAATAAGCATCTGTAAAAGTTGTATTCACAGTTTCTACCCAATAGAATATTTTAAGATTTGGCATAACTAGAAAAATATAAATTCATTATAAAAATGCCCATAAGAGTTATATGATTGTATTAACAATTTACAATTTAGACTTTACCAAGTCTAGAAATTACACTTTTAAAATTAGGCAACCTCATGCAGGTTCTTAAAAAAAACATTTGAGGGGATTAATTAAAATAAGAAATATTTTATTTATTTTAAAAAATTGTTTGTTTTAATGCTTCTTTTGTCTTTATTTTTTAATGAGTTTAAGTTTAAGGCCCCCTGGTAGCGCCCCCTAGTGGGCCCTTGTCCCCTGGTTAATAACCACTGCTTTTTACAAACACGAAACAACTGATAAAACAAGCTGTAAAAGGTAATTTCACAGTGTATGTGAAAACATGGTACATCTCTTTAGTTTAATTTTAAAATGACCGAAACCAAACCTATGTTGTTGGGTGAGGTAGAGAATGATACCTAGAGCTGCAATATAATTACAAAACTGCAGGACCTGAACAAAACTGTTGATCTATGAGTCAGTTCAATGATGTCCATAATACCTACACCCTTTTGCTTTACTGTAGTTTCTACAGCCGTGAAACAAGAACATTCGCAGAAATGGAAGCTCAGGAAGCTTAAGTGGATTATGTATGTCAATTAAACGAAATCCTTCCATGCACTTTCAGTGTTTGCTCAGTGCAGTTCAGTCCACAACAAAGAGCAGATAAGAGTTAGCTGTCAGTGCTGTGAATATAATTTTGAAGAAAATTGTATTCTGAGAGGGTTATGTGCTTGCTAAGGTGCTTAGATTATTTTGTAGACTGCTTGGGTTCCTTTTTTAGTGCAAGTCTGTGGGATTTTTTGTCTGTTTTATGATGGCTTAGAGAAGCAAGAGCACTTCTCCTTAACAAGCTGCATGATTTGAGGTATCATTCATGTCCGTAGCTCAAACAGAGCGTGAAGAGTTTCGTGTCAATCAAAGCATAATATTAAGAGTGGAAAACCTTGCCTTAACATTCACCACTATGTAATGCTGTTAAAACGAAATCACAGATCAGCAAGTGCTGAATTAATAATGAGTAAGTCATTAACATGCAGCGAAGAAGCACAACACTTCTATTGTCAGGACTAATAATTCAACCCCAATTACTAGACCAACTTTGATCAAACCTCTGATTCCTGAATTAACTTTGAACAAAACTCAGACCTTTGTATTAACCATGAGAGTTTGAGCATAATGAGACCATTGAGTGATCAGTCATGAAAGAATTGTGTGATGTCTAGGAAATGATCTGTTCTTTTTAGTTTGCTGGCTGTGCAGATTTGCATTAGTTATTAATAAGCTGCCCCCGTATATGTTGTTTTCTGTAGTCCCTAAAAAAAAAAAAACTGCAGCATGTTCGTGAGGTGAGACACAATCAGCCAAAGGAACACTAAATCAGCGTATAAAATCTGAAGCTTTCCGCACTTTGATCAAAGTTTCATTAAGCTGATGCTCACTTCGATGGTTCTGCATCAAACCCAGCTGTCATGTCTGCAATGTTCTTAATTCAGAGTCTTCGGGAAAGCCCTGGAGTGCTCTAGAAGTAAGCTAAAGCCCTTGAACTGAACAAATCTCATCAGGCTAGTACAGATGCGGCAGAAACCGATGATGTTGTGTCTATGCAACACTGGAACAATAGTTAAAGAGGTAGTTCACCAAAAAATGACAGTATGCACTAGGGTTGGGTACCGAAACCCGGTACCAATATGGCACCGGTAGCTCCCTTGCATTCACATTTCTAAACCTGTTGCTCAACAAAAGAGAACATTATAACCTTTTTACTCCACAACACCAGTCAAATGCTTCCTTTTGTGATCTGATGAGGCTTC
>NW_015554102.1:1161683-1183524 GCF_001515605.1 Sinocyclocheilus anshuiensis
CTCCAGCATGGTCTTGTCAGTTATCTCTCCTTATTCTCAACCTGTGATCAGTCAAATATGACTCCTGCAGCTCTTGTTGGATGCAGAGTTGCCAAGTCCGCGTTTTTTCCACAGAATTGGGCTACTTTTAAACTGTTGCCATGGGTTGATTTTCCCAAGTAGGTTAAAGGTTTGAAATATTGCATGAATTACATTTGACTGAAATGCTTGTATTGAAACATTTTGCATTCTACCTATGATAAAACTTTCATGGACTTCTACATTAACTGTTCCCTCCTGGTGGAATGACCTGCCCAGCTCAATCCAAGCAGCTGAGTCCTTAATATTTTCAAGAAACGGCTGAAAACACATCTCTTTCATCTTCATTTGACCCTCTAACTCTAGCACTCTCTATTCTAATGCTACTTCTAATTTTATCTGCTTGTTTTTTTTTATTAAAAAACTTGACACTCTAACATTTGCGCACTCTATTTTATTTATATTCTAATGGCCAATCCATCATTTTTTGGGGGGAATTTTTATTTCATTATTTATTGCACTCTCAGAAAAAAAGTTATATAGATTTGGAATGACATTTAGGGTGAGTAAATTAGGAAAAACTCTAAAAAAAAAAAACGCAGTCACTGGGGCAGTGCCCTTTCAACAGGTACTAATATGCAATAATATTTTGACATCATTTACTCACCTTCAAGGCATTCCAAACCTATATGGCTGACTTTCTTTTGTAGACACATAGTTGTTTGAATTGTAATTTGGACATTTGGAGCCTTGTGGGTTTAAATCTGGCCCAGATTGTGACCCAAAAATGTAATTGCTGATGTTGTTATTATTGTGATGCTATTATAGGTCAGTAAATGTTTGCAAAGACCTCGAAGTCCTGCCATAACAATTAGTAGATGGTAATAGTAAACATATATAAATGCACTTCTAACACCCCCACATGTGCATATTTTGTTTAACTGCTGCACATGATTAGGAGAGCTAATTCAGTTCTTCAGTTCATCACATACGGATTGGGATGAATCTAGAGTGCATCCAGTAATATGAGATCTGTAATATTAAAGTTTGAGGATGTTTCAGTAATAATGGTCTAGTGACTTGGTTTATTAATACTGATACATGGTTTTGGTGCAGTACCATGCTGTTTTTTTGGCTACTGGACGACAGGTGAGAAGGACGAAGGTCACCTCCCAAAAGTGACTGCTGAAATAAACAAACCCCTCCCCACAGGTATCGTCTGGGCGAGCTATTTGTGGAAGGACTGTCATTAGGATGAACATCCCTTCTGGCTCTCTTTCCCTCTCCATGTCTTTCTCTGTCTCTCTCACATGTCCTTTGGACAGTAAGCACAGCTGTTCCTGTGGTGGAGGTTAACTCGGGGCTCGAGGCAGGTTTGTGCACTTAGGCCACTCTTTTATTAGTTAACCATGGGATGTGTTTAAACACCCACCCACACACACAGAACACATTTTTTAAGATGGTCCTAAGAGGTTTGGTCGCATCTGGCAGCTTTAGTTTGGACTTGAAACTGAACTCACATCCCCTGCATCTGTGCAGAGAAAAGGACAGAAAATGTTTGGCGATGGATATTTCACATTAAAACTCCGTTTAGGCTGATCCAAGCTGAGATAATGTGCAGACCGGGCACTGCGGCAATGGGAATGCAAAGAATTCTGGGTAATAATCTGCCATACTGGATAAAGTTTAAATGAATACTAAGTAAAATGCTAAAGCCACTGGGAATCTTGCCTGCGGAGACAATGTGGCCCTGTAAGCCCAGCCAAAACCTTAGCATACATTAATTCCTCATTAGCATATATTAAATCCATGACTGTGAGCATAACATACCGCTGAGTGCAGGAGCTGACGCCTCTCTCTCTCTCCACACACGCGGGATGTCATAGGAGTTGGCTTGGTGTTGTTTTTCTGTGATCAAGCTAATCTCCAGTAACATTCGCAATTATTAGCATAGCAAAAGCAAGCTGAGAGGCCCGTGGTGATTTAACAGATAATTACGCCCAAACTAAATAACCTTCAGAGAGAGATATAGAGACGTTTCGGAGGAGGACAGGGAGGGATGGAGTGATAGATGGATAGACGCAGGGCATGTAACCCTGCTGGGATCTCATTCAGAGTCTAGACTCAATCTTTTGACGCCATGCTGCCATTAAACGAGTGACAGGTCATCCCTTCATTCCCCTGGGGAGAAAAGAAAGGCTTAATTTAACATTAAGGCTGTTTGTTTGAGGTGTTATTTCGTACGAGGACGGAAAAGTATGGCGGAGTAGTACTATTATCCTTCATGCACCCGGAAACAAACAAGTTTAATAACCTTATTCATCAGACAAGGGAAAAGAGCAGTAATATGGCTGAGTGAATATCAACTGAGAAAAGACAAAAAGAGCTATAAAACACCGGTGGTAAGACAACAGGCGATTGCGAGAGAAGACATTCCCCTACAACCCGCCATAGCTGCTCAGACTATCAAAGCTATAAAAGTAGATTTGGGATTTTCTGTGAGGGATTATGTATTTTATTGTGAAGCAGGTATAAGAACATCAGTGTCCTGGCAACAATAAAAAAAAAGGCCTTGGTAGTACCATTATATTTTTGATCTACCTTGGTAAATACCATAGTAAATGAATATGGTAATCATTCAGTACCATGCGGATATACACTAGCGTGCAAAATTTTTGGGTTGGTATGATTTTTTCAAATGTTTTTGGAAGAGGTCTCCTGTATTTAAATTGGTGATGTTGTGAAATATTATTACAATTTAAAATAAATTATCTATTGTAATATCTTTTATAATGCAATTTATTTCTGAGATGGCAAAGCTGAATTTTCAGCAGCAATTACTGCAGCCTTCAGTGTCACATGATCCTTCAAAAATTATTCTAATATGCTGATTTGCTTCTTATTGTTTTCAGTGTTGAAAGCAGGGGGTTTTTGTGGAGATTCTTTGATGAATAGAAAGTTCAAAATGTTTTTAATGTCACTTTTGATCGATTTAATGTATCCGTCCTTAGTGACCCCAAACATTTGAATGGTAGTGTATTTTAGAGTGTCATAGCATTACCGTCTGATACTATCACTTTACCATGCCGCCACAGGGGAATGACATCTGTCACCTGATTTTACCCACAAACCCCATGTAATTTCTCCGTCCTAGACTAGTAGCTTTCAAAACTGCTCTCGGGACCCTAAGACAATCACTTATCTTTATTTAATCATAAGATGGAAAAGGATATGATGTAATTTAACAGGAGCATTACTCCGAGGTAAACATTAGTGACCTGCTTCTCAGCCAAAGCAGTTTCGGTCAGAGGAATCAATGCCCCTCAGGGAGTTTTGAGCCCCACTGACCTGAACTTTCTGAGCCCGACGCTTGTCAGCTCTCTGGTTCTGATGGTAGATGCGGCTGAAGTTGGAAACAATGACGGGAACAGGCAGAGCGATGACCAACACCCCACTGAGAGAACAGATGGAGCCAAAGACCTTTCCTGCTATGGTCTTAGGGACCATGTCTCCGTACCTGCAGAGAAAGAGCAAGAAATAGAGACATTAGTCACTGAAATATGCACAAGCGGCTTTTACACATGTTCTTTCTTGTTTAACAGCCTAGCAGCAATAAAAAAACGGACAGATACATGATATCACACCTACACAACTGTAGCTCCTCATACTAATTATATTCCATCTGTTTGTATTATTGCATTCCTCCAAATGTAATGAATAATCACAAACTCTGACTAAATATATTCATATGGTTTTACTGAAGATTGGCACTTCCACATGCCACCTAATTAGTGTGATACTGACATTAGAGGTGCCAGATTTTAAATGCAATGAATTATTATTGAAACAGGAGGTGACAGAGGCGTGAGTGGGATGATGCTTTTATTGGAATATCCATTTGTTTAAAGAGCCATTAGTCTGCAAAGCTGTTTGTTTGGAAAGTCCTTTATTTTGACAATGATTTGGAAAGTCTTTTATTTACTAAACGATTTGTTTGGAGAGTATTGAAAATGGTTTGTTTGGAGAAAGTTTGTTTTGAGAGTTTGTTTTTTTTATTTAGTAAGCCATTGTTTGGAAAGTCTTTTTATTTAGAGATCAATTTGTTTGGGAAGTGTTTTATTTCAAAAGCTATTTGTTTGGAACGTTATTTAATTTGAAAGCTGTTTGTGTGCAGAGTCATTTGTTTGTCAGCTGAATTGTTCTGTCTGTCCCAAAGCCATTTGTTTACAAACAAAATCTTTGTCTAATGAGAGTGGAGTATAGATGGATAACATGTCCTTCAAGATGAGGCCAATATTATCAGCATGCTGTGAACCTCTTTTAAAAATGGGATGAACTGAACGGAACAGGAGCAAAAGCAAGCAGAGAATGAAAAAGTCATTTAAGATGTTTAAATTAGAGCATTTAAATCCCTCAATCCAATGCTCTGGCTACTCCAAGGACATCAAATACAATTCGATACAGTTATTTAAAATGAAAATACAATTACACGCACCACTGTAGATCTTCCTCAGCTAGTGTGATGGCCTGCCATCTGAATTAAGGCAGTGAGGAGTGGATGGACGTTTTTTTTTTTAAGATAAGAAAGTGGCTGACCAAATATCTATTCAAACAAATTGGATGGTTCAAGGTGGCTTTAGCAAAAAGGAAGACATTAATTCAAAAAGCTACAGACTGGATACTGACAGAATACTGCCACAAAGCGAACAAGAAAATAAGACAGACGCCTGGTGGAATGGAAACAATGTAAACCATAATTTACATATATTCATTGTTTTAAATGCATATGTACAAATGCTCAGAATTAAAACAGTTTTCTTTTCAGCTAATCCAAGTCCATGCAGTGACTACCAGTGAGGATTTAATTAACAATGGATAATCCTGTTCCTTCATTAAATTAATTTGGTGCAAGTGAGGCACAATTCAAACAAACACAATCAAAAAACATGCAGCCAGCCGAGAATTTGTAAAGAGACACTAAAGGTGGAATTTAAATGTCTCAAATAATAAGAATAGCTCATTAGGGGGCAATGCTGTTGTGGGTTGTTAAAGTAGTGAAGGAGATATTCAGGGTTCAATACAAGTTAAGCTCAAATGACAATGAAATGGGAGTGAATTGAGGGCATTTTTGGAGGATTTTAAAAGCAGAAATGTGAAGCTTACAATTTGGTAAAATCTAACATTAAGATTCTTATATAAATTATTCTTCTGTATATTATTTGAGCTGTAAAGACATTCTTGGCATTTTTATGGACATTTTAGAAGTTATGCTGCCATAGCAAGTTGTAAATTAAACATTTATACAAAATAATCTCAACATAGTAATTGTTTACATTATGTGGATTTACTATTAAAACAATATTTTAACCTCACATATTGGCCCCATTTATTTCCACTGTAACTGACTTACTGTTAACCCAGATTTTTTGCTTTTTTAAAGAAAAGGAGGGACAAGCCTAAATAAATTTTTGTGGTTATCAACATTATGCCACAAGTGATGTTGATTGAATATAACTCGAATTGAACTTGGAATATCCCTTTACATAAGGGTGCTACTGTACACATTCACATAAAAGCCCTCCAGTCTGACAGTTGAACAGGTTAATCGCTGTAGGCTGATGAGGAATGATTCAAATAACTCTTTGTCAACACTAGGACAAAGAAAAGGCTTATTCACAAATCTGTGCCATTATTTGTCTTATTTTTGGAGGCTCATTTAACACTTTCCCAAACTAATTTCAAGAGTCGATTAGAGTGTCATTCTAAGAGGACTGGACCGTGCCCACGTGGGAATATTTCTGAGCGAGAGATCTCGCAGTGTGTTATATAATCTAAACTAATTTACACTTTACATATGCAATATAGAAGAACACAATACAATATGGAACACAGAGATGATACACACAAAAAAGACACCACTAAACACCCAGCAGGATAGAGGGCTTAACAGCGCTGACTACACAAACTATAGGCCAAACAAAAGCTCCCTCTGGACTGAGTTAAGGATTACGGCTTACTTCTAAATGGCCCCATGTATTCTCATTCTGCTTTGATCTAAGAAGACGAATGTGTGTGCCTGTGTGCCTAGTACTTTTCCAAATTATCAGGAAGTGTATTTTGGACCTGAACAACCTGGAGCGAATCACTGTTTGAGAGAAGAATCGCACCTGAACGGTGTGTTTACCCCAAAAGACAAAAGCCGTAATTGCTTGAAATGGTGTCTGTATGAAATATTCAAAAGCTGGGATTGGGTACGTTAACACAGACAGCAAAATTCAGTTTTTATTTCAGTAGCATATTTTTTAACATAAATAAATGTCATATTAAAGTAGTTAATTTTGAATTTCATTGCTCAGAAATAATATCACAGAGAACTGCATTTCAAAGAGGCATTTGTAATTCAGCTAAATGAGAAAATTGGTTAAGGGTTTCAATGCTTTTGCAAGCCATTGTGTATGAGTGCATATGCTCAAAGCAAATGCGCTTTGATGTGAAAAATAGACGTGCAGGCTCTCGCGGCTGATGCGCTTGTGTACGCCGTTCCTTCCATGTCTCGCTTAATACAGACGCTTCAAGCAGGGCCGCATTAAGACCGCACTGGGCCCCGGGGCTATGACTTACTGCAGGGCCCCCCATCACAATAATGATATATATATACGGTATTTATACAAATACTTCAGCTAAAATAATGTTTTTTTTTTAATAATGTCTAAGTTAATACTTGTTCAAAACAATCACTTTAGCAAAGTTTGTACTATTTTCTGCTTATTTTGAAAAATAAAAGTATTATTTTTTTTTCCAAGCCTACTTGAAAAACTTAAAGCACTGAATAATAAATATATTGTACAAAGAAAATGTGCAAATAGACTGAATAGTCTTCACTGTATAAAAAAAATATAAAAAGGAAACAGTATAAACCATTTGTTTTAAACCCTGCTTAAAACGCCTTGAAATGATAAGCTTAGACTACATCATGACGCGCTTCAATCAACGATTGATATATTTCTTCCGGATTATCTCCCAAACCTTAAATGAATATAGTTTGTTCAAACACAAAAAACAATATAAATCCAATTAGTAATCAAACTAACCTAAAATCTGTGTGGACGATGACACTGTTTTTATCTGCTCCGTGTGCCTTTTTCACTTGCTGTTCCAACAACTTCCACTCCATCATCAGCTTTAGTAAAATAACCTGATAGCTGTCATGTTTTTTATGTTGTTTGTATTTGAAGTTTTTCGTTTTTTGAGCCCCTCTCTCTTTTAGAATTGCTGACATTTTTACTTAGTGAATGTTGTTCTTTGCGGGACCATTTCCAGATTACTCCAGAACAAATTTAATAGAGGTGAATGCAGACATACTGGGCAGTAATCACCTGATAGATACGTACGCATATCGTTCAAAAGTCAAAGTAAATAAGTGGGGGGCGTGGTGGCTTTGGCGATCTGCGCTCCAGTCAATCTACTCCACAGCCAATCACGGGCCCCCTCCTTGCTCGGGCCCCGGGTCTTCAGCCCCGCCTAGCCCAATGGTTAAAACGGCCCTGGCTTCAAGTATTTGAGGTTTCTGATTAGGCCATTGCAAGAGTTTTAATGGTGTTTGTAATCAAGGCTTTGACCTTTATTCATTCAGCTGAATCTTAAATGGATAAATTAGACGATAAGATGCTCAGCCATGTATTGATTGTAATCAAAATGCAGTATGCAGAATACTAGCTCACGCACATAGAAAAACTCTCTTTAAAACTCTCACATGTAATGTTTTTTTTTTTCCTGCTTTCTCTACATTCCTCTCTGATCCTTAAGTGTATCCACCTACTGAGGTTTATACCATATCTGCATATCTGCTTATCTATTTATTCTACACCTTCCTATCTGCTTCGGATCTGACTGAAAGTGGAATATTAATGGAAGAGTGAAAACAAAAGAGAGAAACAAATGAGTGTTGGTTGTTTTGACTGTCAGAGCAAAGGCATCCACACGCTACACTGAGCTAGATGTTTGTTCAGAGAGTTCACTGAAGTTTTCTTTCATTTATAGAGCTAATAAGGAGCTCTGCTCTTCTTGACATCAGGGGACTGATTCAAACCCAACTCTGGATCACAGAGAAGTAGCTCACATTATAGCTTATTGTGTCTGTATAAATAAAAACAATAATAGGGTTTGGTCCAGACTCCAGCTGGTAGATGCCATAACTACACCATTATGGGGGCACAAAGGTAACGGTGTACAGTACACTGATGGAATATTATTATTTTTTTGTAGGCAATATATTAATTGCAAACATTATGTTGTAGTAGACATTGTGCCATATATAAAAACACTACTGTTAAAAACCTTGCAGTCGGCAAGCTCTTTTTCTCTCTAATGCTCACCAAGGCTGCATTTATTTGATGAAAAATACAGTAAAATAGTAATATTATGAAATAATATTAAAAATGAGCTGTTTTCCATTTCAATATATTTTACAATATACTGAAATGGAAAAAATGATGCAAAGATGAATTTCTTAGCACAAATTATGCCAGTCTTCAGCGTCACATGATTCTTCAGAAATCATTCTAATGTGCTGATTTGATGCTTAATATTTTTGTGAAAACTGTGTTATTTTTCAGGATTATTTGATGAATAGAAAGAATAGCATTTATTTAAAAATAGAAATTAGGCTAGGTGCAACACTCTTGAAGAAATACAGCTTTATGGTTAAATATATATGCGATGTGTCGGCCATTATCCACGAAAATAGAAATTATTTGTAATATTATAAATGACCTGCTGTCACTTTTTACCAGTTAAAAAAAATGTACAGACCCCAAACTTTTGAACTCTATTGGATTTGGTCTTTATTGATCTTTATATTGTTGGTGTCATCAGGACTGTCATTTCCAGGGTGAATAATCCAATGGTCATTTATGGCTCAGGTAAAAAAAAAAAAAAACACCTGCACCTCCCCCTGCTGAGTAACAGCCAAGGACGGCTCCCTCCAGCTATTATAGACCTCATTGGTCTCCCTGTGTGTATTACAGTGTTTAAGATGCAGAAATCAGCATTTAAACACCCAGGTGAAGGAGAGTGTCTTTATAACAAAGTTACAGCAGCCACATTATTCATGATTTTGAACTGAAGCCAATGATAGTGCAGCAAAAAGGACAGATTTAGAACAAACGAGTGAGTGAGAGTGCAAAAACATATAATGCTGAACACTTGAACTTACACAAGCTGTTCATATCTATAGATTTGTTCATTGCCCTTGAAACAGTCAGTCCATGAAGCTGCATATAGCATATCAAAGGAGAAACCAGAGGATTGTGGAACAAATCTGATGCCAAACTCTCTGTTTTAGAGTCTCCGGGATCTGTTGCAGCTGTCATAAAGGACAGAATCTGAACGTCACATGGCGTTAGCGTCTCTTTAACGTATGCAGTCGCATACAGTTTCTGTTATGCTTGACGACTGCTTGATTCGACTGCTTTTATTGCCGCTGCGACTCCACTGGCGTGGTAATGAAGAGAGGGATGTCTTTAGCATGGAGAGCGTGTCAATAGCCTTTTAGCGCTGCGGGCCACAGACTCACAGTTAGCGAGCGGTGCAGTGTTACACAACACGCAAACTCCCAAACCCAAACTCTCATCCCACTCACATCTCAAGCTCTGTCCCATCCTCCTCAATCCTTTCTTTCCCTCTTCCCACCCCCTCACGCTTTCAGATCCGCCTCCCACGGTGAGTCGGTGTGACCCGCTTGGAGCCACGATTCCCTCCGAAATTCACGAGCCCCAGTGATGTCTGAAACAACAATTCGACGGCAGATTAGCTCAGTTCATTCACCAGCAAATCTGCTGTATGAGCACAGAAGGATTCCACTGAATAAACTGAATTCATACCAATCGCCTCTACGTAAACAACCTCCGCTTTTGTGAGGAATTGGACCAGCTGCGGGGCTTCACATGCATTATTGAGCTTTTGAGCAAGAGTCTGTAGTAGGGTTGTTGTCACGATACCAATATTTCAGCAGTTGATACCAAAAACAGTGAAATTTTATGATTTTCTGTGTTTTCAGAGGCTGCTTTCATTGTCTTTAGGCCTAAATGTTGTGTTCTGGACTCATACGTGAGTGTGAGTGGTTTTCTCTTTCTCTCATCAGTATTGTTCTCGATTAATGTAAACAACATAATGGGCAGTAGCAGGTCATTAAGCTGCATTTACACCGCAAGGCTCGTTGCACAGATCCAATATTTTGACACGTATTGGACTTTTGTGTTGCGCTTGTTTGTATTCACTTCAGGCACATTACCTGGCCGCTTGTAGGCAATTGAAAGTCTGTCAGACATATATATATTTTGAAGTATAATTATTATTAATAGAGAAATAAGTCTACAAACAATTTTGTGAAAAATAATGCTCTCTGTTTTTTTTTTAACGGCAACATTCAAAACTGCCTTGGAATTATATATATGTATTTTATTATAGATATAAATTGTGTATTTAATGAATTAAAAATCCTTATCTTCAAAGCCAGTTATTTAACATCAATATGTTGTCTTTATAATATTATGCTTAATACTTTCATATATAAAGTTTTATTCTGTGTGAAAAAATAAGTACCTGCTTTTATGTTTTAGGAAGGGGCCCCTTACAAGGGGACCATGTTTGAGGATCCTTGGCGTCAGAAAGTTCTCAAAAAAATCCCTGCACAAATACTGAATTCATTCAGTGCTCGGTATTAACAAAGTTTGGGCTCAGGCCTGACAGACTCATCATGTTGATACTCTGGCTAAAGGGATCTAAACCCTAAGGTAGCTCACACACCAGAAATTTACACTTGCCACCTGCTCAGATCCAGTAAAGTGTCAGTGTCTGGGGCGATTGGCTTCATTTCAGACGTGCACACATATACACACACTCTAACATTTGGCATAGATTCAGCCACAAACATTCCTGAAGGATTCATCAGCTCATCTGAATTCCACCGCCCGCTTAAGTTTTGAAGTTTGTAAGTAGGTTGCTGAAGAAACTAGGCCACTCCTCCTCCACCACCGCGCTCCAGACATGATTTTTCTTCCTTCTCTGTCCTCAGTCGAGGAGACCTACCACCCCAGTTTTTAATCACCCCATTACACAAATACACACATAAACACTCTCAATCTACTCCAGATGTGACATCCTGGAAAATGGAAAATGTCTGCAATACAGGATGAGAAAAAAAAACACCTGTACACAGCTGAATACACATTCCACATGAAACTTTGACCTGTTACTCAACCCTGTATCCTCTTTATCAGTATTTTTGCCTTATTTCCCAGTAAAAATATCGATTTATTTATTTTTCATATTATATTATATTGATTTTATTATTTTTTCCCCCCTAATTTTAAGTCAAATCACATTTATTTATATAGTGCTTTACACAATATGGATTGTTTAAGAAGCTTCACATAATAAACAAGAAAATAGCAGTATTAATGCTGAAATGAATACAATTTCAGCTGTAAAGCAGCTCTAAAAAGACAGTAGAGTCATTATTTAGCTCAATTTAGTTAATTTTTGTTTTAGTAACATTGTGAATATTACAAAGTTTATTTATGAAGCAAACTCCGTTCAACTATAAAGCAGCTCTACAGAAGATAATATTGACATTTTCAGCTCAAGTTAGTTAAGTGTTAATTAAGTTTAGTTCAATAATAGTTTTTATAAAAGCAAGCGGGTCATTCCGTGTCAACTCAACCAGAGGTCCCCAGCTCAAATTTTGGATTTTGTGAAATTTTAGTTCTTAAGAAAGATAAACATGTATAGTGAGGAAAGCCAAAATATTAAATGTTGTGGATTAATATTTACTGAGTAGTCCACTAATTTTTAGGGGGACTTTTCAAGTTTTTTTCCTCCAAAGTTTGCATGCCTATAACTCAGGAAGTTTTAAGCATAAGGATAATGTCCTTTTAGATATTGGGTCTTAACAAACTTTCCTTTTGACATCTTAATTTTTAAGGCCCTGTATGGTTCAGTTCCAGAGATACTGGGATCTAAATATGGCTCCAGGAGTAAATTGTTAAATCATTCTGAAGTAATTTTTACCTCCGTGTAATTTGGCTCTGAATCTCAGGTGAAAATAGTCATTTTGACCCCCCTCCTCAAAATAGTGGATTACTCCGTAAATACACATCCATGACATTTAATATTTTGGCTTTCCTCACTAAACATGTTTATATTTATTCAGAAAAATATTAACAAAATCAAAAATTTAAGCCGGGGAAGTTTCTAAAATTTGGTTGATTTGACACAGAATGACCTAAGCTTAATTCCACAATAAGTAGACCTATAGAAGGCAATAGTGTCGTTATTCAGCTCAAGTCAGTTCAATGATGATTCAGTTCATTAAGTGTCGATGATGCAGAGCTCATTAATTCTAAAACAAAAATTCAGTTTGACTATAAAGCAGCTCTACTGACAATTGTTATTATCCAGCTCCATCTTTAAAGTTTTGTTCTCATCTAATTTAACTCTGATCTTAAGCAAATCTCTGTAAATTTGGTTATGCATGAAACAAGGAAAAAATAAGGATGTCTGATATTATTTTAATAAAAAAAACAACTGTAAAAGATTTTTCTAAGTTGTATATAAAGGTTATTGGATAACGTTTACAAAACAGTACTAGCTATTTCAGTTTTTCTTCAAATTTCACATTTAATTGCATTGCTTGCTTCTTGTGAAATTTACTAGCAATTTGTGGCAATTGTCTCTTCTTTTACTGTATGCATGCATGCCTGAAAATGGACATTCTCTCCGTCGTTTTTGTCATCTATCCCGTTCCAGTTCTGAGGTGAGAACCTCACCCATATCATCAATACTCATCTCCAAATGGTCAATCTAATCAAGGCTACCACACCCTCCTCTCCTGACGGCAGCACCTGTGTCTTATCAAATGCAGTTGCGTCACAGTCCCGATCTGCAGTATCATGACTAATTCATTCGTCTTCTTTCACTCAGCTAAATAATGCTGCCCTCTGAACCCATGCCGTTTCTTTTTGGCGAGGGATCGGTTACACACGCAGGTCTCAGTAAAATGATACAAGGTCCAGCAAACACTGGAAAGGAAGCTAATATCCGAGGACACGCATTTTCGGGCCAGTCAGAATGGAGATGTGGGTTAACGCAGGAATCACCAGAGCGATGTGCAGCGCTAATTGATCTTTGACCCAGGCAGGAGCGCAGCATCACCCGGCTCTAAGCCAGTGATCGAATTTACTGATTGGCTTTTAATGAAACCACAGACAGTCATCGATCCTAATCAAAGCAGCTTCAGTTACTGCTACAGATATGCAGTTAGCGCACTGGCGCACACCTGATGCTTCTCTTTGTTTCGCAGCAGATTTCAGCGCTCTTAAACTGGCATGTAATTGGTGATGACAGCCACCTGTCATCTGCCAGAGTCTTATCAGCGGTCAGTCAGATTGCACTTATTCACAGCAGGGTTGGCCATTTTACGACATTGTGCACCTTCATGCATATTTGAAAAACTGGCAGGCTCAATGGAACTAACACCGGGTCTCAATAACACGATCCAAAATCGGCCAGGCCCGCAGAATTAAACGTGTCCGAGGCTGATGATGTCATGGCGGAAGGTTTTAGCACCGCAGTTGTCCTGTTCCTGTGCCGAAATACGACATGGGAACATGAATAAACTAGATGTGTATTTCCTGAAGAAAATACTGTTTGCAAGGCTGAGACAGAACACAGACCAATGCTTGGTTCAGGAAGTATTTTCCATTCATTTTCTCCACAGGGGGTTTCAACAGATGTGAACCAAACCAACCAACTCTGGGATGAATCACAACATTGCAAACTTTGATTTGAAGCAAAAAAGTATTTAAAAATCTGAGAAAGGTACAGTTGTACAGTTAGTCTTTTTTGAGGCAGTGAACTATGTATTCTATGGAGCATTGCGAAAGATGTAATTGAATCAAATGGTACACAACCAATGGTATAATACAAAAGTGTTGACCCCAAGTCATAGTATAAAATACAATATATCTGAAGCTTATTGCAAAATGTAAGTAAGTAAATATGTTGTTTAGAGAAGAGTAGAGAAACTGACATGAATCACAATAATTTATGGGAAGGACAGTAGCTGCTAGACTTATAATTTTAATTATTATTCGGAAATAGCTTTTATTATTTTTATTACTACTTTTCATATAGAATTAGCTTTTAATTATTTTTATTTCTCATTTTAATGCTAGTGTAATTTTGAATATTCTGTGTTATTGTCATTTGCTTTAGTTTTTTTTTTTTAAATATTACTATTTAGATTTATTTTTTATTTAAATTTGAGTTTTCTTCAGTTTTTAATTATATTTCCAATTAATAATTTTAGTGCTTCCACTTATTTCAGTTAGCTGCCAAGGCAACATTTCAAATTTTTGTTTACATTTTTCATCTAATGTTTATTTTTTATTTTATTTCTGCTTTAATTTTTAATTAACAACTGTTTAAATACTTTTAGTTAATGATAATATCCCTGCTTGAATCTACTTTACTATCGCTAAACCTTGGAGCTCATGGTAGATCTGTCTTGAAAGTTTTATTGTGGGTAAGTTTGCATAATTTGAAAGTTTCAAAAGAGTACTATTCATTTCTTTTTGCATCAGACTGTCTTAATGAGGAAGAACGTACTTGGAGCACCTTTAACTTCAAACCTCAAACCAGGATGTTTGAGGAATGGCCTTTTATGTGCTCCATAAAGGGAGTTTGTAGAGGAGAGGTGCCTTTTGGTGGTGTACTGCAAGATACATATCCCACTTACATAGTGTCGCAGCCTCTCAATGTGGCATGATACATTTGGTGAATTTGAATATGCAAATTTTTAACAATGCAATTAGTTGCCAAGGTGACAGAATAAGACTGAAGGAAGACTGTTGTGTTATGCTCTCAGAAGCGGAAGTATATTAGAAACATTTGTCTCTCTCTTTGATCTTCTACCTCTGCTTGAGACATTAACCGTGAAAGAAACGGGGGCAGAGGAATGCTCTCCGTCTCCCGTTTTCCTTAAAGACAATTTCTCTTGACATCTGGAATCATTACCATGACTCCGATACCCAGGGTCTCAAACACCGGGGCCAATCAATACGTGTCTCCATGGTGACTTAAACCGTAGGGGCCTCAGCTGAAACCTGCTCATTCGTCTCATTACGCCAACCATCATCCATATGATGGCCTGTTTCATTCACTCATTCTTACTTTGATGTGTCTGTGTCCACAGGCATTCGTCTACACGTGTGTGTTTAAAGTAGTCAAAGGTACAGCAGATGCCCCGTTAATGGATTCTCATCGATCAGAACGGAAAACGTTCCAACGTTCGCAAGCTGGCACCTGATGTCCTTTTATCTGTGTCTGTCTTTCTCCTCGTTCTTATCCAAGTCTGTCTGTCTCCCTCTCTGTCAGCTCACCTATAGTCAGCCTACACCCTGGGTTTCCTTCGCTCGGGAAGAACTGTCTCTGTACGAGTGTGTTTTTTGTCTTTCTACTTCTATATTGACTACATTAAGCGGAAGGTGTTGATCTAGATGAATCATGGGGCTTCATGAATACTGTAACATTGAGGATACATAAAAAAGGGCTGCGAAGGGTGTATACACCATTTCCAACGTACATCTTAGGATTTATTTAAAACAAACTCGACTTGAGAATGTCCATGCAGCCAACTTACTGGTGTCTGCATTTTAATGTCTTTAATGCCTCAAAAATGCACTTTTCAGTCAGAAGTGAAAGGCTGCTATTGACCGTTTTACATATTTAACTGTGCGGTCAACAGCATCTTTCTTTCTTTTTTCTTATTTTCTAATCTTAAAAAAAAAGACTTTATCTAATAATAGTGTAGAGAGACAACTCCTGGGTCAAGTTGCCCAATTTCCTAAAATATTTACCATTACCGAATTATGATGGTGATTTATTTTTTTAATCTTATTTAATTTATTTATTTTTTAATTTTGCCAAAGTACTTATGCGTGGAAGCCTGTTTCCACCACTGATTAAAAAAATAAAAAAGTTAATTCCTAGTTTACATATTGCAATTCAGACTATTTTTCCCTCAGAATTGTGAGGTATAAACTCGCAATTGTGAATTATAAAGTCAGAATTGCAAGGTATAAATGGGCAGTTCTGACTTTTTTTAGAATTGCACGATTTAAACTCGCAGTTGTGAGTTATGAATTTGTTGTTGTCTGATATAAACTCGCAATTCTGAGAAATAAAGTTGTAATTGTGACTTCTTTGTCAGAATTGTGAGATATAAACTTGCAATTCTGAGAACAAAGCAGTCTTTTTTCCCCCCTCAGAATTGGACTTTATAATTCGCAATTGCATTTGCGAGAAAAAAAGCTTAGTTTTTATCTCACAATTTTTTTTATATCATGCAATTCTGAAAAAAAGGTCAGAATCTCAATTCTGAGAAAAAAAGTCAGAATTGAAAAAGATCTTGCAATTGCGAGAAAAAAGTCCGAACTGTGAGATAAAAAGTTGCAAGTACCTTTTTTGTATTTATGTTTTTTTTATTCAGTGGTGGAAATGGGCTTCCATACTTATGTCAATCCAACACCCCCCCAATAAATGTATATAATAACAAAAATGCATGTTATCTAATAATAGTGGAGATGGTCAACTTCAAAGTCAAGTGATCCAAAATAGTGGACATCTTCATGATGTTTGACTGTGAAATGACAATGGGAACCAGTTAAACCCTGGTTTCTCACACTAATCACCAATAACCACAAGTTTCATGTATGAGACCCTGCGAGTCTGTGATGAAGGGAGAGAAAATCTGTCTCTGTTCATCCTTTTAAAGATCATTCACAATGTTATTTTTTCTGTTCCAATACCTCTTCCAGGCTTGTGTGTGACTGAAAGCTAATCAATTGGACAAGGAGTCTCTTGAACACACAAACACATCCACTTTTTCCCCTCTCTGCCCTCTGTTCATTGATGTCCCTGTCTGTGATCCCGACTGATAGAGAGAGACAGGAAGAAAGAAAGAGAAAGAGGGAGCATGAATGTGGTTTTAATAATGCAACAAAGAGCAGCCACACCTGTGGCGTAGAGGCCACAGCAGGATCAGAGCCCAGTGAGGAGCCACTCTTGTGTGTAAAAAAAAAAACTCCTCCCTCATAAAACTGACCTTCAGAAGCCCAGCAGAACACATACCTGAGACGTCAAATGCAAACACAGTTCGCTGATGCTATTTGTGAATATACATACTGTACAATCATAAATAACACATTACAGTAAAGTCCCATTCATTAACATTACTTAATTGCATTAGCATTGAACTAACAATGACTACGTTTACATGGACATCAGTAATCGAATTATTTACCTTATTCTAAATTAGCCAATATTATGATTATGGTGTTTACATGAGTTGTTTTTAGAATATTCCTTTCATGTTCCCGTTTTACATGTTATAGTACATAGTTCGATTAATGACACACGTCATTATGTCCCACGTGACGCCATCCGACGTCCCCTCCGCAGTTTCACGTATAAACATAGTTCGTCTTCGTTATGATGCCATGTACAGTTTTGGGTGTTTCATTTTTAATTTTATGAAAACTTCAAGTGCAGTTGATTATTTGTACGTGCATACAGACGATGGCGGTGTTGAAGCTCTTTTATTTGCCGTCAAACGGTTGAGCACTGCCGTGTGTGTATCCTGTCGCAAAATGCGGCGTGTGTGTGTATCCTGTCACAAAATGCACGACGACGGTAATAATGTGATTAAGGTGTGTACATGTCTATACTGCACTTCAGTAATGCGACTAAAATAGGAATACTCCACATTAATTTGATTTCTGTTTACTTCGAATATGACTTTAGCCGGATTAAGGTAATCAAAAATCTCTGTTTACATGGTAGATTCTTAATCAGAGTATTCTCTTAATCGGATTATTGTTGTCCATGTAAACGTACTCATTGAATGTTACAATGAATATGAACAATGGTAGTGTATACAAGATTATGCATTAAATTTTTTACATTGTCTACCTCTGGTATTTTAACATTGCAAAAATCCTGAGGAAAGCTGTTTGAAATGGTAATTATTTCTGCAGGTTTGTTTGATGACACTAGTGCTTTAGAAATTATTCTACACCTATAATGGACAAGAACTGTTGATTCTGATGACTGGGTGGGATGTGACCCAGACAGATTTGTGTTTTAAGTTAAGTGTAATATGAAAAATGTCTAGTGCCATTAGCGTTCCATCAGTCCTCTATCATTGACTACAGCTCTTCACACTGTACTAGTTCAGCAGTTGATCTCATCTGCAGTGTTCTAGTACGACAATGTGAGTGCCGAAGAAAAAACTGACACGTATATCATGGTAGGGACTTTCATTTGTTTTTTTTTTCATAATTATTTTTGCAATTTTTTTTTTTTTTTTAACATCACAGCTACAAGTAGCCCTACGGAAACATTTAAAAAAAAAAAATTGAATTAAGCCATAATTTAGTCTATTTATTAAAGCCAACCAAAATGGCATTAGCAAACTTTGTTGTTTTTATAATGTGACATTTCAGTGATATTTAGTGTGAATTAATCTAGGACAGGACTTTATTTTGTCTTGTAAAGTCTCTATATTATGGTTATTGGAAGGGAGCAGTTGAAAAATATATGGTTTTGTGATTTTAGCCAAAAAGGAAACTTGTCTTAGAGGTTGAGCAAGTTATTTTGATTTTGATAAACTTTTTATATTTCAAATAATGTATAATGGTGATTTGTTTAAGACCAGTAATGTGTATAAGGAAAGTAAACACAATTTTGTCAATGTAGATGATTTCAGACTATCATTGTGGGGAAATTTGGTTCACACAAAGACCACCAAACCTGACCCATGCTGTAATCAACGCACTTTCTAATTACTGACAGCCTGAGCCCTTAACAAACTATAAACTATATAGATGGAAAACCCAAAAATACACACAACCTGACTGTAGACAGGTATTGAGAGTACAGCTCTGTAATTAAACAGCAACCTGCTGTCAAAACATTTCAGCATCACGACTTGAAACCCAAGAGACTGAATGTGTGAGTGTGTTTGTCCTGTCTCTGTGTCTGTCCTGGTGTGGTGCATTCAGACAAGTGTCAGTGTGTCCTTTCTTTCTCGCTTTCTTTCTGTCTGGATATTGACCGTCTATGGAAAGTACAGTGAGCAGTAAATAATTTAGCCACTGTCTTCTCTGAGAATCAGGGCGTACGAACGGGAAACATCAAAAGATGAGAGTGAGGAAGCAATTTTAAGTCAGTTTTCTTTAGAAAAGTGCTATAGTTAACTCACTTTTTCTGTTATGTTGTTCACTAGCATCTAAATAAAACGCAAACTCCAACTGTAACTGTAAAAACTATTTTTTGAAGTTGTAAATAATAATAATAATAATAAACAGATTATTTCATTATGTTTTACAAGAAAATAGTATTTCAGTCTTTCTACTTAAAATTTCAAATCTAATTCAGTGTGTCCCTAGTAAAATATATTTAAAATACATTTATTTCATACTAAGTATGGTTCAAATCTATAAACATTAACTTGCATATCGCTTGAGACTTACTGATTTAAAAATATAATTAAACTTTATTTGGAGTACTGCTTGTGCACAATGTACATTTCTTAATATTAAGCTTAAAATGTGTTTTAATGTCACTATTGATGAGGATTGTATATATTTGTAATATACTTAGCATGAGATAAATACATTTCAAATGCATTGTAGTATATTATTTTTCACTAGAGATTATTTGCCATTTCTTTGTAATTATTTGTGAAATTTACCAGCAATTACTGAGTGTTTTCAAATTTTATTTTTTTTAGTAAATCCTACACTTTAACATAACACAAAAATATACTGGGATCATCCTGAAGTTGTAACAAGCTGGGGTGGGTCACTTGAGTATTTTTTTATATCTAAATGTAGAAATATTAAGAATTATATTTGTACTTATTAAAGCTGGCTACCTAGTTTTAATAAAAAAAAAAAAAAAAGTGTTTAAATTATTTTTACAAATTATTCCTTTAATGATACTTTTTTTGTTGTGATTTTGTGCCCCAAAAAACAGAATCTTGCTTTTATATCTTTCCAACCATAACCCAGAAACTAGTGCTATCTGTACTGGTTGCTGCACCAAATTAAGTCAATGGCATATAATTCATGTGAATCATGATTTAAAACATCACAGACAGCGTGTGCAAATGAACAACACTATCATTGGGTTCAGTTCATTCACAGAATTCCCCCTTAATGTCCTCCTACAGTACTAAAGAGGTGCCCTGGAAAAACAAAGCTTATTTTATGGTGAAAGGTGAGAGCAAAGGGGGGAAAAAAGAAGAGTCCAGCAACACTTCCAGCACGTTCGCTTTATGTCAAGAGGTTGGAAATCTAGTGACGGGGAGTCGATACCAGCAGCTGTAAATAACTTTGCCATTTCCTCTTTCTATCTATATCTTTCTTTCTCCATCTCTCTCGCTTTCTCTCTCTCCTCTCAACCTTCTTTTGAGAGATCCATTAACATGCGGGACAAAGAGCAGAATGTTCCTGTGGAATGTAATGACATTGAAGTGAGAGTCTGAAGCTAAAACTAGCAGCTCTTAAGGTTCATGAGGCCCAGGTGGGAACTAAAACACTGTTCGGATTCGGCTCTTTACAGAGAAACGAGACAAATGTGTGTCAAAACTAGAGCCCGATTATCGGCCGATATGAGCCTGTCGCCGATATATCGGTATCGGTGAATATGCCGCCGATATGAACATTTTTTTTTACAGAAGATGTAACGTAGCAGATTGAAAAGTTAGTATCTTTCTGCAGTCCAATAGACGGCAGTGTGGTGGTGGTTTGAGTCTGTTGAATAGTGATTTAACGCTACGTTGTCACCTAGTTGGAGAGACTCAATGCTAAGTAAATAAACAACAATGTCCCCGTCTTTTACTCTCACAATGAGCTTATCATATTCGTTTGCTACATTAGTAGGGCCCTATCGGTCTTTTTTTACTCTTTTTACTCCCTAATATCATCGGCCCCCAAAAAAACCCATATCGGTCGGGCTCTAGTCAAAACTCCACATCTCGCTGGTCTTTTACTAATGTGTTTGGAGCAGAGGAAGTTTAATGTTTCCTGCAAGAGGAAAAAAGTCTGAAAGCAAAGCACGTTATCATCAGCTGGAAACTCAAAATACTAGCCATTTCCATTGTCTTAAAAAAACAAACAAACAAACAATTTTACTCTCTCTCTCAGGTTTTTAATCTGTTTAATCCTTTTTTATATTTTGTGAGCAGCTGCATCCAGGTGATATTTCTATGAAGCGATTTCAGTCGACTCAGAATAGATTACTGCTGACATCTAACCGAAATGTGTTGGCTAATTCAGTTGAGGGCGGGCCTGGCAGCGGACCAGATTCACACAGGACCGCAGAGCCGGGACAGATCGGGACATTAAGAGAATCTGATAGAACCTGTCCTTATTAACCCAGCAGCTGAAAGGGAGCAGTGGAAGCTGTTTTCCAGGATTTTCATGAAAAAAATCTGCTAGCCGACCACCTAGTGTTGTCAAAAGACCCGGTATTTCGGTACCAAGTTGGTACTAAAAAAATGAAAACGTTACGGTACCAGGTTTTCTTAAGTACCGGTGGTACCGAGTACCCGGTCAACCCGGTTCTTGATGCGCTAAACGAAGCTATCCTCTTCCAGTGTTGCCAAGTCCGCGGTTTTCCCGCAGAATTGGACTGCTTTAACACTGTTGCCGCAGGTTGTTTTTCATGTCCGCGGGTTGAAAAACGACCCCATTAACGT
>NW_015554102.1:1185740-1185901 GCF_001515605.1 Sinocyclocheilus anshuiensis
GCTTATCATATTCGTTTGCTACATTAGTAGGGCCCTATGATTTCCTCGATGCAGGAAACATGAACGGAATCGCGGAATCCAGTCATTAAAACGGAATTTACTGTACAACGCGGAATTTGTCTTATTTTTGATGAAAAAATAAAACACTGTATATATATATA
>NW_015554102.1:1188308-1189459 GCF_001515605.1 Sinocyclocheilus anshuiensis
ATATTTGTAATCTTATCTAAATTTCTTATAAAAGCTGAGGTTTGTTATTTTCTGAAAAGTTATATTTTATCTGGTGTCAATGATCTAATGTTGCATTTGTTCATACTCAGCCCATTGCTTTACTGAAGTATATTATATTTTCCTTTTACAGCTGCAGACTGAGGAAGATCCTGAAACACACCAGCAAACCCTAAAACAGACAACAGTTTACAGATGTTTTTCAGTGGCAGCAGAACTATGAAACTTGTTTACTTTTTTCATACTTTTATTACTTGTGGAAAAACTTGAAACAATTTTAAATAAGTATAAAGAATGGCATTGGTTTTGTACATTTAATTTTTGTTTAACGTTATTAATAAAAATGTTGTTCAATTAGCATGTTTTTGTGTTTTGCTTTGGTACCGAAATTGGTACCGAGAACCGTGGATTTTCACTGGTATCGGTACCGAATACTGAAATATTGGTACCGTGACAACACTACGACCACCGATGAATTTTAGGTAAAAGCTTTCTCAGTGATCTTCTGATTACACTGGAGATTAACAGTCTGAGAGCTTTGATAAATCTGACCCATGCTTGAGTGGTTTAGCAGTAGGAGGTTATCTGCATTGGGCACAAACACTCTGAATCTGAAAATAGTTGAAAAGTTTTCATAGAGGTATGCGTGGCCTAAATTCAATCATCTTCATGTTTGAGGTTAGTTTATCTTGCAAAACTGTCATAAATGCTGATCGTCGTATTCGTCTTTAGACGAATAAGTCATTATACAATTTCTAGTCTTGTTTTTGACTTTCCTACAAGTCTTACTAAGCCTTTTTATATCCATTCTAACCAACAGGCAGAAAACCATAATTGTATATCATAGGGAAATTATATAATGAGAGGACCACTAGACCCTCATGAATGGTTGTGAACGTCAATAGGCTTACATATTATTATTTGCATATTTGTATAATTATTATTATATATATTTTTATGTTATATATAATAATTTTGTATTTTTATGTATATTATAAACACTGGTTTACTGAACAAATGCTCTTTCTTTAAATAAATTCAATTATAATTAAAATTTTCTTTGGGATAAAAATTGACCTCATCTTCTCTTTATATATATATATATATATATATATATATATATATATATATAT
>NW_015554102.1:1189495-1192306 GCF_001515605.1 Sinocyclocheilus anshuiensis
AGATGGCGTAGGCTATAAGAAGATTGCCAAGACCCTGAAACTGAGCTGCAGCACGGTGGCCAAGACCATACAGCGGTTTAACAGGACAGGTTCCACTCAGAACAGGCCTCGCCATGGTCGACCAAAGAAGTTGAGTGAATGTGCTCAGTGTCATATCCAGAGGTTGTGTTTGGGAAATAGATGTCTGAGTGCTGCCAGCATTGCTGCAGAGGTTGAAGGGGTGGGGGGTCAGCCTGTCAGTGCTCAGACCATTGGCAACCTGTGAAGCTCTGGTGAACTCCATGCCCAAGAGGGTTAAGGCAGTGCTGGAAAATAATGGTGGCCACAAAATATTGACACTTTGGGCCCAATATGGACATTTTCACTTAGGGGTGTACTCCCTTTTGTGGCCAGCGGTTAAGACATTAATGGCTGTGTGTTGAGTTATTTTGAGGGGACAGCAGATTTACACTGTTATACAAGCTGTACACTCACTACTTTACATTGTAGCAAAGTGTCATTTCTTATATATATATATATATATGTGTGTGTATAAAAACAGGAACATTCTGCTGTTTTTTTTGTTGTTGAAAATATAGATTTAATATGTAGCCAAGTGTATTCAAGGCATAAGGAACATTATTTATTTCTGTGTACAAGACAGACAGTGAGGCATTAAATACAAAATAGCAAACAAAAACAAGAAGAAATGTGAGAAATAAAGCAACATGTCCTATGCATTAAAAAAGAAAGATAATGTAAGAGAGAGACAGAGGGTGAGGGAGAGATGCTTGGATAACAGACTGGGACATGGACAAGAATCCTAACAGGAAAAAATGACAGATCCAACACAAGCCCAGAGTCCAAAAGTATAAGCTCAGAATGAAAAAGAAAACCTAAAGCAGAACAACTGTCTGTCTGCAGAATGTAAGACAGCACAGTGCTAAAACCCAACAGGTTACAGTCTTTCTCTCTGTCTCTCTGTTGGAAGCCATGACCTTTCAGCAGTCTTTCTCTCTCTCTCTCTTTCTGTGAGCAGACTCCCACTTCTGAACCATTCATCAATCTTGCTGTTTGTTATTTTGCTTTTTTTATTCTTTATGATCTGCTCCTGTATTTTAGCTCTCTGCTGCTCCTTTGTTTTTGTTTTTATTGTTGTGCTCTGATTCTGTATTCCTCAGACATAATCTGTGCATGGCAATTCAAATAAAGTAGATATATTTAAATATCTACTTTATTAAAGTAAATATTTAATTCCATATACTGTAGTATTTCATATAAAATGTATGATTTATTTGACAAATATGACTTCTTAAAGCTTAATTTAAGTTTATCTTAATTTCAGTAGGACATTTTTTTCAGAATTTGCACATACATTTGCAACTGAACATAGTTAAATCAGTCAAAGTGTTAGTAAACAAACATGTAGTAATTTTATGAGTAATGGGCATTCTGCAGACCTGTTTATCTGCAACTCTGTTTTCAAGAAATATTACTTTGATGGTACACACACAAACACATTCACATTCAGAGAATGCTGTCTTTCTCTTTCTAGCTCTCAGGCTGAGTTTTTTCAAGTCCAATGCTGCTTTATTTGCATGACTGTCAAACCACAGCAGTGCAAAGCACTGTAGCGCAATCTATGAATTAAACAGCAGAAATAATTTAATAAATAAAGTACATATAAATGTATTCACAAGCATGAAAAGAAAATAACATTAAAGGAAGAAAAATTTATATGTTTAGAAAACAAATTGTGAATGCACTCTTTGAGATTATGTATGCAGTGTGGGTGTATAGCATAAATCTCCACAAAGGGAATTTTTCTATTTTGCATAGTTTAAAAAGTAACTGGTAAGTTTTAGAAAAGTTACCTCCATTTAGTACATTATGGCTATTTGTACGTAAATCTTTATGAATACTTAGGTTTAAAAGTGACATGTTTGTGACCGTAACACTGAAGCTGAGTTCAGTACTCGCACAATCCCATATGAACTCTCATTTATCAGTGACAGAGAAACCTTGCCTGAGAAAGGAGCAAATTAATTTCTAAATGAAATCCAAATGGGACTAATAAAAGTGAAGTCATTTGCATTTTTTGTATGGCTGAATTTAGCATGTTTTACTCAGGTTTGATGTGATTGCTCTGTTAGTTTGATTTATTTGAAGAAATATGAACGCTGCCTTCTGAACCTTGGTGTTCAGCAAACAAATAGACTGATACCCCCTGAAAAGGTGAGTCTTGGTCCACTTCCAAAAAATCTATATTATGATAACAATATATTATATGCCTGTTGTTTAGTATATTTAGGTTTGTTGTTAAAAATGACAGTGTGAACACTAAGTGAACCAGGACTAAATGTATCCTTCATTTCTGGACCAAATGAACCAAGTGTAAACACACCCTCATTTACTGATTTCTGTGTGTTGTCACAGTGGCTTCAACTTATTTGCCAATCATACGGAACGGAGTAAATCGTTATAATGTCAAATTAGGCAAATGTGTTAGCAGCATTGAATAAATGCAATATAAAACATTTAATGTCATTTACTATACATACAACAAAATCAACATTCTGTGATCCTCAAAGAACTTGTAACATTTATACATTGTAGATGCCTTTAATACCTTGGCATTGTATGTTTCAGTGTTTATCTAAACTTATTTACATTTATGCATTTAGCAGACACTTTTATCCAAAGTGACTTACAGTGCATTCAGGCTATACCTTTTTTTTACCAGCATTTGTGTTTCCTGGGAATCAAACCCACAACATTTTGCACTGCTAATGCAACACTCTACCACTGAGCCACAGGAACACGCATAATACG
>NW_015554102.1:1192423-1207182 GCF_001515605.1 Sinocyclocheilus anshuiensis
TATGTGTTCCCTGGGAATTGAACCCACAACCTTTTGCACTGCTAATGCAATGCTCTACCACTGAGCCACAGGATCATTTACAACATACATTTTATTTGATAACATACACTTATAAAAATGTATGTATGCTAATAAAACACTTAACGTGCAAATACTGTACCTATGCATGCAAATGAGAACACCTTGCTCTGACAGACAAGTAAATAGGATAATAGAAAGCAAAATAAGGCTAATACAGATTCTGAACTTTCTCTGATTTCTTTTAATTAGTATCGCCACTATTACCTCTGCTCTCTTTGTATAACCTACAGACGACTGTCTTTCTTTGTTTCTGACTGTTTCTGCCATGCATTTTGCATGAAAGTAAAGTAACCCCTGTTTGAGTTTCAAATTGAGCACTCAGCTCTTTTATCTCGATTAGACCGCACTGACTTTTCTTTTTTGACCCTTTTTATTCATCCATCTCTCTCTCTCTCTCTCTCTCTCTCTCTCTCTCTCTCTATTTGGCTTTAACTCTGAGCTGTTCTGTGGCGTGTACGATTATTTTTTATTTTTAGTGCCATACCACTCTAGTAATATGTGTGGCTGTGTAGGAAATCATGGCCTATGTCTCAATATTAATCCAATAGATGAAAACACTCGAGCGACCCTGTATTTTCCTGTTTTAGCTGTATGAATGGAGTGTGTGTGTGTGTGTGTGTGTGGGAGGACCAAACGCACAGAATCTGAACTCAAATAAATCACACACCGCTTATAGCTGCCAAAAACACACCATCGTGAACGTGAGCTCACATGCGCACATGTGCGCTTATGGTGGAGGGTTTAAGTCAGGATAATCACTATGGGAGAGAGAATTTCACAGTTTCAGTTTCTAGCCTGTTAGTGCGTTTCCATTGGATTTTTCTTCTTATTTGCATACCAAAAGGTTTTCACTTTCTATCAGATCAGAAGATTACAGTAAAACACACCTTTCCTCAAGACATTACTTAAATTAGAGATACGTGGAGCGTGAGAGAGCTGTGTACGTGTGAGAAATGCGTAATGAAGAACACGTTTGTTAGAGATGTGAGAGTCTACAGGTGTAAAACAGGTGTGTGTGTTCTGAGCTTTGAAGGGGTGCGAGATCAGCCTGAAATATCAGCAAGATGTGTTTTGGCACAGATGACATCATTATTCTCAGTTTTGAAAAATATGAGAGTCTATGTGTGTGTGTGTGCGTTAAGACAGGGTAAAAGAGAGTCCCTGACAATCTTTTGTTTTTACCGCACGCATTATTGAGAATGCATAGTAGGGGTCGACTGATTATCGGCGCCGATATCAAGCATTTTTATGATTATCGGTATCGGTCATTTTCAAAACCGATTTGCCAATAAAATAACTTAATTTTGAAACGCGCTATTTGGCTCTGATGCAGCCTGTCAGAAGTCACCTCTGTGCCTAAAGCAATCTCCGCCCACCGCCCATCTGATTTGTTGGGAGTCACAAGTCCGACCAATCAAAGCGGAATTCACTCTCACTCCGAAAGCGCTTGCTAACTGGAGCTGCTTCAGTGATCACACATCAGTTGTCTCTCAAAGGTAAGGCAGCAGCAGACTTTGCTTAATTTGCAATAAATCACAATCCACAAACATTACACTGAAGTTGCAAAACACCTCAATATTATCTATGAATTCCGCGATGCAGAAAATGTGGACGTAATCTCAGAATCCAGTCATATAAATGGAATTTACTGTATGACGCGGAATGTCACGGAATTTGTCAAAGTTTGGATGAATTAATCAAAAGTAGGTCAGTACACTTAAATAGAGTCGCGATATGGACTAGTATCTGTAAATATTAAGCCGCAAAAATACTGTTTAAATATGAATCCTGCATGTTCTGCGTGTCTCTGTGTATGTAAATGGCACAGACGCACGGTTTTTTTTTCTACACATACAAAGTGTGCAACACTCGCGGTGATTTCCGCTTCTGTCGTCTCACTACATGAGGACATAAATACATGAACAACATCTCCAGAACTGCTCTGACTCCCTCTGAGAGTCACTTCATGATCATTAGACAGTTTAATTTGAGTAATACTATCGCAATATTTCCCACAGACTCACTCTAGTTGTGGCGGCATATATATGCAAACTCATTCTCTGCCAGCAGGAGGCGCTGTTGTTTGAAACGTGCAGTGCTCATGTTTATTCAACGAAGTCCAAGCCTTTTGGAAAATCTATTTGTTGCGGTCAGTTTTGATATTGTGGCGGGCATCACAAATAAATCAATGTATGGGAAACACTTACATAGGCTACAGAAACTTAAAAGTTCCTCATGGCAACCCGTCAAAATATAAGTTTGGGTTAGCTTAAAGAAATTATCAGATCTATATTACTGTGGTGCAGTATGATATGCATAATACTACTACAACAATTATTACAACTTTTGTTTAAAAAAATAATCACACAATACGCTATTACATGTTTTAATTTTAATAGTAAACCCTTTGTTTGCCAAAAACTAAAGAGTTTAACTCTCATTTGAATAAAAGATAAATGAAATTGATTTATGCCTTAATTTGCACTGTACTGTAAATTAAAACTAACTGAAATTTCTAGTGTCACATAGGCCAAGACATTTCAATAGGCTATTGAGCTAAGTGTGCCTGTAAAAGGCTATTAGTGTTATAGTTTCATGAAAATAGTTGCAGTCTTCTTAACAACTTCTACAATATAGCTATGAAGACAATTAAATTATTTACACTTATTATATACATTTTTTAAGTTAATCCATTGATGTGTATTAGATGATGAATTGAATAGTCACCTCTACTAGTGTAGGTTATGTTTTGGTCATCAGAAAAGAATTAATGAGGAATTATGAATGGTTATGCTATTACACATACATTTCTAACATTTAAATTATTGAAGCCAAATACTTACATTTCCCCAAGCTGTTTAGCTGTAGTACAGTATTCATAGGCTTAATTATGAAGCATACAGTGGCCCCACTTTTAACTCTCTCTTTATATTACCCTTATTGTAGATGGATGCACTGAGGAAGCCAAGAGTAAGAAGTGCAGAATACTACACTCAACCAACACCAGGGAAGGCAGTTTTTGTCAGAGCCCGTGTTATTCTTAATATTGACATTCATTTTCATTTTTACACCAGACATATATATATATCGGTTCAAAATATCGGTTATCGGTCTACTTGAACTGTAATAATCGGTATCGGCATCGGCCCTGAAAAACACTTATCGGTCGACCCCAAATGCATAGATTCACTTTTCAGTATACACTGCTGCTTAACTGTTCTCAAAGGTTTACTGTCATAATTTTCTTACAATATTAATATTTAGTTTAATATGAGTGTTCTTCATTAGTGAGTGTTGTTAGTCTTGTACAACATGACTTGCATACCAACATACACATGGCAATAGCTGCCAAAAACACAGAGTCATGTGCCATGTAGTGGCACCACTTATTATGGAATTCATTTACTTGAATAGAATATATTTGTGAACTGAGTGTAATTTTTGGACACCTAATTGCATGTTATTTGAAATTAAATGAAATGTTATTATAGGTTAAATTTATATTAAATGCAATTATCTGTACTTTAGAGTTCGTTTATGACCCACTTAAGTAGGACTTACTGTACAGTAAGTACATCATTACATGTTATTACATAATTACTTTTGCAGTCTTGGTATATTATGGTTGAAGTGCACTGCGGAATGTACAGACAAGCATTTATGGTAACTAAAATACACTTTAATGTTGTTTCTACTGAAACTTGCATGTCATGTTTTTATATATATTAATTGCATGTATGTAATGATGCAGTTGCAGTTTAGTACATATAACATATTAACAATTAATTCTAAATGTAATATAAATTACACTACAATTAAAATTATAATCAACTACTTTATAGTACGTCTTTTAGTATGCTTGTCAACACATTAAAACAACTCTTTTTAAAGCACAAAAAATATCAAAGGGCCTTTCAAATTGTTTTAATAACGTAAAACTTTTTAATTTGACATTATTGCAAAGTGCACTGTTTAAAAGTGTGTACTTACGTGTGTTATGAAACATAGTGAAAGTGTATACTCTTAAGTACACTTAAGTGGCCTTTTATTTAAATAATAGGTAACACTTTACAATAAGGAACACATATTCACTATTAACTATGACTTTTCCTTCAATAAACTCCTAATTTGCTGTTTATTGATAGTTAGTAAGGTAGTTGTTAAGTTTAGGTATGGGGTAGGATTAACGGATCTAAAATATTGTCATGAAGAATAAGGCATTAATATGTGGTTTATAAAATACTAATAAACAGCCAATATGCTAGTAATATGCATGCTAATAAGCAACTAATTAATAGCGAGAATAGGTCCTTAAAATAAAGTGTTACCAAATAATATTACATTATATGCAAATATGCACTTATTTTTCACAAAGGATTAGTTGCCAAAAATATGAAACATTTCTCCTACATTTTTTTTTTTAGATTAAACCAATACATCATATGTTGTTATGTTGTGTTACATTGTGTTAGGTAGACAGCCACAAGCTGGTGTAAAGTCATTAAAAGTAGCTAAGAAGGTTAGTTCTCAGAAAAGGTCTAGAATAATTTGTTTGCAGATGCCACTTGGTATTTTGTTATGTAATGCAATGAAATTCATACATTTTAAATTTGACTTGAGTGCCTGAAAGTGTCCAAATACTTTTTGAGGCCACTGTAAATCACATCAATGGCCCTGCGGTATGACAGTACCACATACTCTCCAACCAGGAGGCTGTGCACTGCAATAACCTGTTGAACCTTTGGTTAATATCCCAGACTTCAAAATCGAGTTATAACTAAACAGCACCCATGAGAAGTTTCCCGAAAATATTAAAATGGCTCTGGGAAAGAACAGAGTGGAGATGATGATGACTCTTCTGATGGCAGTAAATGGCTGATGGATTCATTTTACAGGCATCTGTTCAGTTCAAGCCTCAAGTATGACTCTCTGGCCAGAGGATGATTCAGCATGGAAGATTATGTGAACAAAACCCACACGGTCAAGGATCTTTCTACTCTCAGGTTCAGCTCTGGAAAAGCACATGAAATGATGGATTCAAACATTCTCTCTCTGTTTAGAGAGAAGTGTTGCATCCTGTCCTGAATGAAACCACTGCTGTTAACACCATGTGAGAGCGGCACTTACCTGGATGGCGGTTCAGATGACACACAGCATAGAAAGAATAAAGAGACAGTGAGGTTTCATCCTTCGGATGAAAGTAAGTGCTCTGTAAAGTTTTAGAACTCGTTCTTTTGAGGAGGGACCATCTTTCCAGGTTGATGAACATCTGGTTATGCATTTCTGCTTTGCTAGTTTTTGGCTTCCTAGTTTTTGACATACGGCATTCACACCAGTTATGCTGACATGCCTAATATTTATGTTTTTTGACAGTTTAATATTATTTCTGCCCTCTGTTGATGCATTTCGAAGTCGTGGCCTAATGGTTAGAGAGTTGGACTCGTAACCCAAAGGTTGCGGGTTCAAGTCTCGTACCGGCAGGGATTGTAGGTGGGAGGAGTGAATGTCCAGCGCTCTCTCCCACCTTCAATACCACGACTGAGGTGCCCTTGAGCAAGGCACCGAACCCCCAACTGCTCCCCGGGCGCCACAGCATAAATGGCTGCCCACTGCTCCGGGTGTGTGTTCATGGTGTGTGTGGGTGTTCACTGCTGTGTGTGTGCATTTTGGATGGGTTAAATGCAGAGCACTAATTCCAAGTATACTTGGCCACATGTCACATGTCAATTTCATTTTAAAACACTAAGTTAGGGCAGGGCTTGTCCCATGATGCTTCCCAATTCGTCTATTTATACTTTGTCCAAACAATATGAATTATTACATGCATCCTGTCACAGTAAACTGGCCTGTCAATCATCTTGTCACAGTTAACGTCCTCATATACACACTCCACAATACATAGCATGTTTGAACTTTCTCATGTTTGTAGTTTTGAACCGAATCGTCCTTCAAAGCATTGGGTTTTAGGCAATATTAGACGTAAGAGTTTGCATGGATCTGCGCTCAGAAACTCCACCAGAAATAGAAGACCATCTGAGTATCTTTGGGATACTCATTTCAACATACTATCATTTGGGACACAGTAATTCTAATCTCAGATACTATTTAGGGCAGATTGCATGTGAATTGGGACGCAGGGCCTTTTTAAGGCTTTAGTTACATCACAGCCATTAACTATCATTTTCTAGTGAGTTGCAGGTGAGGGACATTATCGTTTTAGAAACATCTGATTGGATAGTAGTGCAGGATGAGTCATCAATATTTTTCGTCCATTATTTACAATTTAAAAGTGTGAATATCAAAATGTGTTCAAGTCAGGTCTTTCACGTGATCTTTATGTGGTCTTGGACATCTTGGATTTCTATTTTAAGTGCAATTACGGTACAGGAGAATTTTTCTTTTTTATGGACTGAGAGAGTCAGAATGATTTTATAGATTGAATTATAGAGCTTAACATGTATATAGCCTGCAATATTCCTTTAAATCCATAAAGTATGTGTTCATTCCACACATACCTCAGATCCCCACTGTTACATAACTTACACTGGACTTATTCCACATTACAGAACTACACACACACACACACACACACACACACACACACACAGACACAGACACAGACACAGCCAGAGAAGTTTGTAATAGCAATGCAAGCACAAGCTGATTTTTAATACATCCTCAGAAAAAGTCTGGGACAAAAAGGAGAGAGGTTCAGAAGGTCTGAGTATGTGATTATGGCAGTTTGCTGTCTGCTTGACTAAACTCCCGAGAAATCACTTCAGCATAACTGACTTAACTTTTTCTGATGAAAGATAAATGAACACAAACTTTCCCCCTAATTCTACGTACCCATTCTAACAACAATTCTGTGAATATTCGTAATAGCCTGGCATTAAGTGAAAGATAAAATTCAGCTAAATTTCACTTCTTGTCTCTTCTAAGCTTTTATCAGAACTGGAAAGCCTCTAACGCGGCAGAGTGGATTTTGCGTAAGACATAAGAGTTTTACCCTGTTTGACCCTCTTAAAATCCATGTCTTTTGTATCAAAATCAGATCTGGGAAATCGTTTGGCTCAGTTGCAAGCAGTGTATGCTAACTTGCAGATTATTAAAACCATAAGCTGTCCATTTCAGTAATAAAATGAAGGTTTTAGCCATGTCATGCAAAGATTATTGTCAGACCCACCCAAAAGAGAATGCTACAGGCAGAACAAGCACTAACATGCTGATACCTCTTACAACTCTCCATTTAGTGGATTTTAATTTACTAAATTCTGGGACACTGATGACATAAAATTAAGCAAAGCACAATTTTCTGTCAGTGTATTATTATATTATATTATATAATTCATATATGAAATAATACATTTATTTATTTAAATTTTCTTGTAATCTCGAATTGCTCTTTAATAATTAAAAGCTTGCACTATTGTTTCCCTTTTATGCACATTAGGAAGGATAATTAAAAACGGAATAATGTTTAATGAAAGAAAGCGAGGCTTGGTCTTTATGCATTCATACTTGAGCTTGTCCTCCAGGGCACTTGAGAGACTTAAGAGGGCATGACAACATTTCCAGTAAGTGAATCCAGGGAGCAGCTGATCCTCACTGGAATTTCTAGAAAGCTTTTTGACCCTAGAAATGGCCTACTCCCCAGGCAGGGCACTTGACACTGAACTAGGGAGTTGATTGAGACACACCCGGCATCTTGAAAGACCTCCGTTACGAGCGTCAACAGCGCCGAAAACACTCGTACATCACAAAGACGTCTATCTGAAGTGTGCGTTTTCATCTGGAAGATGTTATTTTTAGAGCATGTTCTCATCTGCAATACGTCACTACCACACTCCCAATTGATGTGAGAATGGCGTTGAGCAGATGTTTACACAGCGATTATGAATCAGAATGTGTGTGAGTTTTCTGTTTTGACACAATTTGACAAACAAACTAGAACTCAGTGTGTCTCTGTATGTGTACATACTAAACAGGAACACAGAATGCCACGTCTCCATTTCAATACAGCGACTGAATGCGTCTGATCCCACCCATGTTAACGTTAACAACGTTGCCAGACAGAACTATATTTGAAGTGGAAATAGGATGAGACAGTTATCTTTGTATTGTGCATGAGGGCAATACAATTCCAGGCTGTGCCATTTCCTGAACCCATCTTCTCCCTTGGGTCTGCTGCTAGTGAATATGAAGCGTTGTATGTGCTGATCTCTGTCAGGCTGCGATAATAGTCGCGTCTATCAGGACACATTTCATTTTCAGCTTTTGTCTGTGCCCAAGCCTCATTTTAAAGATGAATATCTAGTAAAGATGCTTGGAGGTAAATATACAATAGGTCAGAAGTATTAGCGAAGCACTCCTCCCTTTTTCCTGAGAAGAAAGAAAGAAAGAAAGAGGTATATAAAGGGAAAGCGGGCTAGCTGTGCGCTATTTTTAGCTTCCCCTATCATTAGCATGTTCTTAACTCTCAAAGAGCATGAGTCTGAAATAAACATCCTCAAAACCTTACCAGCTCCCTCTGGAGATCATATACTTCACAGAAAAAGAAAAAAAGACCTCAGCTAAGTCCGCTATGCACTTCGATTTTTTTTTTTTTTCCCCCTTCTTATTTTTCTGATTGTCACTTGTCAGATTGTACGATATGACCTGAGCCAAGGCAGACTATTGCACATTAATGCTCTTTTGTGTCAGACTGTACGATATACATCTCAGGGCCTTGGTCACGATTGACACCGTCGGCTGGGCGATCAATTGTGTCACGTAGCAGACAGCCTAATTTACACATGAAATTGAAATGGTACCATGCGAATTCAAGCAAGGCTCGGCACTAATGTTTTGCTTTAAAAAGAAAACAAAAAGTCAGTGTCTTGGCCAAAGAGGACATGTATGGTCTGCTGATTTTTCTGACTGAACTCAAGGACATTTGGATAACATGATCAATATGTGAAAGCACTGTATGGTGCATGTATGATGGATGAGCTACATGTCTCTTTCTTTTTTGTTCAGCCTGTGCAATTAAATGCTCATCTGCGCTTTAGCTACCGTCTGTTGATAAAATCATTTGAATGTGCATTATGCTTTTCATTAACAATCATCCTACATTGGTGCTTCTACCGTGATGAAGTCAGACAGGTTCTGCTGCAGATCGAGAGCTCTATTATGAATAAAGACTGAGAGTGACAGTGAGAGGTTTGAAGTTTGGAAGTTCAGAGGAGTCAGTGAATATTGCAACACTGAGAACAGAGATGCTGTATGTTTGCTCTGAGCTGCTTAATTGGCCAAACACCAAACAAACCCAGAGACTGATGAAAGCATGAGTGCTTTAGAGGATTAAATGTGCTGAATTTTTGAGCTGATGATAGGGAATTGAATGTAAAAATCCTGCTGCATCAACAAGTTTTGGCAAACATGTAAAATCATGTTGCAGCTTTCAGATATCACTACTTAGATATTTTTATGATTATGTATTTACATTTGTTTCTAAATGTAGAGTTTTAAATTGTATTTAAATAATTTAAATTATATATATAAAATATAAAAATATAAATACTCAGACGTTTGGGGTCGGTAAGATTTAAAAAAAAAGTTTTTTAAAACAAGGCTCTTATGATCACCAAGGCTGCATTTATTTGATCAAAAATACAGTATAAACTGTAGTATTGTAAAATATTATTACAATTGAACTGATTTCTGTTTTAATATATTTTAAAATGTAATTTATTCCTTTGATGCAAAGCTAAATTTTCAACAGCCTTTACTTCAGGCTTCAGTGTCACATGATCCCTCAGAAATCATTCTAATATGCTGATTTAGTGCTCAAAAATGTGTATTAATTTTCACTTATGATCACCAAGGCTGCATTTATTTGATCAAAAATACAGTATAAACTGTAGTATTGTAAAATATTATTACAATTGAACTGATTTCTGTTTTAATATATTTTAAAATGTAATTTATTCCTTTGATGCAAAGCTAAATTTTCAACAGCCTTTACTTCAGGCTTCAGTGTCACATGATCCCTCAGAAATCATTCTAATATGCTGATTTAGTGCTCAAAAATGTGTATTAATTTTCAATGTTTAAAACTGTTTTTTTTTTTTACAAAAATATAAAGCAGCACAAACTGTGATGCATTTTTTTCATGAATTTTTCATGATTCTTTGATGAATAGAAATTTCAAATGAACAGCATTTATTTGAAATGAAAATCTTTTGTAACACTGTAAATGTCTTTACTGACACTTTTGATCAATTGATGGCATCTATGCATTGTGAAAGTATTAAATAGTTTCTTAAAATTTTTTTACTGACCCCAACTTTTGAACAGTATACTGCACATAGAATACAAATGTATATAGAAATATTATTTATAAAAGCAAAAAGTAAAAAATAATTTTTTGCGCTAGGTAGGTTTATGAAAATAACCTAAAAAAGATATATTCACAGTATAACCTGGCATCAGTCAACCTCTTTCAGGTTCTACAGGTTGCAGGAATAATTTGACAGTCTGCAGCTGAATCCATGTTAAGCAGCTTTTACTGATGCTAATGTCTCCTGAATAAACACATTAATTCAACTTCATGCACCATCAATTTGCACAGTATGTTGCTAAATGTGTAGTTTTGCATTCAGATTTAACCTTTATATTTAATATTTAGTTTAAATGAAACTTTTGGTTATGTAGGTTCTTATAATAACCTAACTTTTTTTTAAAGGTGTAGGTAATGGTCTAAGAGTATAAAATATGACATTTCAAAATTGCATATTTTTAACATTTGTTCCACTAAATCTGGCAAAATTCAGAAATTTGTTTGCAGTGCAATCCATCTTTCATGTCTTATACGTGAGCTGCACACCTTAGTAGAAAAGAATAACACATTGACTAAAAATAAAAAATCCCCCTCTAGCAGTACTATTTTTCAAAGTTTGAAATGTCCATATTTCTATTACTATTGACTCTTGTTTATGTTTCTACTTTTTTCCTTTTGTACCCGTTTTGTTGTGCCAAAGGTCAAAATGTAGCTTGACAGTATGTCAGAAATGACTGAATGCCAGTGGCTAATTTGTGTAATTTAATTATAGATCTATATAACTGCAATGAAAACATATTTATATAATAGGCTCCTCTCTGGGGTGTCTGGAATGAGCAAAATGGCCTTGATATCTGTGTTAATGTCAAAAATAAGCCTCCTGCAGTACTGACATGTGATTCGTTCTAATCTGTCAAGTGCACCATCAGACAGCACAGTGTCTGACATTGAAACAGCCGGAGTTGAGCCAGAGTTGCCTTGAGCAGAATGAATTTACCATAATCTAATAAGAAAGTTATTACATTTCCTTACAACATAAATCACTGTTAGCAACAGCAGTATCAACATCCTCGCAAACACACACAGGCAGAGGAAATCATCTATGGAGAAAGCGTGAGCCCCTCTGTGAATCTCTGCTGAACAAATGAGAGAGAAACAGCACGATGTTACAACTGTGCTAACACGCGCTGGCTGAGGGACATCAACAGAGCAAGAATAAATTAGATTTAATTTCTAATAACAATATTAACTAATATGAGTACAACCTTATTGAGCTCTCAGTCTGTAGCGGGACACACTGTTAGAGGGGCTATGGGGAGGGACACACGTGCTTCTCAAGAGGGAGAGCCGAGGACATGCAGTACAAATACCTTTTTTCAATGTGACCGACCTCCTTTACAGGGTTGTGCACCATTTAGAACTGAATTAAAGGAATAGTTACCCTAAAATGAAAATCCTGTCATCATTTACTCACCCTCACGTCTCTTCAAATCTGTGTGACTTCTTCTGTGGAGTATAAAAGATATTTTGAAAAATGTCTCATTGTCATTGACTTAAATTGACTTAAAATGGAGGATATATATATATATTATATATAAATATCTGATACATAAATATATTTTTCTTAAATATATACATGAATGTTTGGGGATTTATATATACATAAGTATACACAGTACACACACATTTATCATGTAAACACAAACTTTTATTTTGGATGCGATTAATTGCAATTAATTGTTTGACAGCCTGATTTAACTTAAAGTTCAATTTGTGAATCTGAATCGAATTCAGATAGCAAATATACTGAATTGTTCAAACATTTATAAAAGTAAAATGGAATGCAATTCAAAGTTCATGCAGTACAAATACCTTTTTTCAATGTGACCGACCTCCTTTACAGGGTTGTGCACCATTTAGAACTGAATTAAAGGAATAGTTACCCTAAAATGAAAATCCTGTCATCATTTACTCACCCTCACGTCTCTTCAAATCTGTGTGACTTCTTCTGTGGAGTATAAAAGATATTTTGAAAAATGTCTCATTGTCATTGACTTAAATTGACTTAAAATGGAGGTCAATGTTAACCAAGATGGTTTGGTATCAAACATTTTTCAAAATATCTTATTTTTTGTTCCACTGAAGAAAGTCAAACAGGTTTGAATATAGGGCTGTCAAACGATTCATCGCAAATAATCACATCCAAAATAAAAGTCTGTGTTAACATAATAAATGAATGTGCTCTGTATATTTATCATGTATATAGAAATACACACACATACATGTATATTTAAAAAAATGTGTATATGCCTGATTTAACTTAAAGTTCAATTTGTGAATCTGAATCGAATTCAGATAGCAAATATACTGAATTGTTCAAACATTTATAAAAGTAAAATGGAATGAAATTCAAAGTTCTGTTAATGAAGTTTTAGTAAATTATATTATTTTCAATATGAAATTACCCATGCATTGAGGTATTTTTATTTTTTTTAATAATCAATTGTATTGAATTAATATTCATTTATTTAAAATGATTTAATGCATAAAAGAAAGTGAGAAAGCACTTGTGATGTTTCTGAGGTTTCCATGGTAACCAAAGAGTGTCATCCAGTTCTCACATTGTTTGTGTGCATTATGCGCGTCCTTTTTGTGTTTATGTATGTGTGCCATGTGTGTACGATGATATTTTAGAGAGAGTGGAAGGTAATGAGAAAACAGTAGGAAAGATGAACGGACAAATCAGGGATAAAGAGTTTGCAGCCAGGGCAATAAGAAGAAGAGATGAGAAAGGGATGAAGGAAGAGAATCCGGCAAACAGATGGATAAAAAGAGACAGTGTTATTGCTCCAGATCTGTGGGCGGCATGACATGTCTCTTCATAATGCTGGAGCACAAAGCCAGGAGAGCGGAGGCTGACCCTGGATCAGTGCTTCAAGACGTATTCCAGCTGTATGATCCCTGCAGCTGTCTGGCGGTCAGGGTTAATGTGCGCTCTATAAATAAGCAGCGTTTGGCATTTGATCAACATCTTTTCTCAGAGGTATGTGATCTCGGCAGGGCTCCAGTCATTACGAGACCACAGACAGATGCGCACAAAGACAGGTACACGCTCGCGATCCGCACACACACACACACACACTCACTCCTCACCTCTCGGAGAGCACGACAAACGACCAAAGCTCCTCTGGGGAACACCTGTTGCTAAGACATGAGAGATTACCAAGCAATCAGATTTACAAAATGACATAATAGCTTTATGGCGGAGAAAAAACATAAAAGGAGACCGGGAGAGGGAGAGGAAAAAAACGACAATTTGTCTGTCTTGAGGGAGATGCGCTATTATGAGAAGATGTAATGCATGAGATGGATCTCCATCAGAGCTTGTAAACCCACAGGATGACAATCATACCTCACACATCCTCTCCAGCGCCACGAGTTTAGGCACCTCTGAGCAGCTCTAGGCCTCCACGCGATTACTAAAGGATCAGCCGAGACCCTTTAGGGAGCTTCAGTTCTTACTCATTTCTTGGGATCAGATGATCTAATCCCTGATGCATAAACAGTCTGACTGAACCCAGATAGCTGGACGGTGCCACGCATACACTAATACACGAGTGCCAATGCAAGCTCCATAAGCAGCCGTTAGGAAATGAACATAAGGAAGTGAGAATGAAACTAGCTTTAACTGTCCAAAAAAAAAAAATAGAAGTCATTTAGGAGTAACTATGGGACTATTTAATTTCAAATGCCAGACAAGAACACATTAAAGGGATGGTTCATCCAAAAATGAAAACACTTTTTGGTAACACTTTCTATGAAGCCCATATTTATGACACATTATAAGGGTATTCTTAAGGCATTATAATGAATGCATAATGAGACCTTATTTATAATTATATTAGACCTTATAATATGTTATATCATCTTATAAATAATCATAACAACAATTATAATACATTATAATGCTTATGCATTTGTGGTTATAAGTTTTAAGATGATGATTATTTATAACACACAATGAACACCATATAAAATCTATTTTTACATTTGTAATGGACTATATATCTTGACATTGTTTATTTAAGATCTGCACAGTATCTTACTACATCTTGTAAGTGGTTAGGTGTGGAGTGTTATTTGAGTGTTCCCTGTGAGGCTAATATTAATTTTGATGTGATCTAGTTGATAATTTCAACTGAAAAAAAAAATGCAATGTTTATATCTTAGGTTACATTTTATTTTGATGGTCCCCCTAGTCTATTGACTATAAGCAACTTTGCAACTACATGTCAACTAACTCTCAGAGTATTAGTAGGCTTAGGTTAAGGTTAGGGTTGGTAGAATGTTGACGTAC
>NW_015554102.1:1207366-1212620 GCF_001515605.1 Sinocyclocheilus anshuiensis
CATTAACTAATGTTAACAAGCACAACTTTTGATTTTAATAATGCATTAGTAAATGTTGGAATTAACATTAACTAAGATGAATAAATACCGTTTTGTTCATTCTTAGTTCATGTTAACTAAAGTAGTTAACTAAGGTTAACTAATGAACCTTATTGTAAAGTGTTACCATAATCATACTCTTAAAAGCTATAACCACAAACAAGTAAATTTTATAAAACATTAAAACTGTTCTTATGAATATTCATAAGATGATATGTTACACCAAATACACAAAATAATGATCTTTAAAATAGCATCATATGACCCCTTTAAATGTTTCATACAAGTAGTCCATACCTCTTGTGCACAGTTTAATTTGTTATTCACTGAACATTTGGACATCCACCTTGCTAGTTCCCTTTTCACTGGGAGAATCATTTCTTTTGATTCAGTTCTTTTCAATGAATCAGTTGAATCACAAAACTGGTCTGAAAATCAGGCTGATCCAGTTCTCAAGTTCAGCTCAAGGTTGACAGCTGTTAACAGCTGCCTGGAGGAGACATTTACAGTTATATAAATAATTTTTTATAGAGTTCAAATCTAAAGGTTTTATAAAGTTAACCTGAACTCCCCCCTCCAGACATTTAGATGTTTGTGCTGACAGAACCTAATTTACAGAAACAAACAAGTTGAGAAAAATGTACTCTACGATAATTAGACACAATTAGTCATCATTTTAAGATGATCAATGAACAATGACATATTAACTAAATTCTTTGACTTGAATTATATTTTATTCTGTTCCTCACACAAAACTATTTTCTGACTTCAGAAGACTTTATGGACAGTTTTATGGACAGCTTTTATTATATTTTTATGGTGCCTTTGTGTCCTTTTTAAAGATTTATTTTTTTGCCTTTTATTATAGGATAGGACAGTATGTAGACAGGAAGCGAAGTGGGTGAGAGAGAGGGGTACGGGAGCTGGGACTTGAACACGGAACGCCTGAAGCGCAACGAGGCTATTGCCGCCGACCTTTGTGTCCTTTTTAAAGCTTAAAATCTCCAATCCCCAATATATATGTTTGAGATAGATTTGAAACAACATGAGGATGAGTAATTGATGACATGGTTTCATTTTTGGGTGAAACTGTTCTTTTAAATTTGCAAAACTTGCTAAAGACTTCCAAAAATTCTAAATAAATAAATAAATGAATACATTAATTAATGAAATAAAAAAGACAATCATACAAAACACTGTAAATTGTGTAATTTTTTAAAAACATTTTTAAAAGATCAAAAGACCAAACGTAGGACTCACTCAAGCACCTTCACGAGATCTGAAATCTTATAAATGTCAAAAAGATTGCTGTCCTGAAAGCATTCTAGGTTCTGGCTGGTTTCCTCTCATCTGAGGCTAAAAGCTCATTACTCCAAATCATATGAGGAAAGTTAAATCTTGAGAAACAGGCGTTTGTGAGAGTGCCTGTCTGGGGGTGATATTTAACACCATTTTAAATCATCAGACTAGAAGAAGTGCTATGGCCTGACTACAAATGGCCGTCTTCCAAATCACTAAATCAAGGAGGAAATTTACTCGTTACTCATACAGCATAAAAAAACAAATACTGAACTTCAGTGAACTAAAAGCATCTGACTCAGTGTGTTATAGTGGATTGTACTGTAAACACATTCAAGCATGTGTCGTGATATGTATTTAATATATTCAGACAGAAATTGTGGAGTTCTGAACAGTCATTCTCTAGTAAACCTAATGAATCAAGACTATCAACTTAGTCAAGTACAACAGAATGAGTCATGCGTATTTAGAAAATTTTCTTGACATTTCTGTATACGAAAGCATGTTACAGTATATTAAAGATAAGTTTTATTTCAGACATGCTGCAATTGCTGTGTGCGCATTTACTTATTGGCAGAAAATATTGGCAAGAAAATTCAAAATCTTTCTTTCTTTCTTTTTCTTTTAATAATTTGTCTAATAATCGAGTCTACATATTAGCCAATGTTATTATTACTATTATATGTATATTTAATAAATACATATTTTTTTTAAATAATTGTGTTTTATATGCATTTTTATTATAATTATAGTTTTTTATACAAAAACAAGAGAAATCTAATGTATGTCTTCATCTAAGTAAACTTGTGTGGTGGATCAGTACCCAAAGAGCCCTAGCCCAGAAATATACACAAACCTGACGATGGACTAAAATTTCTTGTTATGAATATGTATTTTACAATACTGTTTCTCTAGTGTGTCTGTGTTAAAACAGAAGAATACAACACCCTGCTTTAACACCTACTGCGTCTCGTTTGATAAAACATTGAATCGGTTGCTTGGCAACCAAAAGGCAGAGCATGCAATATACAAAATGAGGGGGAGATAAATAATCTGAAAGCAGTTAAATACAAAAGGGGACACAAAACAAGTGTACACACATGTAGGCACTCATATACAGGCTCTAAAGTTCATGTGGAGTAAACAGGCGCAATAGTAGACAGAGAGTGACAAAATAAACAGAGAAAGATGGGAGATGATGGGCGGGAGCAGAGAGATGAAGAGATGGCACTAAGCTTGCTGTGCCCTTTAAATCTGAAGGGTACATCAAAATATCAGAGATCTGATGGAAAAAGAGGGACAGATAAAAAAAAAACTGTGTGTGTATGCAGGCACTCATCGTGATCTTTCTGGCCCCTATAAGTTCTTCATAATCATAAGAGGACATAACCGCACCAGACTGCAAAAATCCTACTACTTAGTGTGTTTACTGGATCTAACAACTGCTTTGATGTAACAATTGTGAGTGTGATGTTGCTATTATGCAACAGCTTAAGTTAATATTGAGAAACTTATATTTTAGACAAAATATTGCCAGTTAAATGTGCTGTTTGCAATTTCATTTACACTGTAATACGAAAACACCGTAAGTTTGCAGATATTTCGAGAAGTTCACATACTTCTCGAAAAAACAATGTTACAGCTAGTTATTCGACTTTGAAATGTTTGTTTCGTGTCGAAATGTCTGTTTTGGTCTGTATGATTCTTGCCACTCCCAATTTAAACAATAGTATTTCAACTCTCCGGGTTGCCAGTTGGTGGAAAACACAGCATATTGCAGCCCTGGAAGCCAGCAAACAAACTGTGTCAGAGATCGCAAATTCTACCCGACCTAAAAAGCCTCGGCATCAATCTAAAAAGCTCTATGACCAGAGGCATATTAAAATGCGACTAAATCAACTCACTGTGTAAAGCTCGTCACCTTCCATTGTCAGTATTGTTGTCAAAAGTACCGACTTTGGGAACCAGTCAGTACTGAAATTTTAAAAATGTCCATTTCCTGCTAGCATTTGAGTCTTGTTGAGCGGATTCTTGAACACTGCTGATTGGCCAATGTGCCCACGTGCTCAACAGATATGACTGTGAATAGCTACAATGATCATCGCTTCACGCTCTTCACGAGCGCTCACACACAAGCACACGGGAGTGTTTGAAACAGTGTTAAATTCGTCAGCGAAGACTACGACGAAAAATATTCGTTAACGAACATTTTTTTCTGTGACTAAGATGAGACGTTGACGAGCTAAAACTAATATCTGATGATAAAAACTATGACGAAATGTATGCCGCGTCTTTGTTAACAAGACGAGACGGGACTATAATGTTATTTGAGGACTACGGAACATTCAAAATACATCCTATAGGCTACTGTCTTGTTCTTCAAAATGTGCGTCCCTGTCATTGGATTGCAATCGGATAAGGGGCGTTTGCATATCTAGTAGTTACAGAGGCTTGCCTCCGTTTTAATGCATGCCCAGGTTTTAATGCATATCCAGGCATTCACAAAGGATATAGCATATATTGTTGAATACTGTGTGTTCATGTTTGTTCTACAAAATAATTGCAATTGTTAGTAAGCTGTTTCAAAGCTTATTTTTACTTGTCTTGTGGCTGACAAGTTTAATGCATTGTCATGTTACCATTTCTTTGGTGAACAATAAAAAAACATTTGTGCATTTTGTTTTTATCAATGATATCAATTTATTTGAAACAATGTTTAATACAATAAATCTCAAAATCTATGTCTAATTACATTGACATTACATAAATATAACATTTATCATTACTTAAAAACATTTGTTAATGTTATTTACTAATGTATATATATTTGTAGTTGTAACTTGCAATAGTTATTCTATGCAACCTACAGTATACTCCAAATAATAATTGATGTGAACTAATGATTTTGAGTAAAGACTACTAATGTAAACTTGATTTGTCTACTGCATAAACTTTAGGTTCTATGTTAATGCAACTAAAGCTCTTTAGTTTCACTTTGTGTAAAAACTAAAATGGTTTCGTGCAACGGGTTTCTTCGCAAATTTCTAGTAAAGTCAACTAATTCGGGTTAAGAGTAGGGTTGGGTATCGAAAACCGGTTCCATTTTAGAACCGGTTCCAAATTTCCAAGAACCGGGTATTTGATAAGACGCGTGCATTTTGATTCTGCTTAACGATTCCTGCGTTTACATTTTAATGTGATTAAAAACGATTTAAGTGCAGGAACGGAAAGAACTTGCGCCCTGTTAGCGTGCAGCGCACACGAAGCGCATGCGCGAGCACAGAGAACAGAGGTCGCGGTATGGGTTCCCGGTTTGTGTCCGTTCTCGAACCGTTCCGTGTATTTCAATTGTAGAAACGTCTCAGGTTACGCATGTAACCATGGTTCCTCGAGGGAACGAGACACTGCTTTGGAACGCCCTTCAGCGTGACCGGCTCTGAACCACGTGTGTAATCAGTCCAGTGGATGGGCGAGACGTCACGGGCGGGGTGACGTAGCGACCAGGAAGCTTAAAAGCACGTGCGGTGAAACCGGTGTCAGTTTTCTGTCATTCAGCAAGCGCTCTGTGTGTGTGTCAGTCTGATATCTGTTTGTGAGTCTTATTTACTGTTGTCTGTCACGAAATCTCAAGACAAAACCAGACACCTAAGGCAAAGGCAGGCAGCGTTCAGTCTGTGTGTTCCTCCCTGCCCGCGTTACTTTACGGGTGAGGATACACACAGTTTGTTTGTTGTCTGCTTGGGAGCAAGCACGCAGAGGCAGCTCTCGAAAAAAAAGGAGCTGACGGCCCGTTTTGGTAGCGCTTGTTACTGCCTTGCTTCGCTCTCAGAGGGCTCTCTTTGAGAAGAGAGCCTTCACTAGCGTTCCTCGCGGTGCCGGCCCCGCTTTCGCCAAGGCGGAGCGGCGGCTGTGCTCT
>NW_015554102.1:1212999-1239670 GCF_001515605.1 Sinocyclocheilus anshuiensis
TTTCGACCTCACTCTGACCGTCACTAACGGTCTAAATAGAATGATAACCTTCGTTCCGCCTTCTCTCGAGACCTTATGTAAACAAAGTCATGCCCATGACCCCGGAGGCGGAACTCCCGCACGTATAAAAGCGGGTTTTACTTCCGGCTCGTTCTCTTTACCTTTCTCGCCTTGAGAGACCTGGTACTGGTAAGAACGATCTAATTTATATTTCACCATTCAATTCTTCACCAGATGGTGCAGGTGCCTTGAGTCCCTGTGAATTGTGGTGTTTTTTCTCTGCTGAATTGCAGTTGGTAGAATTTACTATCACTGCATTATTGTTCATTAGGCTAGTTATATATACTAGCAGTTCAATTGGGATTATTCTGATTTGTTTTTCAGAGTATTCATCAGTGGATATTGAATATACTTCATTAAAAAAAAAAAATTTTTTTTTTTGGTGAGTATTGTATATTTTCTCATATCTTATATCACTGTTCGCAGTTGTTGGGATTGATAAAGGCCTGCTAAGTACGTTCGCGTACTGGTGCGGGTCTTTGGATTCGTGTCAGCTTGATATATTTCACTGCTGTTCGCAGCCAGTGTGTTGTGTGTGGCTTACCATCTGCGCCAGGAGTATTATGGCTTTGCAGTGCTGCAGGTTTTGTCGCTCAGCAATGGACCCTCATGATGGGCATAGGGAATGTCCTTCATGCTTGGGGGTTGCTCATTTGAAAGAGGATGTGGATAATCCCTGCACTGCAGCTTGTGATCTACCTAGAGATGAACGAATTCGTCGCGCTAATAGGGCATGCAGCTCTGCTCCTGAGCGTGGTAGGGTGAGGGAACGTGTCGACCAATATGCAGAAAACTACGTCAGTATATCATTATAAACAGAGCCGTTTTTGTCTCAGTGAGACAAAATGAGAAAGAAAGCACACATGTACAGTATTTCTAGATCTGCGTGCGTTCGGAGTTAAAGAGACAGTGTGGTGGTTATAAAAAGAAAAAAAAGAAATGGAGTAAAGTAAAAAGGGATAAATCATATTAAATCTAATATATTCCTTGAATATTCGTTAAAGTGTGTAATATGGTATATATTGTCTTTGACAATTGTAAAAGACCTCAGTGCAGAAGTTTCTCAAATACGAGAGTCAATAAAACAACCTCAGGTCTACTCAGTGTCCTCCTCCAGCGATTGATGTCACTAATGCGTCTTCACGACAGGTTCAGTATCCACATCCAGGTTACTGGCAGCCGGATGACCAGCGGAGAGTGACAGTTCAGCGACCACAATGGTTCCCAGTGCAACGTTACCAGCCTCCAAGTCGAGTAAGGAAATGCTTTGCATGTTGACAAAGTGGATTAGATGTCTACTGTACTCACTGCTACAAGTGCGGTGGTAGTGACGATTTCTCAGCTGGCTGTCGAGCATGGATACCTATGATGCATCGGGAAGGTCCTTTAAATGAGGCGGGGTCACGACCGCGGGACAGGCAGTGACCGGTGCTGAAGAAGAGTCCCCTCAAAGCTGTACATATTGTGGCACCATCCATTCTGACCTAATGTTGAGAAACTGTGCAAATTGTAAGCAGACATTATACTGCTCAAAAGCATGTCAAGCAGATCACTGGGCAGATCATAAGAAACAGTGTAGACTGTACTCAAAAATAAATGTGAATTCCGCCTCGGCTACTACAACACGGAGGTCAAACAAACCCTCTTGTGCTGCGCTTGTTGGAAAACAGTGCCTTGTGCGATGCTACCTTCAAGGTTTGCTTGTAGAAGCATTATGGGACACAGGCTCTCAAGTGTGTATTGTTAGTGAGATGTGGAAGAATGAGCACTTGCCGAATATACGATTGAGAGATGTTTCAGAAGCAATCGATGCACCCGAAGAACTCCGCCTTGTAGCTGCAAATGGTCAGGATATACCATTCATAGGATGGATGGAGGTCACTTTTGGATTGACGCTGGATGAAAGAAAGAATAGGCAGCAGCTCCGTCTCTTGTGTTTTTTTTCTTAACTGTTTATTTCCTCTCATCAGGCGGTGAGGGTGCTACAACAGCAGCATAATAAACGCACTGGCTACCATTAATGTTAATCACAGAACAAAAGAAAATCATTCACTGATCTTGACTGAATATATTTAATAACTTTAACTGATTAATCTATATTTTATTTATGAAAAGAAAACTATGCAGTGTTTTTAAAATTTTAATTACAGTTTCTGCTTTTAATTACAGTTTCTGTACCTGAAATTTTGTTCAGTTGTATTTATGATATTGCTAATTAGTTGTTTGAAATTTGAAATTTCATATTTGAAATTTATATTAATCTAGTTGTTTTTGCTGTAGTATTTTTTTTTTTTAAAGCATAGGCAAAATTCCTCTTGCAGTGTTCTGTAGGCTGCTGATTTTTGCTCGTGTTATTCAGCTGCAACAGAATGCTTTGTAAAAAGACAGAATAAATGTTTGACATCTAAATGTTTGACTTAATTTTTTTTATATTGGATTTTTTATCTTATTGGAATCGAAACTAGGAATCAATAAAATTCAAATGATACCCAACCCTAGTTAAGAGTGAACCTACTGTATCTGAAAAGGAGTTTAATTTGTATCTCTTTCATATTTGTCTTATTGTCTTATTCTGCTTCTTTTTCAAAAAATGATAAATTATAGGCCTATATACATTATATATGAACAACTATAATTTTTATAGGTTGCTCCATTCTCACTACTGTTAAAGGGATAGTTCACCCAAAAATGAAAATTGTCATCATTTATTCAAGTTTTTACAAATTCAATTCTTGATTCAAATTTCTCATAAGCTTAACTGATTTGGTCTAAAGAGAAAATAATTAATGACTATTTTTGTTTGAAGACTACATATAAAATAAATGTTGGTAACTGCAGTTTGACTAAAAGTAATGACTAAAAGTTGACAAAAATGCAATGACTTTTCGTCGTCTAAAACTAGACTAAAACTATGAAAGACTAAAATGACTAAAATGTGACTAAGGCTATTAAGCATTTTCGTCTCAAGATAAAGACTTAAGACTAAATCAAAAATGCCTGTCAAAAATTAACACTGGTTTGAAAGCAGGCATCTGTCAGCTGATCCGTCTATGTGCAGGGATATTAGGGAAAAATTAACATGTTAAAAATTTCAGTACCAACTGGTACCGAAGTCGGTACTTTTGACTATACTAATTGTTAGTTGCACTTGTTCTTGTTGCGTGTACCCAATCTGACCACCTACTTGAGCGTCAAGCATGAGGATGAGGGGCAGGAAAAACAACACTCTCCAACATTTTGAATTTGGAGTGCAGTAGCCATTTCATTCGTTAGCTGTGAATATTACACACTGCACCTTACCTAAGAAAATAGTTCCACAGTAGAATTAACCTCTGCACGTCTCCACAAAAACACAAAGGTTGTGTCTGATATCGCATACTCTCTGAGTGGGTGCTTCTTTTGAGTAAGTAATTACGACCATTAAAAAAGTAAACTTTATATTGCCTGAATAGAATAGAACCCAGACATACTACATCCATCATGTTGTCATTGTCATGTGACCTACCAATCCTATCACATGGCCTTATGAGATAACAAAATATAGCAGATGAGCACTTTAGAAACTCGCTTGAAGTAGTAAGTCAATTTGTGCCTATTATTTTTGGAATAATGTGAATTCACTTTTCACAAACTGTTCTTCACCTACTGTATAGAAGGGAAGTATACGATTTTGAATTCAGACGATTTTGGATTCAGTTGTGTTTTTTCATTTCTGAATAAGCTTTTGAATTAAGTGAATGATTCACTCATAAAGACCGCTACTTGTATTGTTCCTGAATGTTTAATTAATGAATTCACCCATTAGCAGAGTCATCCAATCAGATTAGATCTTGCCAGAACAAGAAAGTGCAATATGCATCAGACGGACTGTAGGTGGTCTGAAGGTGTTGAGTCTAAGACTAGTCATAGTTGTGATGTGATGTCCGTGCACATTGGTACTACTGTATGATCCTTGGCTGCATAAATTGCTATATTTATAACATTTCTAAATGTGTAGCAGTGGCTGAGCCGTATTAATTTAGCACACATGCATATAATCCCTTGAGATGAGCGCAATCTGGCATCAGGAAATAACACCAGCCATTTGTGTCCAAACAAAGAAATCATTATGTGACTCTTGTAACTAATAGCTCCACTCAGTGAATGATGCCATAATCAGAGAGAAAACCAACACAAACAACTATAACCTCTGACTTGAGCCATATGGTACTGCAGTCAATGTCTGAGCTAATGTGCAGTAGAGGATAAAATGCCATATTTGTGTCTGTCATGTCGAATCTACATAAAACGAAATGAAAGGCAGTTCAGTCGTTTATGCTCACAGCATGAAACCGAGGTGAAGTGGTTTGAATGAGGGCACAAAAAGCCCATGCCACCCCGCCATGAGGGGTCTCAACACAGGGGTCAGGCTTTAGTACGCTGACCACACAAACCACAGCCTAGGCGGCCTTTTAGCACAAAAGCTCATGCATAAAACAAGATGCGGCTCTGTGGGCATGTGTGTGCCTCTGTGTAGAGGGAGACTGGGGGAAGATGTGTCAGTTAGTGAACTGTCGCACCTTAATATACAAAAATACACAGATTTTGGCCATGAGCTGCACGTAACAAGTGATAATCATTTGTTATTCTTATAAACTGTTTTGGTGCATCAAAAATAATTATCCAAGGTTCCATGTTATCCAGGTTTATTTATTTAAAGATTTCAGCTCTAATATATATATTATACACACACAAAATATAGATCTATAATTTTGAGGGCCAGATTTCTTTGAAGAATCTGAGGGGGGAATGGCAAAATAAAACTCACCTTTAAAAGAAAATGATCAAGGACTTTTCCTATGAAGTTATGTCTGAAACTACTACAGACTTATAAAGTTGGAGAAACTGTAAGGAAGGGAGTATTATTTCATATTTCCCTTCATCTTTGATGGTTGGAATGTAGAATAATGACTGTTCTTGTTTTTTCTGTCAAGAAGAACATTTTTATTTATTATTTTTTTATTAAATGTATTTTTTATTACATTTCACTATTTAAATTATCTATCCATATATATATATATATATATATATATGATCTTTTGGTAACACTTTAGTATAGAGACCAATTCTCACTATTGACTAGTTGCTCATTAGCATGCCTATTATCAACATATTGGCTGTTTATTAGTACTTATAAAGCACATATTTTGCATGACCATATTCTACATCCCTAATCCTACCCAATACCTAAACTTAACAACTACCTTACTGACTATTAATAAGCAGCAAATTAGGGGTTTATTGAGGCAAAAGTCTTAGTTAATGGTTTGTGAGTGAGAATTGGACCTTAAAATTAGTGGTCGACCGATATATCGCCAAGGCCGATATATCGGCCGATATTTGGCATTTTTCTGCTTGGCCGATGTGCTCGAGGCTGGACTTTTATTTTGACTGCACGCACACAGTGCTCACATTCTCCCTCTTGTTTGCTGTCGTTGTTAACAGTTCTGTCTAATACGGATAGAAGTCTGTCTAATAATCAGATAGAACGGTTAAACAAAGGAATTAATGTATACAAAATGTATTATAACAATTGCTTTTATATTATTAGTACTAGAAAGGCAAACATTATAATACTTTCTCGTTTGCTGTCAGCATTCAGCAAATATGCATTTATATAATTTAAACAAATCTTTGAATGACTAATGAACATTTAATTTCACAAACCTTGCAAACTTAGTCGAATCCAGCTGTGAGATCTTGCGAAGTGTGCATTTTTATCCAGCATGATCACGTGTTCTCTGTGTGATGGTCAGTCCGTGTGAATTGAATGCTTTAAACTTTAAACACGTGATTTCAAATTATGCTGCGCTTTATGCATTTGCCCACTGTCATATTCATGTCATTTTCTCTGTGTGCTGTATGTAAAATGAGCGTTACCCTGGCTTTATTTGAAAAATATGATTCCCAATGCACACAAACTTCCCAGAATACTGAGTGCCCTGTTGGTTACAATGTTTACTTCCTCTTTAATTATATTTTTATTAAATATTAATTTATTTGTGAAAAATAGTTTGTCATCTAAAGTATAAGTTTGTTTATTTTACACATTTATTTTTTAATCCATTGTCAAATGATTTCAAATTTCTTAAATATTAATTAAAATTAAAAACAAATTATATCGGCTTCATTTCGGCTATCGGCCCCCTGCTTTCCAAGATATCGGCATCGGCATCGGCTGTCAAAAAACAATATCGGTCAACCACTACTTAAAATAAAGTGAGACCGATCTTTTATATGTAATAATAATTTAATTTTTTCCTGTTAGAGTGACACTTTGGACACTTATTATTATTATCATTTTATATTCATAATTTTATTTCAAATTCATTCATCTAGTCCCCAACTTATTTTTCGACATGACAGCTTTTTTATATACATGTTTTTTTGGATGCTTTCTTTAAACTTTGGCTAGGAGACATTCTGAAATATAATGAATTAGTTTAAACCTTGTCCTTTCTCCTTTCATGGAGTACAACTTGTGAAAATTGTAAAAAGTGGCACAGCTTACCCCACACTCCCCCACATATGTGTGATCTGATAGCCTCAGCGTGTTTGTCGTGTGGAGGCGAGATTGAGGTCAAAAGTCAGCTATCCCTCATTAACCTTTGTGGACTTGCGAGGCATTTTGGGATACAGTTGTGTGGGTGTTTCTGGCGTGTTTTTAACCTTTTTTTGCACATTGGCCGCTCTGATCGGAATAAACACAAGCGTCAGCAACACTCTCCTCACCTGGACCCTTCGTTCTAACAGCGTTCTGTTCAACAAAGCTTCAACAGCTTGATTCAAAGTAGTTTGAACTTTGATAAGTCCTTTGTAACTGTGTTAGCTCAGCGTCTGTAAACATTTAAGTGCTAATTAGGTGCTAATTAATGGCAAACGTCTGCTAAAAATACCTGTAGATCCGGCACTGGTGTTGTCAGAAAGGCAGAAAATAACTTTTCACAGTAAGAAAACACAGAAGCAGAACTAAAGGCTGGTGTCTGCACATTACTTCAATAGTTAAGCACATTGAAGGCCTAGCATTAGCGTTTAAGTTTTACCCCAATGGCACATTAGCTGGATGTGCTCCAGTCCACTCTTGATTTCTCATTACTCCCTAATGCAGGGGGCGGGACTCAGTGATCCAGTAATAAATTAGTCGTGTCCACTCTGGGATGGCTGCTGGGTGGTTGGGCATGGCGCCAGACACTGTGGCATCAGACGGTGATGGTGGTTTTCAGTCACCAGCGGAAGCTGCTCAGTGTGAGAGCATTTCTTCGCTGTTGTACATGTCAGTCTGAACATAAGGGTCCAGATTGTGCAAACACATGCTGCTGAGCGGCAGAGCGCTCTTCCCTGCGGGTCCTGTGGTGGTGACCACAAGACAACAACACACAGGTAAAGATGACGATTCTTTTATGGAACCCTGTCAGTTTTCTGACCTCATTTACACACCCCAAACAGACACGCACATTCACAAACAACAGATTTTACCCTGTGTATTTGTGTGTTATGGTTATAATATTTACTACTTTAAGATATTCCTTCATATCCAAGTAGACCTGCACTAGTATTATTATTATTCATAAAATAAATAACTAAATGAATAGAAATGTCTGCACAATTATTTACTAAATAAATAAAATAGCTTCTTAATTATGAAAAAAACTAATAATAAATAATAATTCAAAAATACACTGAAATACATTTTATATAGTATTTTGATTATTCTATCCTATTATTATGAATGAAGCAATTTTACATGACTGTTGAGCCCTGCAGAAAGTCATAAATGTTTGGAACAAAATAAGGGTGAGAAAATTATGAAAGAATATTAATTTCATAACTCAATTGGCTTAAAGGTGCAGACTGTTCACTTAGGCAGATTGGTCATGGAATTTGTTGCATTCTTTCAAACTATGAGGTATGACTGCACAATAATTTTTATTATTATTAAATAAAAAAGGTAATAATGGCAGCACTATTTTTATTATTATTGTAATTATTAATTGCATAAAAATAAATAAAAATGCTGTTCGATTATAACATTTGCAAGGAGTGACATTATTTGCTTATGAAATGAACTCCTCATGAAGCCAAATCTCAGGAACTCACACAGAACAGATGCCGTGCAATAAAACAATAAAACTTATCTGGAGAAGGGATCTCCAAAGAGAGCAAACAACACCTCTCTCCTCGCTCATTTACGACCCCCTTCTCCCCCTGCCCTCTCTGCCTCTCCCTCTTTCCCCCAAAAAGGTTTCACTCAAAGTTCATTAAGAATATGCATATCCCACATATCATGCATCTTGTGAACCTGTTGTTTTTCCCCTTCATGTTTGGTGTCATTTTAAAGGTCTCTGTGCGATTGGTAAAATGGTCTCAATTTCACAGTAGTCACTTGTATTATGAGAAATATTGAACATTTTTGTAGAATTGTGTTCTGCTGAGGAGGGGGTGTGTCCCTTTTTCGGGGTCTGTGGGAATGTTTATCTGTCTCCAGCCAGGTGTGACCCTGGATCACAGAACCTAACAAACCAAAAGGTCTTTTATGTTTTTACAACTGATTTGAAGATTTCTTTGTTTTTCTTATTTGGGTATATAAGGGAAGTGACAAAACACTACTTTGGGATTCTGTAGTCAGAAAAACCCCCATGCGGTGTGGGAGAGTCTCTGGAGCTCTGCATCAGAACTCTCACTGCTGTGTGTCTCTCTGCTGTCAGGTATGATTCAAAAATGAAATTGTGTTGCTGTAAGTGAAATACTTAGGTAAAAGGTTGTTGATGCTATGCATTTTAGACCATTTGTCTTGTGTTATGTGTTAATAACTGTTACATGTGTGACTATGTAAAATTTGTTTGTCTCCTGCGTGGAACACTTGGCTATTTTCCATATAGCTACAGTAAACCATGTTTAATAATTGCTCTTGGGGATTTCTTCCCGCACATTGGCTTCCTGTCAATTAAGTGCACATCAAGGAAGACAAGTTCACCTCCTCTGGCCCTCTCCAGCTAACTTGACACTTCTTTTCCTCATCTGAAATCAGATCTCAACGGTAGACTCGTGTAAGCTCATTAGTCCCTCAGCAGATCCAGGCTTACGAGGGAGTAATTAGCCAGGTATTCCCTTTATTCCCTTGACGGTGGGGAACAGTCTTTCCAAAGCTGACAGTGATTAGTGTTATGATACAATTCCTAGGAGAGAGCGATCAACACATGAGGAAGGAAAATACTCTCGCCCCATGTCCAGGAAACGGGCGTGTGAGATTGCGAGCGAGATGCGAGGTGTTAGGACAGAAATATTTCGCATGGCTTTTGGGGTTGTATGCCAGGCTGCACTTGTTTCATTATCACTTGCATTAACAGGCCGGGTCTGAATAAGTGTTGCATGAATTGCAGCACAGATGGGAAAGATCGGACATGACAAAAGAAGACTGGGAGGGGGACTGCAAGCGGAGAGACAATCAAATCAAGAAAAAGATGGAAAATCAAGGAAAGAGAGCACAAAATGGGAAAGAGAGAACAAAGGAGATGAGGAAGTGCAGTGACGCATCACCTTTCTCTCCCAGGTGCTGCGGCGGAAATGTAACATGACATGAAGATAATTAAAAAGCACATCTTTATATATTAAACAAGACTGAGTTCAGTGAGCTTGAATCATGGCGATTCGCTGTAATGCAAACTTAACCCATGGCCTCTGCAGGTGCCTGGTCGGTGATGGATCTCATGTAGAAAAGCTAGATTCTCCCGAGAGCCAGAGATAGACAAAGGGAGAACAGCTGTTAAATGAGTCTGGACTGCCCACCGGGAGAAGGCGAGTAGGCTCTTCGTGATTGGCTCAGGTAAATGGCATTTTCACCCACCCGCACAAGGCAATGGTGACTCAACACGCACTTAGCACCTGCTCTATGGGAGCTCATGTCACCTCTGAGAACATGTAATATTAACTGTCACCCTTCAGCCCAAAGAACATTTGTCCACCCAACCTTGTCGTTTTTTACTTTTGAATAGTTGAAAAGTCTGAAAGACTAAGCACCACAGTGCTATGTCCATGTATGTGGAAATTTATTAGTTGAGTATAATAACTATTTAAACACAATTGATTAGTTGAGCACAATGTGATATCCAGTACACAGATCACAAATCACATTTTGGTTCTTTTTAATGAATCATTTACATTGCTTGGTGAATCAGATTAATTTCCTAAGCCTTCACTCTCTCTGTTCTTAAGTTTTCAACTTCCTACCAATCTGTCGAGACCATCACAACCTTCATTAATGCCTGAAGATGCACCTTCCACTTGTACTTGCACAGTCATAATCATAAGCAATTGTTATAAATATACTTTAAAATCTCTGCATTTTAACATCTGCTCCAGTTTTTCTGCTAGTCTAGCTTACTCTTGTAATTCTTTTGAAAGCAAAGTTAAAAATGCAAATTTGTAAGTTTAACATATAAGTTTACTGACAGGTTTATATGACATTGCATTAAGTATATGTATTAAAGATACATATTTGCTACAGAGTTTGAGTGGGGGGATTCAGTAAGAATTGAATTGCACCCTCCAAAAGCATGGTTTATTTGCATACATTGTCTGCATTGTTTTAGCTTTCCATTACTAAAGCAATTTTGCAAATCGTAACTGTGCCACAGCTGTCATAAAATGTAATTTTCACGGCACAATTATCCATCTTGTATGACGCTCCTCTCCATCATTTGATTAATTACTGCTTCCATGATAAACCAAAAATGTAAACAAGTCTTTCACCTAACGTTTTGCTTTCTAAAAGTTGGCATGAAATGGAAGTTGCGTCTTTCCTTCCCCATTGTGTCCACCGGCAATTGGTTGGATCATTGTCGTGTACTAATGCTGCAATCTCATGTGAGTGACATTGCTGGAATGAATTGACTATTGCCCATCCTTTGCACCAGTGTGCACATCAACAGAGAAGAGATGTAGTTGCAGGGAAAGGGGAAGTTAATGTTTTTGATTAATTACAAGAACGTCCATTTTTTAAAAAGGAAACCAAATTCTATTAAACCGATTCTTGTCATTTCCAAAAACAACTGGTGAAATGAAAACAGGTAAGCAGTGGCAACAGGGACAGATTCGTCCACACAGATGTGCTTCACACGGCAGGTGCAATGTGTCATGGACGCTTGACACGGGGACGCAAACAAAGAGAAATGAGCCGTAGCTCTGGCTTTGTTGAGCCTTAAGCGGTCTCTTCTGGTGAAGAGGTCCTGACATGGAGACAAGAGAGGTTTCTAACATACTTATCAGCAATTGTGAGAAAGCACATATCAGCTGTAATAACGGCAACAACAGCACTAAGTCATTCGAGGTGATCTGAGATGATTCGAGCTGAACGCATTTCTGGAGGGAAAGATTAAATGAGAACATTGTAGGGGGAGGTGAGAGATGGGGCGAGGAGAGGGAGAGTGAAATGTGCTGGGAGGAAATGGGAGGTAGGCGAAGAGAGACAGAGACAGAGAAGTGAAAATTAGCAAGTGGGAGCAAGAGAGAAAGCCAATAGGATAAGGAGGTAGGCAGAATATGAGAGATGCAGACAGAGGAGAGGAGTCACATTGCAGGAATGTTAACAGTTGACACGTTCATTATCCAGAACCTGTTGTGGAGAGACGGTTGAAAGGTGCGAGTGTCTCCCATTACAGCTCTCCAGATACAGAAATACACCCATCACACCTTCAGCAGCTGCTGCCTGGGCTACAAACTGCTACGGCTCCATGATCGCTCCCATTTTCTCTGACACCTTGACTCAAATTCTTTCCTGGAGAGAGGTCAAAATGTCCGCCTTACAGGTCATCGCTAAAACTGAATTTTACTCGGGGAGTGGGCGGTGGGTGCGTAGATGTGTGTGTTTGTGTGTACGCTTTGAGTGGTCCCATATTTGTTCGTGCAGCTGAGCGGCGAATCAATGCGGGGAAGCTTGTAGCTAGTAACGGGTGACAGAACACATATAGACATTCATTCTTCGTAGCCATTCTCATACACTCCCTCCTCTCTGCTGCTAAAGTCTTTGCACTAATATGGCCAAAGTGAACGGAGTGAAATTATTTCCTTATGAAATTAATTCTTTGTGAAGCCAAAACTCAGGAACTCACACAAGACAGATGCCATACAATAAAACAATAAAACTGATCTGGAGAAGGGATCTCCAAAGAGAACAAACAACACCTCTCCCCTTGCTCATTTATGACACCCTTCCTCCCTCTCCCCTCCCTGCGTCTGACTCTCCCCTCTTCTCCCCCAAAAGCAAGAATATCCATATGCCACATGTATTATATCTTGTGAATATGTTGTTTCCCTTTCATGTTTGGTATCGTTCTAAAGGTCTTTGTGCGATTGGTAAATTGGTCTCAATTTGACAGTAGTCACTTATATTATGAGAAAGATTGAAAACTTTTGTAGAATTGTGTTCTGCTGAGGAGGGTGTGTGTGTCCCTTTAGGGCCTGTGGGAATGTTTATCTATCTTCAGCCAGATGTGACCCTGGATCACAGAACCTAACAACCAAAAGGTCTTTTATGTTTTTACAACTGATTTGAAGATTTCTTTGTTTTTCTTATTTGGGTATATAAGGGAAGTGACAAAACACTACTTTGGGATTCTGTAGTCAGAAAAACCCCCATGCGGTGTGGGAGAGTCTCTGGAGCTCTGCATCAGAACTCTCACTGCTGTGTGTCTCTCTGCTGTCAGGTATGATTCAAAAATGAAATTGTGTTAAACACATTGTACCCATACAGCACACTGTATAGTTGTTTGTGCTACTACATGTGCACATAGGCTAGTTAAGTTTATTCTTTAAAGTAGCTACAGCATCTATGTACAGGAGCAGGGTTGCCACGCGGCTACAATGTGATTCACAATTGCATTATCCTTTCTAAATTGGCGTCTAATAGTTTCGTTATGTAATTGGCATGATACAATTTTACCTGACTAATAATAAATTGTTATATTTGATTTATTCTGATCTCTTCTGAAATAATTTTTCAATAAAGTATGGGATTTCGAGAATACGCAAATATCTAAATTAATAAACAGTCGATATCTGTGATCAGCTTTTAATTAGAAATATTGCCTAAATTTAAGGATCACGTGTAATTGGAGTCAGATTGAACACGGAGCTAGATCCTGATAAATTCAGATGCGCAAGTAAAAGACCGAATACGCATTAAACCTTCGACCAGGCCGCTAGATTCCGCTTTTTGGGCTGGCGGATGGATTCTTACACATTAAAAAATAATTTAAAAACATGCATACTGTTTCATTTGGTATTTTTATAATCCCATCCCATTGTTATTAATGAAGCGGTTTTGGTTTCCTGGTTGATAATGGGAGTGTTTTAGTTTTGCTGTATCACTTGTCATGTCTGTTGTGTGTTACACTGTCTACATTGCAAGCGAGTGGTATGGCAGCTGGTGAATCCACAGGTGACATTTCTTAAGCACTGCTGTTTGTGTGTCACTGAGAAAGGATGTGAAATATAAAGCATCTGTGGATCAGTCGTACTTGTTTATCTTTAGTGGTAGGCCTAAAATTAGTTCAGACGCCTCAAATTGGTCTTTGCATTCATGCACACAAACCATGCATGCCTATGATTGGTTACTTTGATCAACTGCTGCTACAAAATCATGAAAACAGAACATTTTGATGCAGAAGAGGAAGTAACCTTAATATAAGATATAAAGAGCACCCTACAATCCTACAAATTAATTTTTGTTATAAGTCAAATTTCCTAGACCCCGAGCTGACCTTAGTTGACAGGGTCAGTGCTTAATATTATAAATAGATATTCTTAACAGCTCATTTCACTAACATGGATTAACGTAATGTTCATCTCAAAGACATTCAACTCATTGTACATATTTATAGCAAGAGAGAGAGAGAATCATGGCATTTGCTTTATGAATCACACTATACCAGAGGCGCTTCCAAGATTTTAGCCTTAGGGGGGCTCAGCCCCACTTACATCTTTAAGATGTGGTGTTGAGGAACATGGTGCTTAATGTGCAAAACAGACTGAAATTTACATTATTATTCCACATTCTTAAAAAAAAAGAACAAAATGACGGGTGAGAAAATGACAAATTGATTTTTGGATAAACTATCCATTTAAGGTGGTTTAAAGGTGTAGAAAGCTCAGATTTGTATGGATTGAAAAGGCTGATGTCCCCTAAATAGGGTCTAGAATAGCTACACTCATCCAAAAGGCGGTTTTCACAGTGATGCCATAGAAAAACCATTTTGGGTTCCTCAAAGAACCTTTCAGTAAACAATTCTTAAAATAAATGTTGTCTCGGTTTGAAGTTTCCTAGAAGAAGTTCCATGTATGTTGAAGGTTCTTTAGTTACTTTTTATTCAATCAAATCTGTCATCATATTTGCTTATTATTTTGAACTCAAGACTAGCTACAGATATTCACTTGCACACAAACACACACACAATCTGATCATATTTCTGTCTGTCCTCTCGTCATGTCCTCACTCTCCCCAGGCTGGGATTCTGAGTAATTACTTGCATTGTTTGGTAATTAATCAGAGCGTCCAGTGGCAAATGACGTCAGCTTGAGCTTCTGGAGCCCTAAAGGGATATTTTTCTCTCATTGTTTTTGTTGCATTTCTCTAAATGTGTCCTGAAATATTCGAAACACAATGATTGTACAGTAAGAGCAGAGAACTGTGCTGAAGATGAATCCGTTTCTGTTCTTTTAGGGAGAAACAGATTGAAAGAGTAGAGTGGTCCTCAGCGATAGTGTGTGTGTGTGCAAGAGGGTAGGTATCATTAGCCCGAGTGGAGAGCTTGTCTCTATCTATTTTTAATGAAGGCTGAGGCAAGCTTGTCTCTGTTAATAGAGAATTAAGGATGATCAGTCCAACACATGAAACGCCTCTGTTGCAGCACTGCTTGAAGCGGCACCCTCTTCCTTCATGTGTTTAGTGACTGTGGACTGACTTGCATGGATGCACTGAAGACGGTGAAAGTGAAAGACCTGGTAGGCTTAATGAAAAGTAATAGTCATGACTGAAATGCGTATCTTTATCTTCTCGTAATGGTGGACCAGTGGTTCAGCTACACTCAACAGCATCTCAATACTCTAAGCCTCACCTAACATCTAAAGCTCAGCAAGATCTTCGGTCTCTCATCACAGAACTTCATTCAGCTCCAGATATCTCCAGAACTCACGCCGTTATAACAAATGGCATCGTGGCAGAACATATACGGGTACAGTTCCTACAAAGCGATACATCCTTCCAAGCAACTCTGAAGGGAGTCGGTGAATTAGGAGCACAATCTGCAGTCTTCTGGAAGTCGCTACTCCATCACCAGAATAGAAAGAAGGAAGAAGAGGAGTTTACAGTACATGTGCTTCAGGAGTAAAGCATAAAAATTATCTCATTATTTATTGATTCCACTCAAAAGTTTGAAAAGTGCTCACTAAGGCTGCATTTATTTGATCAAAATATAATAAAAATGAATTATTGCAATGCTGTTTTTTGTGCTTTAACATATTTTAAAATGTCATTTATTTCTGTGATGACAAACCTGAATTTTCAGCAGCCATAACTCTAGTCTTCAGTGTCACATGATCCTTCAGAAATCATTATAATATGCTGATTTGTTGCCCAAGAAACATTTCTTCTTATTATCAATGTTGAAAACATTGCTGCTTAATATTTTTGTGGGAACTCTGAGCAGAAAGCTCAAAAGAATAGCATTTATTTGAATTTTTTTGTTACATTGTAAAAGTATTTTCTGTCACTTTTGATTAATTTTATTAATCCTTCCCTTTCATTCTGGAGAGGAAAGAAATTCATACTGTACCTAAGTTGCTATGAATAAACAAACACATACACACAGAGTACCTAGAGTCTCTGCTCTTTCTCAAGGCAGTCCTAAAGGGAATTGGGTTATGTTCTAGTCCCAAAGAGCAAAACTGGGCTGAAGTGACAAAAGCAGAGAAGTAATTGCTGCCCATAGCTTAAAAAGAGTTCAGGATTCCCACAGAGGAGCCCCAGCCACTAACAAAGAGCCAATAAGCAGTAAGAATGAGCAGATCACCCTTTAATGTTGATATCCTCACATCATTATAATTTTTTGATTGATTTATAAATGAACACTTCAAAATAAGGTTTAAAATGTTAAGAGTAATGCAAGTAGGCGACATGAAAATAAGTGGTATGTCTCATCCCTAGAAGGCATCATGGGCTGCTGCTACATACATATGTAACTACCTAAACATTCCATCACAGCCGAGTGTCCTCTGTTGACGACATGATGCCTCAAACACAGCCTCTAAACATATCAACCTCGTGACATCAGCCCCCCGGAACCTCGTTTCCTTCCATCTGTTCCTCTCTGACCCCCGACTCCTCCCGGTTTGAGTGTGTTGTTCTGTGCCTGACACTCTGTGATAATTCCAAGCCCGTTATTACAATCAGTGGGATTCAAATCTATTCATGCTGTTTCACACAGCAGTTGACCTCGCTGTCTTTGACTATTCTCATCTCCCTATCCGTCTCCTTTTTTGATCAAGTCTGTGAGCCATCTGTCTTAGTCTTTCCTGCCAAAAGCTTGCTGTGCTGTATGAACCTGTACACAGTCATTTAGGTCAGTATTAACCTTTAGGGCCTTTGGACTCAGCCTGCGCTCACAGTAGCCAGATTCTTAAGTACTGATTCTAAATATAGTATCCCTTGGAAGGTCAGTCTAAGAGTGGAATTTTCGAGAGAAGAAGCTCAGATTCGATTGGAAATTAATGGAGTTAATCAACAATTAAGTGAAGCAGTGCTGATGATAAATAACTAAAGGCAGAGATTCTTTTGCAGTAGTAAAATATTGCTTTTCCAGTAATTATTTTTTTTCACCAATAAGTCAAATAAGTGTATCGAGTTGTTTTTCTTTATACTGTATATACTTCTTAAGAAATGGTTATTGTTTATGTTACTGATAGTACAGGGATTAGTGACTCCAAAATATCTATATAATGGTACATTGTGTAACATTGTTGCCATACATTTTTTTTTCTGCCTGTTTTTTTTTTTTATATTGTTGAAAAATGCTTATATTTAGGTTTAAGGATAGGGTTAAGGGATATAAAATGTATATATAAAATGGTAAAAATGTAAATAAATAAATATATAAAAGATTTGTGAATATTTTATGTTCCAGTATCTGTAATCCTTGTGGGAACTTTATGGCAAGATGTGAAATACGTAGCTACATGTACGTTTCGTGACATATTCGATGTGAAATGTCCACTGAGTGGCGCTAAAGAGTGTTTGTTTTTCCCCCGGAACAGATGAACGTACATATGGAACGTTTTATGTGACCTTGGTTTTGTTTGTGTCAACGCAGGTCTGACTTGAAATGTCCATTGAGTGGAGCTATAAGTGTAATGCTCTGTGACATTTTAAAATAACGTTCCATCTGCACAACACCTACACCTACCCAATAGTATGAATAAAAGCAAATGTGACGTAAAAACACAATCGCAAGCATGTCGTTTTAGCTTGTTTTTTGATCTCTCATCTTGCAGCTCTTTCATTGTGAAAGCTTGTTATGTCCGGAAAGTGAAACATATGGAGTTGTAATCATAACAAGTGCTCACTGTTTTACCTCCTCTAGAGTTAATTTCTGTTGGAAACTGAAGTGATATGTACTTATTGGTACATATTTCATGTCTTGTGAAAAAGTTCCCACAGGTACGTTTTCGTCATGAGATCAGGTAGGTATTGTACATTTCAGCATCTATACCCAAATGTATAAAAATCACATAACGTACAAATATGCCACTAAGTGTTTTGTTAAATGGTTCTTTTTTTTTACCCATTATGTTTTCTCATTGTTTATGTAAACTGGGTGATTTTCAGTTTTATTAGTTCAGGTTTGATGATGGCGCCCTAATTTAGAAAATCCTCATATCTGATAAATATTCTGCTGATTCTTTAAAGACGACATAAAACATTGTTATCATCCATTTTATTTCTGTAATATGATGAATTTCCAAGTGAAACAGGATATTAAATGGGGAAAAAAATGGCAGGGTTTGATTTTATCAAGTGTAAATGGATTGAATCATGAGAACTGGGTGTTCCATATCAGAATTGAGTCATTCTTAAGTACTGATTCTAAATATAGTATCCCTTGGAAGGTCAGTCTAAGAGTGGAATTTTCGAGAGAAGAAGCTCAGATTCGATTGGAAATTAATGGAGTTAATCAACAATTAAGTGAAGCAGTGCTGATGATAAATAACTAAAGGCAGAGATTCTTTTGCAGTAGTAAAATATTGCTTTTCCAGTAATTATTTTTTTTCACCAATAAGTCAAATAAGTGTATCGAGTTGTTTTTCTTTATACTGTATATACTTCTTAAGAAATGGTTATTGTTTATGTTACTGATAGTACAGGGATTAGTGACTCCAAAATATCTATATAATGGTACATTGTGTAACATTGTTGCCATACATTTTTTTTTCTGCCTGTTTTTTTTTTTTATATTGTTGAAAAATGCTTATATTTAGGTTTAAGGATAGGGTTAAGGGATATAAAATGTATATATAAAATGGTAAAAATGTAAATAAATAAATATATAAAAGATTTGTGAATATTTTATGTTCCAGTATCTGTAATCCTTGTGGGAACTTTATGGCAAGATGTGAAATACGTAGCTACATGTACGTTTCGTGACATATTCGATGTGAAATGTCCACTGAGTGGCGCTAAAGAGTGTTTGTTTTTCCCCCGGAACAGATGAACGTACATATGGAACGTTTTATGTGACCTTGGTTTTGTTTGTGTCAACGCAGGTCTGACTTGAAATGTCCATTGAGTGGAGCTATAAGTGTAATGCTCTGTGACATTTTAAAATAACGTTCCATCTGCACAACACCTACACCTACCCAATAGTATGAATAAAAGCAAATGTGACGTAAAAACACAATCGCAAGCATGTCGTTTTAGCTTGTTTTTTGATCTCTCATCTTGCAGCTCTTTCATTGTGAAAGCTTGTTATGTCCGGAAAGTGAAACATATGGAGTTGTAATCATAACAAGTGCTCACTGTTTTACCTCCTCTAGAGTTAATTTCTGTTGGAAACTGAAGTGATATGTACTTATTGGTACATATTTCATGTCTTGTGAAAAAGTTCCCACAGGTACGTTTTCGTCATGAGATCAGGTAGGTATTGTACATTTCAGCATCTATACCCAAATGTATAAAAATCACATAACGTACAAATATGCCACTAAGTGTTTTGTTAAATGGTTCTTTTTTTTTACCCATTATGTTTTCTCATTGTTTATGTAAACTGGGTGATTTTCAGTTTTATTAGTTCAGGTTTGATGATGGCGCCCTAATTTAGAAAATCCTCATATCTGATAAATATTCTGCTGATTCTTTAAAGACGACATAAAACATTGTTATCATCCATTTTATTTCTGTAATATGATGAATTTCCAAGTGAAACAGGATATTAAATGGGGAAAAAAATGGCAGGGTTTGATTTTATCAAGTGTAAATGGATTGAATCATGAGAACTGGGTGTTCCATATCAGAATTGAGTCAGATGTAATTATGCCCTGAAACAACGAGTTTAGAGCAGGCTAGCTGACCAAGACACTGAGGCTTAAGGCAAGCTTGGCAAGCTACAGTTTTCAACTAAACCTCCCCGACACTGCAGTAGAGACATTTTTCGCCGGTAGCTTGATGAGTGCTTTTGCTAATGATATTAGATTAGTTTTGCTGTTTCCCTGACAATGGGTTAGTATTAGAGAAGATAGATCTGGTCTTTACTCAGAGGTGATGCCCTCCACAACGTTCAGTGATGGTTAAATCCTGGACTGGCTTCTATTATCCTCTCTATGTCACTTTGTCTAACTCTCAGGCCAGTGTTGCTAAGGAGAAAGGGTGGAGTGTAATTTTATTTTATATAATAGGCTCATTGGAAAAACATACATCTACATTTCTGCAAAACTCCAAAAATGTATCTAGACACACAGTTCAGTGCAGTTTCCAGCTGAAATGGACACTAAAGGCAGTAAAACACCAACAAATTTGATTTCTTTTCACACAAATGATGACTTCAGGGGCAGATTATCGATTAATAAAGACTAATTTTCACACAGTTCCTTGCACAATGCTATGTTATGACCTCAAAACCGTTTTAGTATAGCCTAGTGCATGATTTATAAACTGCATCACATAACCAGCTTGACTTTTTTTTTGACATGGTAAACTTGCTTGGTAGCTCACCTGGTACAGTATTGCACTTGCAACGCATGAGTCCCGTGAAACACAAGTCTCGATTAAAGAGCTCAAATACTTGTAGAAGAAAGCTAAAATGGCATGTTTGCTTTAGCCAATTAGTTTTTATCGGTTAGAGTTGAGGCAGGGTTTACTGTAGGTAGTACTTTATTTTCAAAATGCATTAACCTTGCAATAGAAATTGCCAGATTCGTGTTCATCTGCTTTAGGTGAAACTGAACACATTTTAGCACCACTCACTGGACATTTTACTTTGAAAGTGTTGCAAAACATGCAAGAAGCAACATACTGTAATTTTTCAGAAATGTCATCACAGGCACATTTTTGCTGGGCTGAGAATTTCACTGGGACAATGCAATGTAAGCTTGATAAATCTAGTGCATCTAATATAGCAATTTCTGATGCAGTTGGTAAAAGTCTTTGCAGATACTGTACCTCTGCCAGGTGCTTCATTGTTGGAGGCGGCTGACTTTACCAGGCTGATTCTCATCATACTGACTCTCTCTCTCTTTTTGTCAGGTTGTAGTAGATGGGAACCCATTAAAGATGCATGCTTAGGGAAATTGAAAAGTCAGACTTTAGTGCATAAAAATTTCGCTCTATTATTTGGCTGTGAAGAAACACAAAGGAACAAGACTATCACAAGGCAAAATGCAGCAATGAGGTGCATTTTCAACATCTTTCCTACATTCAGCCTTCGTCACAATCAAAGACACTGAATGATTCTGATGAGGCGAATCAAGTTCAGGCCTAATTTTCATGTGAATGACATAATATGATAGAACATGAATATTTGATTATAGATCATCTAATGTCTAGCGGGAAAAAGTTTGTTACCTGGATTTCTGCTTTAATTATTTATAAACATACTTTGTGCTTGCACATACTTACAGTTCGTTTTATTGTTACTTTATTTAACTTCAGTGTTCCTCATCTTGATAAATATTTTGGTTTTAGTAGTTCACTTTAGTAGTTAATGTCTTTCCTTCTGGTAGACCACAAAGATGATGTGGTCAGTGAATCAGTGTTATTTTAGTATTTATATACTATTATAGAATTAAAGGGGTCATATGATGTTGCTAAAAAGAACATTATTTTGTGTATTTGGTGTAATGAAATGTTTATGCGGTTTAAAGTTAAAAAAACACATTATTTTCCACATACTGTACATTATTGTTTCTCCTCTATGCCCTGCCTTTCTGAAACTCATCGATTTTTACAAAGCTCATCGGTCTGAAAAGCGAGGTGTGCTCTGATTGGTCAGCTATCCAGTGCGTTGTGATTGGCTGAATACCTCAAGCGTGTGAAGGAAATGTTACGCCCCTTACATACTGTGATGCCCTGTGCGGCCGTAGCGACGAGACAAAAACATGAAAACCCATTACAAATGAGGCATTTGTTGCATCCAGTGGTGACATAATTACAGATTTAAATGACTTATACTGTCTTTTTGCATCGCGCCGCGTAACCATAAAACCATGTCTGCATTTATGATCGGAGAAATGACAAACAAGCGTTACTCTACACTGCTCAAAACTCGCGTTTGAATCGTCAGTGGCAAATCCTTTAAATGAAAACATACTTAAAGTCTGTGAGTCAGAACAGCCAGCATTGTAGTAGTCTACTCTACCAGGATCAGGAAACAGTCCTCCATAAAATGTGCTGCACACATCTGAATATTTGGGTTGAAGTTCTGGAACAGTGTAGTAAATACAACTTAACCACTGATTTGTAGTCGTGTCCTCTTTTGGAAGACCAAACAAAGTAGTTTCGCTTTCACAACGAAACACAGCACCTTCAGGACATGGTGGCAGCAACAATACAACAGCAAGAATAAAGGTTACGCCTTCTTTCTTTGCGTGAACATGTGGGTGGCGTTAATCTAAATCTTCCCACATCGTGACGTAGACGTGGGGGCGTGTTAGAACGAGCCGTTTTAGGTAGGCGTGGTTGACTCTTAACTTTTATAAAGAATATCTCTTTGGATTTGAGACTTTAGTCTTTGCAACTTTACAGATCTTCTTTATGCACCAAGAGCTTGTAACACTCCAAAGAGAAAGGAAAAATTGAAATCGCATCATATGACCCCTTTAAGATTTTTATTTAGCTTTTATTTTCATATTTTCAGATTTCATTTTAATTTTAGTTTTAGTAATTTGTCATGTGCTTTTGGTATTTTTATTCGGTTTTAAAAAATATATATAAAAAAAATTATTTTAGTAATTTTTGTAATACATTTTTTTATTTCAGTTGGTTCACAAGGCAACATTTAGAATTGCATTTTTAATTCTATTCTAATTCTGTTTTTGTGTTCAAGTTTTTCATATAATATTTATATTTTACTTAATTTCAGCTTTATTTCAATGAACAAAAACAATTTATTAACTATTAATATAACTTTGATCAGTTTTTCACAAAATTGCTATTGTATGACTTAATATAGTAGTATTGACTCGAGTAGGATTGACTACTTGACAATTCTATGTTGCTTTTTTATTATTTTTGAAGCTTAATGGGCCTGGTCACCATTAACTTTCATTATATGGAAGAGAACAGCATGAACACCCTGTTAAACTTCTCCTTACGTGTTTCACAGAGAAAAGTAAGTCCAATGGATTTGGAATGACAAGAGAGTGTGAAAATACTGAGTTTAATGTTTGCCTGAATTATCAGTTCAAACTACTAAAACAAAAGACTCTCAGCATTATTATATTTAACAAAACTATCAAATTTTCCTAAATGTTTTTGTAATTAATAAAAAGAATAATAAAACAACGAAAGAACTACAGAACTAAGAATTGCATAGGAAAAATACTCCAGTTTTTGCGTTTTCAATCAGTGCTGAATAATGTGTCATGATCTGAGCTGACAGGAACGGCGTGTGTGTTGCAGTGTGACGACTTGTCGTCTTTGCCACTTGCTTGTTTCTCCTCTAACTGGAGATGACTTACAAGAGTGGAGCAGTAACTCTCAGACAGCCACAGTTGAGCTGACTGTACATACGAATACACACTCTAAACTTTACAAATGTTTGAGTCCCTGCATATAAAAGCAGAAGGCTGTGCGATAACGAATCAGATCATGAAGCCCATGGGTGTTTAGCCTGTCAGAGCTCTGGGAAATGAAGGTGTTTGACCAATCAGAGAGCAGGAGCCTCAGGGTACCCAACCAATTCGCCAGAGCTTGATAGAAGTATTACATCACTCTGTGAACCGTATATCAGGCACTGAATAATGCAAACCCTGCCCATTCCAATGAACGCAGCAAAGGCAGAAAAACGAGTCCCCTCGGTCCGTTTTCTCAGCGAGGGAGAGAGAGAGAAAAACGAGAGTGAACGACAGGATAATCCATCATAATTATTGTGCTGGTGACACTATGACAAAGTCATGAATGTAAGGATGTTTCTCCTGTCTGATGAACTATGCAGAGGATTATGTAGTGATATAACATTCGCACTGTATTTGCAGGACGTTTGTACAGCTGATGTAATTAAAAAGAAATCCTGCCTCAAAAATTACGATGAAACTTCCAGCACCACAAATTACACCGCTGACTGTGATATTTAGTATTCATATTAAAAATGTTTCTAATTGAATATGAATGAGAGGTTACGCACACGCACCGACAGCAGTGAACTTTCACTGCGTCTGCACTGAGTCTTTAACACACATTAATTAAGACAATCAGGAGACAAAGAGAGAGACACTGTGAGGGAGAGAGAGAAGAGTCCGAACAGGACAATACAGGTGTCTAAATGAGGAAAAGAGAAAGAGGCCAGGACAAATCAATACTGGGAAAGAGCCAAGGTGGTTTTAGCTCAGAGTGGAGGACAGGCCAGTGCTCGGACAGATGGCTTCAATATAAAAATCTACTATTATATTCAATATCTATGGCATACTCCATAGGGGTGAATAAACTGATGCACTGATATTAAAAAAATCTGACCAATAAGCCTTTTTTTTCCCTTTTCATGCTATGGCCAATAACTGATAAATGGCTCATATGAAAACTGTGTAATAATGTTTTAAAATTTAAATGAAACACTAAAAATCAATAAAATCAATAATTTTAAATGCTACAAGGGAATTTAGGCACTGCAACAACTGATATAAAAATTTGATGAATAAGCCGATAATTATGTTAATGTTGTTACCAATAACTGATAAATGGCTAAAATTAAATTCTATAATTAAAAATGAAATTCACTAATTTTAAATGCTACGAGTGATTTTAGGCATCACAGCATTTAATATAAAAAATCTGACTGATAAACTGATAATTATTTTCATATTATGGCCAATAACTGATAAATGTCAAATATTAAAATTCTATAATAATATAAAAAATGAAACGCTACAAAATTTGAATCGGTCATTTTAATTGCTACAAGTGAATTTAGGCATTGCAACATTCAGTATTCTGAATATGAAAGATAAGCCATTAATTATTTTCATTTTATGGCCAATAACTGATAAATGGCTGATATTAAAATTCTATAATAATTTGTCAAAAATAAGACACTAAGATCAATAATTGTAAATGCTATTTAGGCATTGCTATACTGTACATTATAAAAATTTTTTACTAATTTTTACATTTTTAAAATTGAAATCATTTTGAGATTTGATAAACTTACATTTTAACAGTGTCATGAGCATTAGATGGCAAAAGTAATCTAAATGTAGAAAAGTGGAAAATAAGCATAAATAATTAAATATTATATACCGATATCAGTATGCAGTGCAGTATTATTTTATTTAGCACCTGCAATACAGCTTCACCAGGTGCTCAATCCTCTGAAATAGAATTTCCCTCATATCCTCTGTGTTTTATCTGAGTCTGAACATATTGCGGTGATTCTGAGTATGTATGTATGTGTGTGTGTGTGGTGGCTGGGTGAGAAGGTGATGGACAGAAGGTTGAGCAGATAGAATCTTCAAGACTGATGAAAGCAGCATGTGACCTTTAACCTCGGCTGCGTGTGAAGCCTGAGGTTGCCACACTATTTTTGGCATCTAAAGAAAAATCATTCTGAGCTGATAGCATGTGAGCATGTGTGTAAAAGATAGAGAAACAGCGAGATGGAGATAGAGACAAAAAAGGACCTACTTGGATCTAATGTGTGTGTCTGTGAGAGTGAAAGAGAGATGAGAATGAAATAGAGAGAATAGGCAAGAAAAAACAAATGTGAATGCGACAGTGAGTAGTCCATAAAAGACTTAGGCTACGTCCACACGAAGCCAGAGCTTTCCCTATCCGATCTTTATTTTCCCCTCATCTCAAAAAATATCTGCGTCCACACGAAACCGACACAAAACGATGTAGTATACATGCCAGACCAGCATGTGGCGCTGTAGTTCTGCCACAGAGATGCACTAAAAACGGAGAAGACTTGGCCTATGTGCATAAACCTTGAGCGCGGTATACAAACGAACATGGAACAATACATTTATTAATCTGTGTTAATGTTAGTTAGTAAAAAGACAGTCGTTCAGTGTTTGTTCATGTTTTTGTTGCTGCTACGTGACATAGCAGTGGCTGACTAGGGGCGAGACGCGGGCTGATGACGTCATCGTTTCAGAAAATATACGGATTTGCCGTCCACACGAAAACGCAAGGGCGGCGTTTTCAGATTTATCCACTCTGGGACCCGGTTTCGGATTAGTATTATCTGGGGACCTTGTGTGATTTTGAAATTACCCCCCCACATCTGAATTTCGTGTGGTGCATTTTACTCGGATTTACTGATTTATCTCCCAGATACCCGGATGTTAAGGCTTTGAGAGTCCCGTTCTATGGTCCAGATGGATTAAAAAAAAAAGAAACTAATAGTTTCGTGCGCTGTGTCATTTATATTTCACCAGGTTAAAATAATATCTCAAGCTTTGTTCTTGATTTATTTGTAACACATTAACCTCAAAACCTTTGCAGCTTTCTCTTTCTGCAAATTGTATGGTGTAGCGATATGATGACAGCACCCAAAATACTATCAAACACTCCAACGCAGCTCCATTGTTCAAGAAAGATGGATAAAAAGGCGCACAGGAAACAAAAAACTCGAAAAATTATATACGACCCGCCAAACGCTGGCCGAATCACAGAGATGCCGATTCGCACGGGACTAATATTATCACAGGACATCGGTGTTCGGCGAAATATGGTAGGTAATTTGCGGGGGGATTTTTACTTTACAAATTACAGACATGGCCGATTCTCACGGGATTAAGATCACAGACAACCTCCGCAATTATTACAAATGACTGGAGGTCACCAGGTAATACTAATCCCGTGCGAATAGGGATAAAG
>NW_015554102.1:1240456-1252258 GCF_001515605.1 Sinocyclocheilus anshuiensis
CTCGAAATATGATATACGTCCCGCCAAATGCAGGCCAAATCACAGAGATGCCGATTCGCACGGGACTAATATTAGCACAGGACCTCGGTGTTCGGCGAAATATGGTAGGCCTTTTGCGGGGGAATTTTTACTTTACAAATTACAGACATGGCCGATTCGCACGGGATTAAGATCATAGGCAACCTCCACAATTATTACAAATGACTGGAGGTCATCAGGTAATACTAATCCCGTGCGAATAGGGTTTAAAACGAGACGACAATAAGGTCAATAAACGATAACTAAGACTATCTCAACATGCAATTTCGTTGACGAAATAAGACGAGACTAAAATGTATTCAAAAAGATAAAAACTTTACCAAAAACCTCTTTTTATTTTCGTCAAAAAAAGGAGACAAAATGTTATTGCAGACTGCTCTACACGCCTCTACTACGCGAGCTCTCATGAGTGCGGTTGTCAGATATCAAGAGTTCCAATCCCCGAATCAGAGCTTCGCTGTTAAATTCATACATTTTCTGCAGTAAATTTCTCAAATAACAACAGTCATTACGATTATAATTTTGAGAAAAAAATACTTTTTATCAGTTTAACCATTATACAGAATGAGGAAAATATGACTAATATTTCATTGACTAAAAAACCTGACTAAAATCCTCATACATTTCATTGAATAAACAAAAACAGGACATGTTTGTCTAAATATGATAACTAAAATGTACATTTGAGTAAGACTAAGACTAAATGAAAAATGGCTGACACTAGTGTTTGTTCATGTTTTTGTTGCTGTTACGTGACGTAGGTGTCTGACTAGGGGCGAGACGTGGGCTGATGACGTCATCGTTTCAGAAAATATACGGATTCGCTGTCCACATGAAAACGCAAGGGTGGCGTTTTCAGATTTATCCACTCTGGGACCCGGTTTCAAAAAATATCGGTTTCACTCTCCCAAAACGCCAGATCCGTCTGGACGAAACGCCTATACGATACAAAATTTATGCGTATACAGCTAACCGTGTCTCCGTGTGGACGGGGCCTTAAAAAGGAAAAAAAATTATACATTCAAGATAATGAAATTAGCCTAATAAGACTAGGTTCAATTGTAAGCGTGCACTAGAGACTCACCATGAAAAAGATTAAAAACTGCAAAACTGATTTGATGACCATTTTTATGCTGCAGGTGACTCTTTTATCTCTCAGGAATATTCTATGAGGAAAATCAGGAGATGTTTCACCGCCTTGATCAAGGTCTTTTTTTATCTATTATTTATTTAATATAAAACAAGGCAACAATGGGGGGAAAAACAACAACAGAGCCTCCAGTCCCCACTGCACCATTATTGTATAATGTATATGTATAAATGTATCTTGAACAAAGTGATTTTTCTTTAGAGATATTTACACATTAGCAGTCAGTAAACTCTACTTTCCTTTAAAAAAATGAAAGAATTCAAATAAAAGACACAAATACACTGCACAAGTCATGTGGACTACTTTCAGATACTTTTATGGTGCGTTTACATCCTTTTGAAGCTTAAAAGCCTCAGTTAAAAGCCCCATTTATTGCAACTGCGCTTTATTGTAACTTATCAATTAACTTTGACCAAACATGGCCAGATAATTTATTAAATCAAAATAAGAGGGCTAAAATAATAATTATAGCATATTCATAATGACCTTCTGTTTAGAATACTAAAAAAACTCTTTATGTATGTATGTGTTTATACAAGTCAGTGCATGTGTATTTTAGTCCTAGCGCCTGTCAGTGCTGCCCTCACTTTGTCATGTTTAATAGAGAGCAGTGAGATGATAGTATAAAACAGCCATCCTCTTAGCAAAAGTATCTGTCAACACACACACACACACACACACACACACACACACACAGAGAGTTCTCTTTGCTGTGACTGCTGCAATGTTATCACAGACCCCTTCTAATTAAATACTGACAGCCGGGTGTGGATTACCCACTTTCTCTCTCTCTTAGATACACACAGGCAGGAAGAGATGAAAAAAGACAGAGGGAGTGATAGAGAGAGCAAGAGAAATGAGTGGGGTTGGGTGCATTGAGTTTATTCTTTGCTTCTCTGTGTTGTAGCACCTTTCATTCTCTTTCTCTCTCACGAACACAAACGGTTGGTTCATAGTAAATGTGTAAGAGTGACGTGTGATTGCATGTAGATGAGTAATTATTTTATGAAGTGTTGTGAATGTGTGTTCTACATTTTCAAAATATCTTAAGTCATACAAGTTTGTTACGTGATGGGTAAATGATGATAGAATTTTATATTTTGAGTGAACTGTCCCTTTAAATCACCCAGTCGCATAAGGTAACATAAGCAAGTGTTCTGTCATCACATACTCATTACTGGCAGTGTGCTACTTTACCTCACCGCATTATTCATTAGCTGTTATGCTGGGGAAGTGTTATTTTAGTATTGTTTACATATATATAATTTTACTGTAAGTATTAGTAATTTTGTTATGTGCTTTTCTCATTTTTATTAGTTTGTTAGTATATTAGTAAATTTCTATGTAGCTTTATTTTTGTTTGTAAATTCAAATATTTATAGATCTAATATTTATAATCTACTTTATTTCAGCTTTATTTCAGTTAAAAATCATTATTTGTGTCTTGATTTCCAGTCTGAATATGTAAACATCCTTAAAAAAATACCTAAGCAAAATAATGCAAGTTGACATAACATCCCACAAAAAATGGACATGGTTTAGCATCCCTAGTAAAAGAGTAATATATTTAAAATACATTTTTCATACTAAGTATAGTTCAAACCTGTTAACATATTTACTGACATATTGCTTGAGACTTACTGATATAAAAATGATAATTAAACTTTTTTTTTAAAAATACTTGTGCTCAGTTTAATAATATTAAGCCTAAAGTGTGTTTTAATGTCACTATTCATAAGGATTATATGATCTTTGAACAATATTGGTCTTTAAATGCAAGATATTTAAAAGTGTACCTGAAGTATACTTGCAACAGTTCCACTTTAGCACAATCAAATATACTTAAGTATACTGTATCTTTAGTTGGACAGCATTGTGCACTATTTCCACACTTTAAGTATACCAATTTAGTATACCAAATGTATTGCAGGGTATTTTTAATTATATAAATGTGTAAATGTAATTGTAGTGTACTTAGCATGAAATAAATGTATTTCAAGTATATTGTAGTATAGGCTATTTATTTTTCACTAGGGACTGGTCTTGCTGGTTGACTGTGTTGATCACTAGCAAAACTTCAACCAGCAGCATGGTCTTTCTGAAGTCCTTCTCAAATCCACCTGATTTGTTTTACCTACGTCAAATAACTGAAGTTTTGTCAATAAATCTGACCTTGCAGCTATTGAACTATCCAGCAGAAGTCGAGCTCAATTAGTAAGAGCAGTCTGTGGTTTGGGAACCTGCATTCAGAATCTATAGTCAGTTGATTTGATGAGGCTGGAATTCAGCATTCGTCTGTTTGTTACTCAGTATATTGTACATTTGCAATGTTTCGATGCATTTGCAATCTGCTTAATGTGATTTACATTAGTAGGACATGTTACTGGTTCAACATCCTTATTGGATGTTGCTAAACAAGGTCTGTATAATATCTTGAGAAAGTTGTTATATATTTCCCATTGATCTCAATTAAAAACATGTGTTCAATATCTCGCCATCATCCTGCAGACCAACATTTGATTCTGGCAGTCAAATCTAATCAGTTTGAGAGTCAATGGAAAAGCGTTTACAGCGATTAAAGCATGGATAAATAGGGGAAAGAAAATCAATCAAAGGTTAACCAGTGGTGTCAGAGATGTTTCCACAAGTGAGTGAAACAAGAGGAAGTTGAGGCATATAAGTCCATTCAGAGGATGTGTAGCAACAGCCCTACCATTTTAAAATCAGAATAACAGTTTTTATTACAGCAATAAATATCCTGCTCAAAATGCAAACACATGGCCATTAAGTGCATGTACAGTACATGCACTTAAAAAGTTTGAATTCAATCAAACTAAAAAGCAATTTAAAAGCAACACTTTAATCTGTCTGACTGAAATCATACCAGTCTGGTTTTTGTAAAGTTAGACTATGGTCCAAGACAAGACCAGTCTTCGTCCAGCATGTATACCTATTAATTAGACAACAACTGGCCTTGGCCGCGTGTTTTGAAAGACAGATGTGACAAGCGATGTGTATTTAATCCTTCAAATATTCAATTACTCATTGTGTCATGTATACAGACAGATTATAACAGTGCGTGTAAACATATTATTGAATAATCTGGTCTGAGATCAGATGTTCTGCATCTGCTTTGATTGTTCAGTATTTATCCTTAAGTGTGTGACCCGGATCAGCAGTTTTTGGCTGTGGAGACGGACACGAGATCAGGAGCAGAAGGGGCCCATCTGCCTGTTTACAAACGCATTTGGTGCCCTGGAGTGTGTGTGTTTGTAAGTTTATGTAAGTGAACGTGCATGTTTGTGAACGAGTTTGGCTGCTAAAATAGCAGCAGCTTGGCTGAGAGAGTGATTTGAATATCTGTAGTTTGGCAAGAGTGTGTTTATAATGTGCACTCTGTGGACGTGTGTGTGTGCTGTTTTGCAGTGGGTTCAATGCAGGGCTTGAATCTTGCTTAACTGACAACATTTTTAAATAAACATTAAAATGCCGGAATGGCTTCCACCTACGACAGTTAGCACAAGTGAAGAAAAAGTGTTTATAACGTTTTAAATATGATATTATATATTTAGATATTTTTCCTACAAAAACACATTGATTTGCTACAGGAGGCCTATATTCACCCCTGGAGCCGTGTGAGGCACATTTTAATATGGATGGATGCGCTTTATTTGACTACTTTTGGACTGTTGAACAAAAAACACCGCCCATGCCATTATAAAGCTTGGAAGAGCAAGGAACATTTTTTATATAACTCCTACTGGATTTGTCTGAAAGAAGAAAGTCATATACACATAGGATACCTTGAGGGTGAGTAAAACAGACTAATTTTCATTTTTGGGTGAACTAACCCTTTAATGTAACAAACTATAGTATTTTTAATGACTGTAGCAACTGTTTTCAGCATACCTAAATCCCAAACCGTAATCACAGATTTTTAGGTAGGCTGAGATGAAAGACAGAGTGCTGAAACCTTCCTAAATGTTTCTGAACAAGAGTTTACCTAAAACAAAAACATCGCGACTGATGATGTGTCATCAGTACATTTGATTGGATAGAGCTCTGTGTGCGTCAGAGATGATGTTGCAGTACTGCAGAAGGTGTCAGTGGAATTGGCTGCGTTCTGACCGGACCGTGTGTTTGCTTCAAGCTGTTTAACCACATTTGTGTGAAGCAGGGACACCTGAGAGGACAGTGGTGTGACCGCAGCGAGATGAGGTCCCACCGGGATACTGATGTTCAGTTTGTTTGACCAGATTCACCTTGACTCACCGCAGTCCAGCTACTGATACTGTACCGATGGAGAGAGAGAACAGGATAATTGTACAAGAGGAGTTTAAAGGTGTAAAAAATGGTCAAGGGATACAGATGTGGTTGAAGAGAACAGGAAGTTGGGTGCAGATGTCCTGTGGTGTAATTGTGTAATGCTTAAATAAAGATAAAAGCTGTGGAAAATAACACAGGTGAGAGAGAAGTACACTGGGGTTTACTGCTCTCAAGTAAACCACACACACATACAATCACAATCTCACAAACTCAAAAGCTTATACTAGCAGAGCTGGGTAGATTACTTACAAATTGTAATCTGTTACTGATTCCTAATTACATGACAAAAATTGTAGTTAGTAAGGGAATCCATTACATTACACATTTTAGGTAACATAATCAGACTACTTTTAGATTACTTTTGACCTATCTCGTTTTTCACATTAATTTAAATAGGATAATATTGTACCATATTAATGTAAAAATACAAAGAGTAAGAAATATATTCCATTTGTTATCAACAACATGAAGTGCATTAAACATATATTATGTCAAAGTTTCCCAAACTGGGTTTGTGAAGGAACTGCAGGGGGTTTATGAGTTCAATGAAAAGCTAATAATTAATTAAATCATAAAAAGGTTAAAGTAAAACAAATAATTCTAAAATGAATCGAAATAAAGCACTTACTGAAACTTACTTAAACTTTGTTTACCTGCATGTCATGTGACCATACCCAACGTCAAAGCACCATGAACATGCAAATGTGATACTTCATTATTAAAATATTTATTTTACTACCCAGCTCTGCATACTAGCATACTATTCTTACTATTTCTGCAATATATACTGTAGTATAAAACAAAGTCATTTGAATTTCGTGTGCATAGACTGTATGGGCAACCTACTACTAGGGCTGTCCTCGACTAAGGATTTTTCTGGTCGACTAGTAGTCGTTCATTTTAAGCATTAGTTGACTAATCGCACGTTTATTAATAAACCATTTAAATCATTATTATGAGCCTTTAATTGCCTACGTAGCCTAATATGCGCTCAAGCGCACGAATAAAGCTTGCCACAGCGCACCGGCAGAAATATGATTATGAATGTGTCATGGAAAAACGGTAAGGAGACTGCGTTAACATTTTAATAATTTGATAAACTAGTGCTTTCTTTGTTTTCGGTTTAAGAGATGAATTCGGTGACACTGACTCGTCATCTCCTCAGTACTGCTGCGCCTGTATGCATGTTTCATACAGATTACATAATCTGAGAATATCTGAAAGTAGGCATTTCACTCTCTATAGATATATTTTTCATGTCCGTAAGGTAAAGATATACACTGTGTTTTGCGGTCAAGTTCACAGAGAACGAGATGGCAGAAAGAGCATCATGTTTGCTTTCATTATTTCACAAAAGCGCAATTTGTTGTTATTGTGAGTGCACACTAATAAACGTAGAGTCTTTACATATTTGAAAGATGTATTACTCTTATCTGTATGAGCAAAAATGACCAGTATTTTAAGAGTAAGTGAATGCACCGGCGCCTCCATCTGTCATGCAGTGAGCGCGCTACTGTTCAGTTTTCCGCACAGACACTTGAATAGCGCACATTTCTCTAGGTTAACATTAGATTGAGCGGCCATGTAACGTTGCTAATACTTACATATTTCAGATGATAAGCCATATTTGAGGTCAATGAATGATAGGCGAGCATTTGGATGTCCTGCCCGATGTACTGTATTACCATAGACTAGCCGTTAACGATCTGTTAGTCACGGACTGCGTGACTTCGCCTGTGGAGTTTTTTTTTGTTTTTTTTTCTGCTACTAATAACATTTTGGTCAACCAAGCCTCTTCTGGCCTCTTCAATAAATGCTGCCTAGTTGAGATTTATTTCAAAAACATTTAAAAAATCTTACCAACCCCAAACGTTTGAACATTATTTTAAAAATACTGCAGTGTTTTAGGATTCAGTATGCAGTCAGCTAGTATTCCATTCTGGATGTATTGACACATACTTTCTCTCTCTTTCTCTTTTCCCACATTCAGATGAAGGTGAAGATAGGAAAAGATATGTCCTCTAGCTGACACTCGCAGCAACCTACATGTTCCAGCATACAAACTTTAGCTGTAAAAACTCAAGTTTCTTAGTGGGGTAATAAAAATAAACTTAATTCAAGATATATTCAGGTTTTTGTTTACCATTTTGTTTAGGATAAACTTTGTTTAGAATACAGGTTTAAATACAGATCAAGAATATGAATTTTGCAGTGTTCAGTCAGCATTCGGTCACACGTCCTCTCTTATTAACTAAAGTTGGATCTCGGAGGCTGGTAGGTGCAACAAACCACATTTTCACTCCAGAGTCCATGGGTATTTGTTTTTATGAGCACTAGTTCAGAGCAGCAGGAGCTATCACTGCAGAGTCATTAATTAATTTGTTGCCATGGGCAACTAATATCAGGAGTAAACATAAACACCGCACAGAAGTGATGATTGTTTAGTGACATTAGAACCAGCATCAACCAACTGGGGACAAAAAGGATCCGCGGGAGACAGAAGGATAGCTGCAGGTGTGTCTGCGAGTGTGTGTTGGCTTGTGCGTGTGCATCAGTATGTATGAAGTGTTGCTGCTGCAGTCATGTGACTGTCAAACCATCCATTTCATGTCTCTGAATGAGTCACTAATGATGATTAAACTGAAGCCCAAAGACAAAAACAAAAACAACAGACATTTATCCAAGTTTATTCAATGCAGCACAAGCAACGTTTTGATCCCGTCACACACACATGCACATACAAAACACACACACGCACAGAAACATATGCACAGCCCTGAGCAGCAGCAGCTGGTGGTGGTGTGGAGTGAAATCATTATTCAGTGTGACAGTAGCAGATTCATTACTAGCAGTTAAGATGACAGTGGTCAATGACCAAATGCATTAAACAGAAACATTGAGAGGAAGAGACGTTTATTTCTGTCAGTCACAGATTCTTCCTCTTCCTCTGTGCATTTCTTCTTGCTCTCTTTCAGATTTGAATAGAAAAGAATAGAATAGAATACATTGGCATATGACTAAAACAATCCTAGCTTTTCATCCTTATTCTTTATTAGTAATAAAAAAGTAAAAAAAACTTTATTTAAAGTAATAAAGTTGCCTCACCAACACTTAAATCCAAGGATCCAGGGACCATCTGACCAGAGGATCCAAAAAAATTTCAAATAATTGAATGTAATAATAATAATAACAATAATATGCTAAATGCATAAAATATTATTTAATGTTATTATTATTCTAATAATTATTATTCTAAGTACATTCCTGCTCATCTTAATATTTATTAAGTCTACAGTATATTTTAGATCTACAGTTTTCTTTTATTCTTATTTTTTCTTTTATCTTTTTCCATACCTATATTTATATATAATTTTCTTGTGTTTGTATTCTTTAATAATTGCACTGTCCATGGAGCGGACCTGACTTACATTTCACTGCTGGTCATATATTCTCTATATAACCATGTATGTGACAAATAAAAAATCTTGAATCTTGAAATAAGTTTAATTTATCAAATTTGACATTTATTTTTGTTTCATTCTAAATAATGCTTGTAAATAATAAGATTAATACACTTATTTTATTCTACTGACAGCTGCAGATTTAACTTTTTAGGTCTTCAGGTTTTTAAATATATATTTAATCTTAGTGTGATCTGAAAGTAAATGTTTTCCAGACAATGTGACCCTATCAGTGAAATCCAGGCTAAAGTCTCAAAATCTAATTATGAGAAAACAAGCATCAAAGTTTGATTTCAGCCATTAATTTCACTATGATTTCAGTCTTTGACATGGCCTTACTCGGTCAATATTAAAGATATCAAGGTTACATTTTCATAGAATGCTCTTTGCCTTATGAAGGAAGATTTTATGTAGAAAATCACAAAAAAAGACGTGTTACAATTTTATTAAATTATATAGCTGCCTTTATATTTTAGGAAGGAGGTCTCTTGCAAAGCGATCATCATATTTTGGGGGTCCGTGGCATCAGAAAGTCTGAAAAAGGTATTAAACATCACACATTGATAAGGCGAGATTGATTCCTTATGAAAGTCTTTAAAACAATATTTTAAGAGGTGCTATATACAAACTTTTAGTTAGTTTTTATTTTACTTGGATACAGTAAAAAACAGAACCTGTAAAAGAGAGCGCTTTGTTGGCAATGAATGAAGTTTTGAAATGTATTCATTATGCTGTCTTTCCATGTCGTGAGACTAATCTGTCAGACATCTGCTCTTAACTACTCCATGTGTTTGAGTGACAAATAACCTTCTGAAACCTTCACGATTCAGTGTGTAGATCAGCTAGACTCAACAGAGAGACAGAAACCCAGACGCGAAGCGATTACAGACGAAAATAGCACAGGAGAGCAAAATCATACGTTTACAGCACACACAGAAACTCTCCCAGGGGAAAATGTGAGTGTCTGTATGTAAGCGGGACAATACTGTGATTGTCATATTTAAGATGATCACACAGCTGTGTAACTTTTGCACGGTCATTTGCACATAGCGGCACAAAAAAAACATCATCATCATCAGCATCATTCATTCATTCTCTATTTAGTTTTAATGAGCTTTTTATGACAATGAACACACAGATTCTCTCCATACAAACATTATGGGTTAATGAATACTCTCATATATGATTTCCAAGAGCCTTCCAAGATATATCGGCTTATGGGAATTTCAGCACATGGAAAAAAAAGCCTCTTTACCTGCTAGAAGCCTAAAATGGAAGAGAGATGATAAAAGCGGTATATAGTACAGCTCAAGGTTATCACAAAATTGTTCCCTGACAAAAAGGGAATTGAACTTGAAACCTTTATCAGTCTGTAGTGACATTCACACCACTGTATCAGCAAGCAGCAATGTGACTTTATTGATAATCCTTTGTATTTTTTTAATTCCTAATTGCATTTATTAATCTTATTAATATATGTATTTAGCTAGCAAGACAGAAAGGTATGAATTTTAGTTGGAGCTTAGGCTCAAATAAAAAAAATAATATAAAGAAAATTAAGAAATGTATGTGTAGGGTTTTTACATTTTTGAGTGCCAACTCTGCATACATTTTACAGCAGAGTATAATCTCTGAACTCAGAGTTGATCATCAGAGTTGATAGTATACTAGGATTTTTCGGAGTGGTATCTTCTGAGATTTCAAAGGTCGGATGTTCCTTTGACTGTCACTTTCCTCCCATGACCTTTCATTAAAGTGGAACGCTTGACCTAACACCTGTAATCTTTCCTCATACCTTCTGTTGACAGCTTTAAACCAGCAGAAAACACAAACAAAGGCACGGCAAATCGGTATAAAACCCTCCGAAATCCAGACATCTATGACCGGTGACCACTAGATCAACTGAAATTGGCACTGGGTTGAAAGCTTGTTGAAATAAATGCACGGGTAATGGATTTATAATGCTCTTTTTACTGGATGCAGGGTAACAATACCTTCCTTCATTGATGCTCCCATTACATGTCATCAGATCTGATCGCTAATGGGGGAAGTGTGTGTTTATGGAAGGCTGATGGGATGAAACGGCAGCAATTTGGCCATCATAGAAACTCTAAACCTCCCGGAACACAGAGCCTTTGAATGAAGAGAGGCAAAAGCCCAAACAAACAAATGAATCTTTATCTTTCTTTTTACTCATTTGAATTTCATAGATTCTCTCTGTGCCGTATGATGAAATGCACCACATGAAAATTGTACAGATAAAGAGAGGCTGCTATTGTATATAGGTTATAAATATATAATTTATTTTCAGACATCAGTTTCTTGTCACATTCAAATTGGTTGTCATAGTAACGACACTAATTTGTGGATTTTCAGCACATTGTGAGTTCCACAAATCTGAACGCATTGTTTGTAAATTGACTGTTAAGATAAAATTTTTTGCAATGTATTATCTGTAATACAATTATAGCCACTGGATGCCTGTATAGCTCTATGTAACAATCCCTAGTTGCTAAGAAATTGTCATCACACATAAATTAAATTAATTACATTTGGATTTGGATACATGTTTAGATATTATCAGTGGCTATGCATGATGAAATGCACCACATGAAAATTGTACAGATAAAGAGAGGCTGCTATTGACTTAATTTTATTTATTTATTTTTTTAGAGATGGATATGGGGATATGAATGTAGCATCTAGAGAGCTCAAGGTTAGAATTCACTGTGTGTGGGGGAAAAAAGAGAGAACTGATTGGATTGGATACTTGAGTTTTTTACTTTTGTTATTGCTTTAAAGGATCAGTTCTCCCAAAAATGAAAC
>NW_015554102.1:1252839-1270009 GCF_001515605.1 Sinocyclocheilus anshuiensis
AAGATTTTGCACAATTTATTATCTGTAATACCATTATAGCCACTGGATGCCTTTATAGCTCTATGTAACAATCCCTAGTTGCTAAGAAATTGTCATCACACATAAATTAATTTTATTACATTTAGATTTGGATATGTTTAGATATTATCAATGGCTGTCTTTATCTGTTTTTTGTTCAATTGTTTTGTTGTTATTGTGTCAGTTATTGCTTTATTATTTCAGTCAAACCTATAAAACCCTTTACCCCAAACTACTGTACATATAAAAGCAGGTACTTGTTCCTTTGTTACTCATTGACGCGTGAACTTCCCCTTTAAATAACATGACGCTCTGCCCTCTATGTGTATAATGCTGCTCCCATTAAGCGCTGTTGGAAGCGAATGAATTGATTCAGCATTTCGACACTTTCGTAAAGATGCGTTAAATTCGACAAAGCGGTTTAATAAAGGATGTATTGATCTTGTGAATTAGCCAATTTTACCACACCAATTTTTTTAAATAATTTTTTAGCATTTTGTTTTATATGGGAATATTACACGACACACTGATTCTTTAACAATGCATTAGCGCAAAAACGCACACCTTTTGGACCAATTTCACAACATGATTTCTTGTCTGCCACAAATACTGCCTAAACAAAATACTGATTTTGTGCACTTTTTACTGTACCAATATTTTAAATTGGCCTTTGAACTTATCTTTATTGCATGGCAAAAAAAAGCCTTACCTTGCCAAAGCACTGACAGAACCCATTGATCTAATGGCATTGTTGAGTGATCCAAATGCAAATTTTGCATGCAACAATCAGAGGCAGCAATTGACAGCGCTCTGATCCAATGGCATACAGGCATCGTCAGATTGACAGTACTCTAGCGCAATGATGTTGGGGGATCCAGTGGGGGCAGTAATCATATTTCAGGGTGGCCGTGCCACTCTTTATCACAACCCTGCTAAAATGTAGCGCCAGTACGTGCGCTCATTGGTGCCCCCTCCAGCTGGTGGCACCCTAGGCGACCGCCTAGCTTGCCTATGCATAGAAACGGTACTGTCTCACATATTTCCATTTAAACACAATCACATGGTATCTGCTTCAGAGCATGATGTTGAGAATTTCACATCTCCATGTACTGCACAGCAGATCAAGAGCATTAGCAACACAAAAGTCTCCTTTGTGCGACTGGAAGTCGAATTTTACTGATTTTTGTTCTCTGCTGCTCCTACACAACCCCTGACAACAAACGTCATGAGCGAAACAGCTATTCTGAACTCAGTGACCCCCCACGCACACACAGAGACATATGTTGCCTTACCGATCCGAAACGCTTCGGTTTGACACCCTGCAGCTGTGGGTGATTATCATCATTCACCCTTGCTAATGGATTCAACCTTATTCCTCTTTCTGTCCCTTATACTCTTCTCCCTCATCCTTTGTTCTAATTAATCAATGCTTCTGATCAGTATCGACAGAGCACGTTCACCTACTAACAATAGAAGCAATGTTGAATCGAGAGAGAGTCAACCATGTATTGGGTCAGAATGGTGAGTCTGGATCTATTCAAACGAAGGCGTGAATTTTGAGTGTCATGTTAATTAAAGCTTGTGGTAACAACTGAAAGCCCTCATTAGCAGGGTGATTTTCTTCACGGCAACATTAGCGTGCAGAATGCATAGGTCCGTAACATAGGGAGCATATCTTAACCAGTAAAACTACTGCAAGGCAAGAGGCTAATAAGGTACCAATACACAGAATGAGAGAGAGAGAGGGAATTAAAATTATATTTCAGGTGCATCTCTCATAAGCCACTGTGTTGTAAAGCACACTAGAGATTTGTGTTTTTCTTTAAAGGTCAGTTAGAATATGCTACTCCACCTAAAGGTCAAAACCATCTTATTAACGCAAATAAATAAATAAATCAATAAGCAAACATCCATTCTCTCCCCATTTGCCTCTGTAAATCCCCAATCCCCCAGCAGCCTCCTGTTTTTACAGAAGAAACAGTGTAAAACCTCAAAGTAATTTCAAAACAGACTCTGCCCTCATACGGTCCAAATCTCTTTCTCTCTAACGGCATTAAAGCGCAGATAAAACCCTGCCTGGACCTGAGGTGGATGTTCCAGCACTGTGTTCAGGGCCAGATTAACAAATGGACCATGATGCAACTGAATCAGTGCTTGGACAATTTATGCAACACAAAATCTGATGTTTCACTGCAGGACACGCAACATAGGGTTCGCAGTCATTCGGTCTCATTCACTCATATGCCAAAGGTTAATCCCGTAGCAAAAAAAATCACAAAAAAGATGGTATTAATATCTCAGTTGTTTCTCCTAGATAGCAATGTGATTGTATGGTGAGCAAATGGAGATCCAAGAGTCTCCTGCTTCTCAGATTTTTTGTTTTCAGGGGAATAAATGTATTTTCTAGAAATTCAGAAAAAAACCTTAGATATCAGCAAACAAATGCAATCAAAAAGATGAAGATTTCAAATATTTATCAAATTCTTCATATCTGTTCGAATTAGACTTCACATTGATTTTTATTGCACTGTACTCTCATTGTATGTCAACTGTCACATTAATGTACATTTTTTTTATTTCTTCTATGGAATTTTAGGAGACTTTATTGATTTTTCAGTAATGCTTGTATGTAAATATCAGTTTTGTCTGTTTCTCCTAAACTTCCTAGTGATGCACTGATACTTCTCGATATTACTAAGCTGATTATTATTTACATTATAGCTGATAACCCATAAATGCAAATGTAAAATGCTATACAATGTTGTCTAGTTAAAAACAAAAACTAAAATCAATGGTTTAACATGAATTTAGGCATCACAACATCATAATTCACAGTATGAAATTATTTTTTTATATTTGCAAAAGATTGATTTAACATTTAAAAGTGTTAAGTTATTAGTATTTTAAAGATTAACTTTACATGAGTGTTAGATGGCAGCAAAGGTAATCTAATGAATTAAATATCCACTATACCAATAAATAAATAAAATATACATCAAATAATTGACCAATAACCAATATGGTACAGAAATAGCCTATCATGCATCCCTAAAATAAGTAAGAGCAATGTCCAAGCAATAAAATTTTCCTACACTCTGTCTTCCATCTTGCACTCTTTTGTTTTACGTCAAGTCTTATCCAGCCGTCTTGCCAAGAGAAAACACAGAGCCATGAAATTCAACAGTAGAGCAGCTAAATTAAATGTTACTGGTGTAAATAATACAGAGGAGGAAGAAAACACTTCAAACAGATGACAGGGCAGAGAAGAACAGTTAACCATTCACACACAATATAGGCTGGATATATCTGATTAACCGATTTGATTATTGCTCTAATGAGGACTAGTTCTCCTAGCTGACATGCTGAGTGTTCGTATGGCAGCAGGCCTGTGTTTTACATGGTAATGCAATGTCTCAGTCTCACCAGAGAAGCAGAACTGCAGTGCTGTATTTCACTCTGACTGAGTGAGGTGGAGACCCCGATAATGTGCACATCAGTGTGAACGAATCAATAAATAAAAGAAGCACCAGGCGTGTAAAACACACTACTGCATTGGTCAAGAGCACAGACAGAAATCCTCAGAATCAACAGGTGTGCTATGATGGGATACAAACCTGAACCTACTGGCACAATCACCTGTGAAAAACAGCTGGGACGTGAAAATGAACCCTTATATTTGGATTGAACTGAATGGGAAACACTCCCACACACAGGCAGTGAGAACGCATGACGTCAGTGGGGTTGGAAATGTCATAGTGGTTTGCATTGTTCAGCACATGTACCTGAGAACATTAGTCACAGTGACACACACTTCTACAGCGTGTTTTATTGATGAGAAGAGTCTCTCTCGCTCTCATCTCAGGTCAAGTCTCAGATCCGGGTGGAGACTGGATCTCTGGGGTGAATGTAGTAATGTGTAATGAGATCTGTGCTATTCTGAAATCCATGTAAAACTAGCCAACACATTAACACAACAATAAGGACAATATATAGGGTTATAGTTCAACATAATGCCCACAATGACCTGTTAAGAGATTCGGTCATGAACATATACACAGATAACTCTCAAACGAAAGCTTAAATAAGTAATTATGTGTCTAACCATTTGTAATTCTACCTCAGAAAAAGACAGTCACCTGAACACAGACCCAACTGTATTCATCAAGGACCAAACCATTTGGCAATGTAACACTCATGAGTTACTGTCCACAATAAGTGAAGTCCTTAATCTTGTTGTTTTGGGGTCACAGGGCTCACAGACAGGTGCTTCAGCCAATGATCAGCCATCTAAACAGGAAGTCAAAGACCGTTTTGACTTCAGCTCTGGTTTCAAAACCACAGTGACACAGCAGCTACATACAGTACATATGATAGTAGCTGTAGCAGCATATACTGTATATAGCCGATTACTCAAGTCATATGCCGTCTAATCACTCAAAACAATCACCTAAATTAATCCTCCACATTCTCTTAAAACCAATTGTGTCAAACGTCTACTCGCATCAGTCATGAACACACAAATAAATGGCCTGTGATTTATGAGGGGCAGGGTTGAAGTAAATGGGGCTATACAGCTCTGCAGTTGCCTTCTGTTGTTAATGTGTGGGAGAAACACTGAAGGATGTTCCTCTGCTTGCTTCACACATGCTTAACCCTCTACCGCATGGTGTAGCCATATGGCAACATACTCTTTGTGTTCATTTGCTTGCCACTGTCGCTTTAAGAGAACATTCTCGTTTTTTTTGTTGGAAAGAGAAGACCTTAGTTTAGCCAATGATGTGCTTTGATTAAGTCACATGACATGCAGTTTTTTCTATAGGTCTATCATAATGCGTGCGGTAGAGGGTTAAATATTAATTGGTGCATAATAGGGATGAATAAAGTCTAGCCTGGGGCAGCGAGTTAAATCCAAACCTACCGCTGCTTCAGGCAGGCATGACTGCAGTCAGCAACCATGGTCATTAGGGTTAGATGCTAATAGCAGTTAACTCAGAAAAGAAAGAAAATCCACAAGCTGCAGGGAAACGGCTTCTCTTTCGATGAGGTGTAATGTTATACTGTAAACAGTTGTGTTTGTTTAAGTTGCACTTTGGTGGTTTAAAAGACCTTGTACATGGGTGTACTTAAAGGGATAGTTCACCCAACAAAGGAAAATTCTGTCATAATTTACTCACCCACATGATGCTCCAAATGTGTATGACTTACTTTATTCTGCATAACACAAATAAAGAATGTCAACACTGGACCCTATTAACTTTCACTGTATGAACTAAAACATTCTTAAAATATCTTCTTCTGTGTTGTGCAGTCATACAGATTTGGAACGACACGAGGGTGAGTAAACAATGGCAGAATTCTTAATTCCACTGTCAGAAAGGTTGTGCAAAAATTGTACCTTTAGGGGTACAACAGTTCGTCACTGAGGCAGTACCCTTAAATGGACAACTTTGTACCTTATCTACCCCTAAAAGGTGCATATTAGTGCCTTTTAGAGTAGTTATATGTACCCCTAAAGTTCTATTTTGAACCCTTTAGGGGTAAATAAGGTACAAAGTTGTCCCTTTAAGGTGGCAAGCTCCTGTACCCCTGAAGGTACAATTTCTGCACACAGTGATGAGTGGACTATCCCTTTAAGACTTAACCTCTAAATTGCATGAGGGGTGTGGCTTGATGTGCATTCAGGGTTAAAAAGTGTAAAAATATACAGGGAAGTCATTCAGAGACAAAATTACTCACCCCAGCGTTGTCATGGTTACAATGGTGTACCAGAAGGAGGCCGGGATGCTGGTGAACTTGCTGGACGAGGAGCCTTTCTCAGCGTAGAACATGACTGTGGCAAAGATGATGATGGCCATGGTGAGGGAGAAGAGGAGGAAACCGAGCTCGGACGCGCAACTCTTCAGCGTGTAGCCAAGGATCCGGAGACCCTGGGAGTGGCGGGAGAATTTAAAGATTCGGAAGACGCGGAACACCCGTAGCGTGACGAAAGCTCCGCTTACGTCCTCGTTGTTGGTCATGACGAGCCCAATGTAATACGGCAAGATGGCCACCACATCGATAATGCTCATCACGCTTCTCATGAAGCGGTACCTGCTGGGCGCCGCGAACAGTCGCATCAGATACTCCACCGTAAAGATCATTACACAAGCCGTGTCCATGCAGAAAAATGCCTCTGTGTAGCGCTCCCCGCAGGGGATGTCTCTCTGATTCGGCATAGAACTGCAAGGAACTGTCTCAATCACATTGGTGATGACAGATATGGCGATGAAGAATCCGGTTACATAGTAGAAAACCAGCGCCATGGTGCTAGTGTGCGGGTTCTCGAAGGCCCTCCACACGGTCTCGCGGAAAGTCATGTTGGGGAGTTTGCTATCTTTGTTGTCCTCAAGGTCATCCATAAGACGCTCTATGTTCTCTCTCTTGCGGTCCTTGTACTCTTCGTAACAGCAGTCACTGATGATCTCAGGAATGATTCCAAAGAACGCCAGCTCCTCATCGTAGGCAGAGATGCACTCGTAGCGTGGGTAGTGCAGCTTACCTGTGCGGTAGAAGTTAAGAATACTTCTGAACACATCCGGATCTCGGTCAAAGAAATACTCCCTAGTTTCCTCATTGAAGAAGAATTCTTTTTCAGAGCTCCCCAGAAGCGTATCAGGGTAACGGTCTAGCGTGTTGCGCCAGGTCTGGAAGCGTCGGCCACTGACGTTGAGGATAATAAGCTCGTCCTGATGCTTGTTCTTATTGGTCGGTGCGACGGGCATGGGCAGGTTGGCCACGGGCATCCATCCTATGGCCGCCGCCCGAGCAAAGGGGAGCCAGGCTGCCACTCCAGCAGCCATGGGGACTCCAGCTGGGGTCGAGGGGACCAGATCAAACACCTTCACAACCAGCTTGACATTAGATTAGACGTTGTGCAAAAATTGTACCTTTAGGGGCACACCAGCTTGTCACTGGCAGCACCCTAATAAATGGACAACTTTGCACCTTATCTACCCCTAAAAGTTGCATATTAGTGCCTTTTAGAGTAGTTATATGTACCCCTAAGATACTACTATGAAATTTTTAAGGGTAAATAAGGTACAAAGTTGTCCCTTTAAGGTGGCAAGCTCCTGTACCCCTGAAGGTACAATTTCTGCACACAGTGATGCGTGGACTATACCTTTAAGACTTAACCTCTAAATTGCATGAGGGGTGTGGCTTGATGTGCATTCAGGGTTAAAAAGTGTAAAAATATACAGGGAAGTCATTCAGAGACAAAATTACTCACCCCAGCGTTGTCATGGTTACAATGGTGTACCAGAAGGAGGCCGGGATGCTGGTGAACTTGCTGGACGAGGAGCCTTTCTCAGCGTAGAACATGACTGTGGCAAAGATGATGATGGCCATGGTGAGGGAGAAGAGGAGGAAACCGAGCTCGGACGCGCAGCTCTTCAGCGTGTAGCCAAGGATCCGGAGACCCTGGGAGTGGCGGGAGAATTTAAAGATTCGGAAGACGCGGAACACCCGTAGCGTGACGAAAGCTCCGCTTACGTCCTCGTTGTTGGTCATGACGAGCCCAATGTAATACGGCAAGATGGCCACCACATCGATAATGCTCATCACGCTTCTCATGAAGCGGTACCTGCTGGGCGCCGCGAACAGTCGCATCAGATACTCCACCGTAAAGATCATTACGCAAGCCGTGTCCATGCAGAAAAACGCCTCTGTGTAGCGCTCACCGCAAGGGATGTCTCTCTGGTTCGGCATAGAACCGCAAGGAACCGTCTCAACCACATTGGTGATGACAGATATGGCGATGAAGAATCCGGTTACGTAGTAGAAAACCAGCGCCATGGTGCTAGTGTGCGGGTTCTCGAAGGCCCTCCACATGGTCTCGCGGAAAGTCATGTTGGGGAGTTTGCTGTCTTTGCTGTCCTCAAGGTCGTCCATAAGACGCTCCACGTTCTCCCTCTTGCGGTCCTTGTACTCTTCGTAACAGCAGTCGCTGATGATTTCGGGAATGATTCCAAAGAACGCCAGCTCCTCGTCGTAAGCAGAGATGCACTCATAGCGTGGGTAGTGCAGTTTCCCTGTGCGGTAGAAGTTAAGAATACTTCTGAACAAATCCGGATCTCGGTCAAAGAAATACTCCCTAGTTTTTTCATTGAAGAAGAATTCTTTTTCGGAGCTCCCCAGGAGCGTATCAGGGTAACGGTCTAGCGTGTTGCGCCAGGTCTGGAAGCGTCGGCCACTGACGTTGAGGATAATAAGCTCGTCCTGATGCTTGTTCTTATTGGTCGGTGCGACGGGCATGGGCAGGTTGGCCACGGGCATCCATCCTATGGCCGCCGCCCGAGCAAAGGGGAGCCAGGCTGCCACTCCAGCAGCCATGGGGACTCCAGCTGGGGTCGAGGGGACCAGATCAAACACCTTCACAACCAGCTTGACATTAGATTAGACCCCATCTACATTGAGAGAGACAGGAAGATGGGAAGATAGGAGCGAGTGAGAGGTTGGCAAATGTGGGAGGACAGGAAGAGGAGAGAGTTCCAGTGGGAGAGAGTGAGACAGATGTGAAATGGGAGTGAAAAGACGGCAAGAGCGAGCAGGATGCCAACAGAATAGAGAGGCAGAGGTAAAAGGGAAGCAATCATGTAGAGTATAGTAAAAAGAAGTACAGAAAAACAAAAATGCAAGATATGGACAGGGAGGAACGGACAAAAAATGGTAGACTGTATCAGACCTCAAACCTTAAGCCTATTATTTAGAATCACTCTTTCTCCCTCAAAGCAAAGTACAAAATAGATAAAACAGCAAAACAAGACAGTTGTCCATTTTTATCATTTATAGCCCATACTTTGCATTAAAGGCTGCAGATAAAACAACGCATATATTCTGACACTAATATACTGTATTCTAACATACTGTGACACTGCACTAATAGTATAGTTTTAAAGACAATTGAATAATAACATCTTTTTTACCAGACAGGTTTTTACCACGTCTGTTTTTACAGTAACAGCCCATATACAACATTATCGAACACATGCATCATGACAATTCGTAAAGAAAGCTGATTTTAAAACCATTTATTCTCAGTTAATTTAAGAGAGACCCCAAAGGGTAAGAGACGGTTTGTGCTCGAGACACAGAGCCCTTCGGCAACTGCAGTTAGAAACAGATGCGAACCTGTTGAGCTTAATGCAAAACAATAAAACGCCACGAAATATCGGTCGCTAAACACTGACAGTGCTGTAGTTCGTACTTTACGAGCATCAAGATTTGCACTGTTAACACTTCAACTGCGGGTATCCACAGCTGCGCCTTAATAAATATTGTATAATATGAACAAGGCTAATCAATATTATTATTATAATAGTAATTATTATTATTATAGTTATTAATAATAATGGTCCAAATGGTAAAGCACAGCAAACTCGTTTTCAACAGTTGAATTTTTTGTTACTTACCCATGAAAAATCTTTGAACTTTTCATTCATTCAGCTACATTTATGACATTTCCTCCTGACATCACTTCGAAAGTGTTCGCCGAATCATCCGCAAATGAATGATGAAAAGAGAAAACAAAAACCCAAGTGAAAGAATAAAACAACAAGGGACTAACCAGCGTGATTGGAGCAGTGGAAAATAATAGTTTAGTTTCTTATTTGGGTCCCTCAGTCACATCCTGCGCTGTTTAATGATCCATTTGCTCGGACGGACAGAAATGCCGCACCGACCGCTCGCGCGCTCGAAGTGACTTCCCCGAGGATGCTCGGCTGATGGATAGAGGTGGTAGTCTTTTCCCAACCTCTCTCTCTCGTTCTCTTTCTCTCTCTCTTCTCTACATACACCAGCACACTCCCTTTCTCCCGCCCCGAGGTCTCTCCGTTGCCAGGTCTCGCGCTCTCTAGTTAGGCGCTGCGCGCGCGATCCGTGTTCGTGGAGCAGAGAGAGCGCGAGACGCACAGAGGCAGTATATACTCGCTTTCGCGCCACTCTGTTCGACAGCGCGCTGATTTCACCTTACTTTATAGTGGGCTCACCCTGCTTGCCTTAGCTTTTTTACCTGCAACCAATATAGAAATGAGGACGAGGTAATTGATTTGCAAAGTCATTCGCAGCCCAGGTTTTAACCATCCATATTCAAAGATGACATTCAAAACGACTTCTCATTCTCATATTGATTCGTAATGCTAAATTTATGTAAAGCTTAAATCAGAAAGTATTAACGCAGATGTATCAGAAGTAGGCTAAACTATCAGGATTAAAAAAAGGTTTGTGTGTGTGTGTGTGTGTGTGTGTGTGTGTCATGATTCACATAATGTTGATCTGTTTTAATCTTTTGTGTGATGCAAGACATTGATGCAACAAATTACTAAAAGTATGTGTGTGTGTGTGTGTGTGTGTGTGTGTGTTGAGAGAAACGTGTAAATGATGTAGGCTAAATACATCTAAAGTAGGCTACTCATTAGTATTTGAAGGGCTCGTAAATTGGCCAAGTCATGTTATAGCTACAACTTTAAATGTAATAATGATAATGTTCATGTGAGTGTTATTATGGTGGTCTCGCTCAGTCAGACCTTTGACTAGACTGCAAAAGGTCGGGTCGATAGCTTATTTTAGCCAAAAACCGCCCACTTAGACAGAAAGAGCTGTTTGACTAATGTGTAAAGCAATCAGTCACAGTTCGTTTTGATTATACATGTTAGGTACGGGGCTATTTGAACTAGTTTGTAACGCAATTATAGGCTGATATTCAAAATAATATTCAAATAATGACGCAGCTGTTTAAGAAATAGCGGAAAATGTGTAAACACTATGTATAATGTAGTGGGAAAATAAGTAAACAATTCATAAAACAAACCATTCTCTCTCTGCTATTAAGTGCCTCAAGCAAAACTCTGATTATCTTTTAAAGATTTGATGTCACTGTCTTGACAAACTTTGAAAAATCCAGTGATTATTTTGCTTGTAACCTGAAAGAATAATGCTGTGGGCATTCATGCATTCATAATTATCCTTCTGCTGTCATTTAATAGCAATTAATTTGTGTTTTTTTAACCAAAATCTTAACCAGTCCTGCAAATTAATGAGCAAACACAAAGCCATATGCACTGCTGTTCTCCATGCCCAAAATCAGGCCACTGGAATTTAATTTCTGTTCTCTTCTTATTGTGTACGTGTGAATTATTTATATCCCTCTTTTCTTCTCCTGTAACGTCCTTCAAACGTGGCTCAGTGGATGAATCCTCAGCAGTTATCGGCTTCGGAAATCCTTGATGGATTTAGTGTGCTGGCGTGCCTTGTGATGGAAGCGTGTTGTTGAGTGTGGAGCGGGTTCTGATATGTGTAACCACAGATTCGCTGCTTCAGTAAGCAATATAAAGCCTAATTAACTCTGCTGGGACTCTCAGCTCTCAAAGTGGGCCTGAAGGTTCTGAAGAATACCAATAAACTCAGATCAGTGGCGACAGTGTAAAAATGCACCCTAAATGCATACTTTTTCAGTTGAGTGAACAGCGGTGCTTTTTCTAAAAGCACTCACTTACCTTAACACTGGCGAAGAAATACAACTCCACAAAATTCCTTCGTAATACACTTATTCGTTCCTGAAGTAATTATAAAGCCTGTAGTCTAGTGTAACTTATTTCGGACAGACACAAGAAAGCACTATCTTAAGGGAGTAAGGAAAGAGTTTTGCCTGAAGGCCCCTCTAAAATATCCTGTCAAAGAGAATAGACTGATCAATAGCATCCAACAACGTGTTTAAATTTACAATCATAGGCACGGAAACTCGTCCACTGTCTGCGGGTAAAAGGAAACCATTAATCAATTTAACTACAGCTGTTTCAGTGATCTGACGGGGAGCAAAACCAGACTGCAGTAATTCACGTAATTACAGGCTGTGTAAATGATCGTGGTAATATAATTTAATGTTTTAATGTAAATAATAAATGTAAGGTTAGGTGATGGGTGCAGCTTGGGTGTGGCTGATGTTTTCGCTTCCTCTGAAGCTGTATAGTCAGGCTCTTTCCTCCAGCAGGAGGTTTTAAGGAAGTAAGGTGAGCAAACTCGGTTCAGTTGTCTCCTCTAACCTCGCTGTGAACACACCAGGGGCCTGTTTTAGACAGATTGGTCACTTTTAGTGCTCTGCTGAGAGTGACACATCAGAGCAATAGAGTGCAGTTCAGTTGTGATTCATGCTGATGTGCATTTAGCTCTGAGTCACAAATTCATAAATTATGATTTTTACATCACAGTGGCCAAAGTGAGACACAAATAGTGCCCTCAAAAGTGCAGTGAGAAATTGCTGATAAAGTAGTGCACTAGTGTATGTTTGTATGTATGTATGTGTGTGTGTGTGTGTGTGTGTGTGTATATATATTTACATTTACATTTACATTTAGTCATTTAGCAGACGCTTTTATCCAAAGCGACTTACAGTTGGGCGATACATAAAGCGATTCTTCTTAAAGAGGCAAACAGACACAGGAAGTGCTTGTAATACCAAGTTTTTAGACATTGTTCAAATAAGTACAAACTAGAAAGAGAAGGAATAAATAAAGAGAGAGAATATATATATATATATATATATATATATATACATATACAGTGCATTCAGAAAGTATTCAAACCCCCTTCACTTTTTTCAATTTTTTTATGTTGCAGCCTGATACTACAATTGTTTAAATTAATTTTTTTTCTCATTAATCTACACTCCGTACCTCATAATGTGTGTATATATATATATATATATATATCTTCCCAAGAGTGCTCAATTCATTCATTCATTTTATGATGCCTTCATAACCTTTTTGGATCTTTTAAGTTTTCGTTACCTGGATTTTCAATGGAGGGACAGAATCCTCTCAGATTTCATTAAAATATCTTAGTTTGTGTGTCAAAGGTTAATCAAAGTAACTTTAATAAATGTACTAAATAATGTTTTTATTAAAACATAAATAGCTGTGAATATGAGGTAGGGTAAAGGATATAAAATATAATTAGCTCAGTATAAAAACAGTCTAAATCAATTGAAAGTCTCCTCTATGGTAGAAAAACAAGTGTGTGTGTGTGTCTGTGTGTGTTCTTAAAGCGAGGAGTGGAGCAGATATCCATCAAAATGGCTAAATCTGTTTTGAAATGCCATGCCTGTTACAGTATATAACAACTTTCAAGCACTAGACCCTAAAATTTTATTTGGAAATTTCCATAAAGGTTGCTTAGTTCAGTTGAATAAAAACATTTCAGCATGATAACTTATTTCCCTCTCACAGATCTGCATTATGGCACTGTTTCTCAAGCTTTTTTGTCTTACCTACCCCCATAGCCCCATCTGTAAATCTCAAGTAGGTCTTTATAGACCGAAAACCAGAAATATGTTCCTTTCATACTGGATATCCTTCAGCATGATTATTAATATCATTAAAGTGGCCATTATTAAAATGATTGACTAAAACAGTCGATACTGTGGGTACTGAAAAACAGGCTCATCAAATACATTCCTGTCTGATTAATGAGACACCTTGCTTGTTTGCCAAAGTTTTAACTTTTTTTTTAGCATAGAAAAACGATCAAAACTTTTCAATTTTATTTAAATCAAATACAATTAAGTTGTAATTTCTGGTTTTATAGTCTTATGTAAGATTTGTTAAATGTTTTTGAAAGAATTCTATTATGCTTATAGTACCAAAGATGCACTTGTATGATGATGCAAATTGCAATACAGTAATATTGTGAAATATAATTACAATTTCAAATTACTGTTTTCTATTTTAATGTTGTAAAATGTAATTTATTATTGTGATGGCAAAGCTGAATTTTCAGAAGCCATTACTTCAGTCTTCAGTGTCACATGATCCTTCTGAAATCATTCTAATATGGTAATCTGGTGCTCAAGAAACATTTCTTATTTTTACCAATTTTGAAAAACCTTGTGCTGGTTATATTTTTTTGTGGAAACCATGGTTTTTAATGCTTTTCCAGGATTCTTTGATGAATAGAAAATTCAAAAGAGCAGCATTCATTAAAAATAGATTTATTTTCGAACATTAAAACAAAACAAAAAAAATTACAAATCCAAACATTTGACTGGTAAGTGATGTTTATTATTGAATGCATGAATGCCTTTATTGTCATTATACACACGTACAATGAAATTAGGATAGCTTCCCCCAGCATAATTTATTAATATCATTAAAGTGATATCCATCTTATCCAGCAGTCCATATATACATGCTCGTATGGACCCCATTGGTGACATTAAACAATTTTAACTATTCATATAAATGGTCATGTTAGCCATGACATTGTTGTGTCACATTGTATCTTTTTTATACATGCCGTGTTTCCACATTGCATAAATCAGAATAACCTCTGTGTGACCTCCAGGCTGTAATCCGTGTTTCTCAGCAGAGATCTGGGGACATAAAGCTTTGATCATATGCAGCTATATTAATAGGTGCGTATGTGCTGTGCATCTCTCTGATGATTGAAGTACAGTGATGTTCCCCGCCGTGAGGCTGAATAAATAAGCTGCAGGGAGACTATAGGAGCCACAGCTGTGGCGAGTCTGTTAAAGGTTACTGTATTCAAGGCCCAAAGGCACCGCATAAGTGTGTATATTAGTGTGCGATCAAGGGTGTGTGTGTTTCTCCACGTACACGTGTTGATGTACGTCAGTGCAAAAAAGCTGTTTTGGCACCCAGGTGCACATCGTACGCGGCTCCCCCTCTCTTTCCAGACCACACACGTGCATGTATACACACATACGGTGCGTTAACCTCTTAAACAGCATAACAGTGTGCTGAGGACCCTTTGCTGACTGTCTTACTCTATAAGGGGAGAGAGCAGAGGCAGAACTGGCCCTCTGTAAACACACATATCACTCTTGTCATACAAAATGGAAAATTTTGTCCTGTCACACTGCCAATAAGCTGACCCCACATTACCTCAACTTCATGAGTCTCAAAGCTCCATTAACAGCACAGCACCGTCGGCACCGCACAGACTTCCTCTCCTAAAACATCAGATATGTAAACTACTCGGAACTGCTGATGACCAATATAAGTTAAATTCCCAATAAGACACTTTAGTGCAATTCAGTGAAACCCTGCATGACATAAGTCACAAGCTTATGTAGTATCCATAACAACAAACCAGACACTGGGGTGGGGGGTTCGCTAATGTTTATTTTCTTGCACTGTCTGTGTTGTTTTAGCATCCAATTCACTCAAGGAATTATGCAAATCGGGTCATGGCACAAACAGACCTAAAATATCAGTAATGAATGCAATTTAGATGCTGCAATTCTTAAATAAAACAACAAACAACATTTTTAAAAATAAAAATACATTTAATGATGATGATGATGGTGCTGATGATAATAATATGTTTAGATTTATTTATATACTATCGGCTTTCTGAGTTTTGTGAATGTGGCATATTCTATAAAAAGCCTAATTTGCATTGAAGGGATGTGTTTGCACTAAAAAGTATGACAATGACTTATTTCCTCATTGTGCAGCACTATTTTAGTGTATTTTAGAGCCTGGTTAAATTAAATATTGGGTGTTTAGAGATTTTGTTTGTTTTTGTTGTTGTTGTTGTTACAAAAGATTACCATTTCAAATGCTGTTCTTTTGAACTTTATTTTTATCAAAGAATCCTCAAAAAAAAAAAGGTATCATGGTTTTAACAAATTGATAATAATTTTGAGCACACAGTCAGCATATGAGAATGATTTCTGAAGGGTCATGTGACACTGGGACTGCTAAAAATTCAGCTGTGCCATCATAGGAATAAATTACATTTAAGAATATATTAAAACTGTTATTTTAACTGTAACTTCAAATGTAATAACATTTCACAATATTACCAGTTTTATTGTATGTTATGTTAAAGCTGTGTTTTCATTTTCCTCCTGTTTTCTCCTGTTTCCACTCACTGTCTAAAAATGTGCATGTACTGTATGTACATTTAGGGCATTAACCAGGCGCTTATCCAAAGCAACTTCAAAGAGTTTTAACTTCAGTGGTGTATAAATGTCAAGCATGCAATTCAAAAAGACGCTGGGAAAAAATAATTACTACCTAATATAAAGCACAAGATTTCTGTCATGATTAATTTTATATCAGAAAAAGATCAGTACTGTCAGTACAGTAAATCAGTATGATTTTCTTGTTTTCCAGCAGAAATATCTAAACAACCATAAAACTTAATTTAGAGGAACAGTTCACCCAAAAATGAAAATTTGCTGAAAATGTGTTTACCTTCAGGCCATTTAAATTGTAGATGATTTTGTTTCTTCATCAGAACAGATTTGGATAAATTTAGCATGTTTTAACTTTAACTGTTAAAGTGTTCTCTGTTTTTGCCATGGGATTGACATCCCATGGTAACTAGGATTTACACAAGCTTCAGTCTGGATCCAGAAGACCTGAGAAGAGATGATCCTCAGAGGACCTCAGATGATGCCAACCCTGAAACAACATACAGAACTACCACATTTTGCTATAAGTTTGATTGCATCATATAATAATTGCTGTTAATAGTGTTCATCGTCTGTTTGATTACGTCTTTAATTGATTTTTCCGTACATTTCTGCCATATGTACATTGACTGACAGTCACCACTGATAAGCTACCACTAAATATTGTAGAAACTTAATTTGCTGTAATGTTGCTTTGCAATAATGTGTATCGTGAAAAGCGCTGTACAAATAAACTTGACTTGACTTGACTTGTTAAACATGCTAACAAAATGTTAGCAACTTTGCTAAACATGTTAGAAATAGACTAGCTAATCAGGCTAGAATCATGCTAGTAACATGCTAATCATGCTAGAATCATGCTAGCAACATTCTATTTACTTGATAATCATGTTAAAAAAATGCTAGCAACTTGTTAAACATGCTAATCATGCTAGAAACTTGCTAGTAACTTGGTAATAATGTTAACAAAATGTTAACACCATGCTAGTAACATGCAAATAATGTTAACAACATGCTAGTAACATGCTAATAATGTTAGAAACATGCTAGTAACTTGCTAACAAAATGCAAACACCATGTTAGTAACATGCTAGTCATGCTAGAATCATGCTATAAACATGTTATTAACTTGTTAATTATGCTAGCAGCATGCTAGTAACATGCTAATCATGCTAGAAA
>NW_015554102.1:1270936-1308265 GCF_001515605.1 Sinocyclocheilus anshuiensis
CACATTTTGCTATAAGTTTGATTGCATCATATAATAATTGCTGTTAATAGTGTTCATCGTCTGTTTGATTACGTCTTTAATTGATTTTTCCGTACATTTCTGCCATATGTACATTGACTGACAGTCACCACTGATAAGCTACCACTAAATATTGTAGAAACTTAATTTGCTGTAATGTTGCTTTGCAATAATGTGTATCGTGAAAAGCACTGTACAAAAAAAAAAAAAAACTGTTGCTTCTGGCCAAAATATCAGTATATAATCTATAATAACTCTTCCTCCAGTGAAAAAGGACATCCCCTGTTATCTTCTCACATTAAACTTTTTTGACTAATAAATGCTTCTTGATGCATATTTCTCCCCGATTCCGAAAAGACAGCTTCTTCACTGGAGAAAGCAATATTATGGATATAAGACTCGCATTTTAGCCAGACACAATGTTTTGAAGTTAAAAACATCTTGATAATTAATTTGTTTATTACAAGCATGCATCTTTTAACTTTACAAGATGTTACCGGTAATTGTGTATCTGGTTTAAAGGAGGACTGGATATTTTTACAGGCAATAAGACCAAAATTCTGTTTTTAAAATATTTTTTAGCCAGTCACAAGTTTTGAAAGGGGTGACTTTTGCTGTTCACACATGTACAGAAAGTTGATTCCACCAGCGGGGTTTGAGGACAGCAAAGTGCTTAGTCTTGTTGCAGAGGCTATATGAGGTGAAAGTGTGATGAGGCCCATGGAGGTGGTCAGTCAAAGTGGGTGCGTCATGGTTCAAGGTATCAGTGAAGAGCAGTGCGAGAAGAGGAGCTCTTTGTATTGAAAGTGTCATTGCTCACTGAGTGGAGAGGATGCATGCTGTGTCATCATGATGTAGCTTACACACTCTCAATGTGTTTTACAGGGAATATTCAAATGAAGCTTGCATGCAACTTTATCATTGATCATAAACCAGCCTCCATTGGCAGAGCCAGAAAACCGTAGTTGAGTATTAAACATTCACTGACACAAGGAGCGCACCGTAAAACATGTTACGTTGTTACCCTGGAGAACATTTACAGCATGTTTAAATGCCCATTAATTCATATGTCATCACTGACCTGCCACTGTTAAGGATCATGACTCATTCATGATGATTTATTTATGGCATCTAAATAAAAAACTGCTCTACCAAGCTGAGATGTGAATAAACGTTTAGTAGTACACACCAGGCAGAAAGAACTTTACAAAGAATGTTCATTCACAATGCCTTTGGGATACTTCAATTTTCAGCCCTTCATGTGCACATAAAGATATTTTGGCCCATTTTTACAGCATTTCTTCAGGTCAGTGATATATTTGGGCTGTTTTGCATGAACTACTTGCTTCAGGTTTTGCAGCAACAAATCATTTGGGTTAAGGCTTGATCTTTGGGTTTTTTTTCTACTTAATTTGGCTGTTCATTAACCCTAAAGCTTACTGTCTTATATATGATATGCAAAAAGCCTCTAAATTATCAACATGATCAAAACTTTGCTAAAAAAACGCAATCTTCTTCATGCCTTCTTTTTATAAATAAAGTATAATTCTGAAAACTTTTTTACAGGGTTAACTTGTGAGTTTAAGATCAGTAGGATAAAGTCAGAGGTAATGGATGGACTGATTTCTCCATCCAAAATGTACTTCCCATCAATGACTGATAGAACCAGACATCCTCATAACAGGATACTCCCAGCACGACGCATTACAGTTGTGATGAGTTTGTTTTGTCTCATTATTATTCTAACGGCTGTCTGAATGATCCAGGTGGTATCTGATAACTTTGGATATGCGGCAATGTTTCAAAGTGCGGTAATTTTCTTTTTGGCATTCACATGAAATAACACATGAAATAATGACCACCAACATCAAGCAATTCAAGACAGACATTTATGTGTTATTCTGCAGTTCTGTGTGACCTTCTGAAATACTGAAAGTGTAGTGATGGTGGTGATTTTTTTAGATCGTACACTAATGGCTATAACTTCCTGATAAAAAGTAAAACTACAGAGTGTTCAAAATAAATTGTAAGCCATAGATCATAAGATTATAATAGTCTATGAAACATACTGGAACATTTGAGATACCTATTAAAAGGTCTGCATAGTTTTTTAACTGAACAGAACAGTAGGCATTAGATTAGTATGTTCATGAAAAGCAAAAAAGAGAAGATTTTGTTAGAAATTGATGTTTATTCTTTGTTGAATAACATCCACTCTATGATTTAGACAATCAGCTCATATTTTTAGCTAAATTAACAATACCACTGTGATAAATGGATCTCAACCCCTATCATGCTCACTGAGGGGTCTTGTTGTTTTAACAAAATCTATCATTTTAGCATTTTAGTCAAAAGCTGCACTCATCAAATTGAATCCGTCACAGTAGACTTTTTTTTGTACAATGGATGTTTAGTTTGTGTCAAGTGTGTCTATCTTTCGTTAAAAAATTGTTCCCAGTAGGATTTGCTTTCCAAACAATGTACAGTGAATAAATAGTGGCATTATAGTTTACTGAATTGTGGTTGGACTGATTTGATTTGACTTTTGTTTCAGCTTTGAGAGAGAGAGTTGTGCTACCTGACAGAGTTCAGGATGTGCTCGCATATGGGATAGAATGACCTAGTTACGTACTCTCTAGAGGAGAGAGAAGTGTGTGTGTCTGTCTGCATCTTTCTTTCGGAGAGATGAGGTGTGAGTGCATGGTGTGGCGAGTACAGGGGCTGTTACGTGTCTGTCAGGGCACAGGGAGGTGAGGCCTGGTCTCTACGAATGCCACTGGTCCAGTAGCTCCTCACATGCTCATTGAAATTATTTTAAGTTTCGCCGCCTTGGAGTTATAAGGTTCTATCTGCATTCTGAGCAGTTTTTAGATATTGAGCTTCTAAGTTTTTGCGTTCCATAGACTTCTGTAGATAGAACCCTTTTTGTTTTCTAAAAAAGGCCCAAAAATGTACACAACTTACAAAAGAAACATCACATAATGTAAATAAGTTAATCACAGAATAGGAATATGTGAATAACTCAATTTTGACAAAAATGTCAGATAGAACCTTATAATTCCAAGGCGGCGGTTTATCAAAAGCAGATAGACTGTTATAATTCTGTATACACTACCGTTCAAAACTGAGGGGTTTGGGAAAATGTTTAAATGTTTTTGAAAGAAATCTCTTATGCTCACAAAGGCTGTATTTATTTGATAAAAAATGCAGTAAAAATAGTAATATTTTGAAATATTATAATGATGTATTTCCTATATTCATGTATTGTTTTTAATATACTACAGTTTTTTATTTTGATATGCTTTTTCTATTTTAATGTATTTTAAAATGTAATATATTAAAAATATTTTAAATTGATATATTAACATATTTTTTAAATGTAATATGTATTTATATTTTAAAATGTAATTAATGCTGATTGCAGAGTTTAATACGATTTTACAGAAATTTGTAACAAACAAACAATCTTACTGACCCCCAACTTTTGAGTAGTAGGTGTGTTTGTATGTATGTATATACAGGTGCATCTCAATAAATTAGAATGTCGTGGAAAAGTTCATTTATTTCAGTAATTCAACTCAAATTGTGAAACTCGTGTATTAAATAAATTCAATGCACACAGACTGAAGTAGTTTAAGTCTTTGTTTCTTTTAATTGTGATGATTTTGGCTCACATTTAACAAAAACCCACCAATTCACTATCTCAACAAATTAGAATATGGTGACATGCCAATCAGCTAATCAACTCAAAACACCTGCAAAGGTTTCCTGAGCCTTCAAAATGGTCTCTCAGTTTGGTTCACTAGGTTACACAATCATGGGGAAGACTGCTGATCTGACAGTTGTCCAGAAGACAATCATTGACAATCTTCACAAGGAGGGTAAGCCACAAACCACTGTATATATATATATATATATATATATATATGAATTCAATATATTTATTTAAAATATTATTCTTATTTAGGGTGTCAGTGGGAAAAACCGACGGTTAACCATGTGGAGTTTTTTAATCAAGAAATGCTCAAATTACTCTTTGGTGCATTCAAGTCATTTCGGAATGCTATTGATCAAATTAAGTTTATATAAAAAGTTGTAATTGTTAATGTTAACAGTACAGTTTATTTTTGTGATTTTGCACTTGCCAGAAAATACTCATTTAGTTAATAAGTATGCAGACGTGCGCAAACAATCAACATTTCACATGATTTTTCCTGTGGCAGCTCAGGAATAATACAATATGTCAATAAAATGTCAATTACATACCTAATGTAAATAATTTGCATGGTTGCTTTTGAGTTTCCAGCCTTAGTATGTGAAAAAGAGAGGTGTTATATGCAAATGCATTGTAGGAATGCTTTATTACTACAAAAATCACTTTAATGCACATTGTCGTCATAATTCTGATTTCCAAACTCATTAGTAGGAACTTCCCTGGCACACACTGTATTTACTCTTTTAATGTGGCACTAACATTTATAGCTGTAGCTGCCCTAAACTGGCTCACAGGTATTTCAAAGGATCATTAATCTCCACAAGGGTAACTTTAAATGAAACCCTGTATTTTACATAAAACCACCAAACAGAACAAGTAACAGAACTATAACCCATGTTAACTCTAAATAACATTTGTTAAAATTCCAGCTCCCACAGCTAGCACAGATCTACTTAACTAACTATTCGAATTCAGCAGCCAATGACTGCCCTCCCTAAAGCATAATGAGCAGCTGCAGTGTGTTTTCCTTGCCGGTTGCACATTTGTTGTATTTCATTGCAAAAAAAATTAATAAATAACATATAAAAAATCACAGGAATATGGCAGGAACGTGTTTGATCCAAACTTAGCAAAGGCATGAAATCCTACGGGTCAAACAGACTCTGTCCCAATGATGGACATTCATAACACATTGCTGGTGTTATTGAGATAAAATGAAGGGAAAAAAGTGTGCCCTCAGACTGATGTTTGTCCTGCTCATCCCTGCCTCATTATTTTCATGTCACACAATTCCACTGCATTTCACTGATGGTGTCATAATAGGGCTTGAGGGAACATCTGCTCTCAGTCAGTGAGAGTTCTCGAGCACTGCAGGACCAATGGACGATCGCTCGGACCGTTGATTGATGGATCCATGGGACAATTCTTTTCCTCAGTGCAGCTGAGACAGAAACTTCACCATGGCAACCTAACAAAGCAAGTTAGACCTGTTGAAATAATTCCTTGTTCTGAATTCTATTATGATTTGAGCACGTCTTTGTCTGTAATTTGTGCCAGTACGTTTATGTAATATTATGACAATCACCGCTAATGTTCTTAAAGTCCCGCTGTAGTCAAATATTTTATCCCTTAAAACTTATCTTCGATCATCAAAATTACATATTTAAATGTTTTTTCTTGTGAAAATAATTTTCTCATGCCTTAAAATAGCTTGAATGTAACTCTACACCCTTGCCTCATTTACTATACGCGGATCTATGAATATGCAAATTAGTCCCGCCTCCACTCAGTCACACCAGCCAGCGCCTCCTGATCCACTGAACTGTAGTAACCGCAAAACAATGGCATACACGGATAATGACTGATAAAACTATGTTTTTACTAGCGGACAACTACAGTGAATACTGTAACATTCGTTAAAGTTACTTACTTGACGATGTTGTGTCCTAAAATGCCTTGAAGACTCGAATGCAGCCGTTTGTGATTTTTAATTCGCGCCCGCAACCATACGCATGTGAAGTGCAGACGCAGCTGCGGGAGAGGTGAGTCTGACTCCGGGCTACTTTTACACTGTTGCCACGGGATATAATGCAAGTTAGCGGTTCTAAATTCACATTAAACCACAGCTTCATGGGTTTTTTGCTCTGATTTATTTTTGGTTTTGTGCTGGTATTGGTATATTTTGCATGCTAGTGATAGGAATCGATCCCTTGAGGTGATTGGTTATTGGTTTGTGACGTAGCAAACCAAAGGCTGTTTCAAACCATATTTCTGGGTCAGCCTTTGGAAACTACAGTTTTAAGGAGAAAATACACAGCAATGGTATTGATTAATAGATTGGCACATGGTTTGTCTAAAAGCATATTAAAAACACCACATAGACAAATAAACAACATAAAAAACTTGATTTTCACTACAGGGGGACTTTAAAGCCTGTTAACACCAAGGACTACTATAAAGTTTTAAAAATCATTCTAACTCTGTGAGAACAGAAGAGTCCAATGACACAGAGGATGAAATCATCCAGTCAGAATCCCTCCGACTTTAAAGAGCTCAATCATTTAAAATGTCAGACGACTTTATAGTTATGGCATGACCTCAGCAATGTGCATCAATGGAACTTTTCAAACACCTGTATCTGCAACACCAGAATCTCTGATGAATAAGAGCAATTGCATAGCTAAAATAGCTAACATTAAATATCAACTGAAATTGTAATGCTTTGATGCATTACAATGCTTTGGATTTTGTCCAAAAAAAACAAAAAAAGGCATAATTTACACACCTACATGTTGTTCCAAACCTGTATGACTTTCTTCCATGAAGCTCAAGGGGATGTTTTTAGCCAAAAAAACATTTTTTTTTCTGAAGGCACCCATTCACTGCAGAAGATCCACTGGTGAGCAAGTGATGGAATTGAAAATTTCTCCAAATCTGTTCAGATGAAAAAACTAACTCATCTACAACTTGGATAGCAATTTTTAATTTTTGGGTGAATTATTTCTTTAAAGAATGTTATTGCTGCTCTGTTTAATAGAATGAAAGTGGATGGGACCAAAAGCTGTCAGCTCAAGCAACAAATAAAAACAAAAAACTCAACTATTTTATGAGTTTTCTGAAGCAATATAATAACTATGTGTGACAAAAACCCAAATTTACATTTTTTTTACTGAAATTCTTGCGTTGCAAATCTTGCTTAATATCCTGGTCACCGTTCACTCTCATTATATGGAAAAGAGCAGCTTGGATGCTCTGCTACTGTATAAGTAACGTCTTTTGTGTTCCATAAAAGAAAGAAAATTATACAGGTTTGGAACAACATGAAAGTGTGTACATGATGACAAGAGTTTATATTTTTGGGGGAAGTAATCATTGAACTAAATAGAAAATAAAGGTTCTGAATACCCTTATTTATTTATAGGCTTCGTAGCCTACAAAGAGAGGCATGAAAGAGCATGGCATTCATATGGTACATATGTATATACATATAGGCCTATGTGGTACGTATATATATTTATAAACATAAACTATTTTTTAACAGTGTAATGAGCCTCTTCATCTTTTTCTTTCATTCCTGTGTTGTTGCTAATAAGCGTTAATTAAAAGAGTCTGTCTCTACCTCACCAAGGTCAGTCAAGAGGGGAATTAAGTTCAGCAATTAATCTGCATAAAGAACAGGCCTCTCAGCACTAACCTGCTAGAGTGAGATATATAATCCCACTCATATCTTCTTACTCTCTGATGTTAGGACAGTCTGTGGAAATAATTTGCCATTTTATCATTATTCATAATTAATGAAGCAGATTATCAGTTAAAGCAGACAAAAACCTGTATTGCAGACGTGTCTGTTACAGTGTTGTGCAACTGAAACAAACCCCCTGAGCAAAAACAGATCATTATACGTTCAATTTTTAAATTCTGACATTGTGAAAAGTTATCAGCAAATTCAACTTTCAGGATGACGTCACATGCTCAATATGGTGAAAATCTTAGCTATATATACACAAGATCTGGAACGAGTCTTCATCCTAGATTGAACTTCCTGTCATCGGAGACAAACGAACTGTCACCACACCGAGTGCTTCCTGCTAGAGAGACGTAACGGCACGATAGAAATATCGATCACATGTGTCTGACTGAAGATTCATATAACTCTATCAGCGTTTATCACCCTACAGAGTAAGATGTTACAACATCTTACTCAATCACAGAATCAATACCCACAGCTCCTCCCTCCCCCATTACAGCCCATTAATGGTGAGATGTAGGCTGACGGTGAAACGTTCTTCCTCGACAGCCGTCGTTAGTAGAGACTCGGACTCGTTGTCAGTTCTGTTCTGATTTCACCCCACAGCTGACGAATCAGTCAGACGGAGAATGCCAACAGGCCATCGGTCCCTTCTGCCACCCAGGGGACAAGCCCACGTCGCCCAGGCAGAGGATTGATTAGGTTCCTTTATTTCAAGCACTTCTTTTACCAAGGAAGGATCAATGAGAGTTTCTTGACTGGCTTTGGCTCCTGTCTGCTGTGGGACTGATTTCTCCACTGCTGTCGTAGTGTGTTAGAGATTGTGCCAAACAGGTTGTTCATTAGCACCGAGCTAGTCAGTCTGTGCCAGGATCACCAAGTATCATTTGCTGTTACAATAGAAGATGTCACTGCAAGCTGAGACTTAGGAAGGATGAGATCAGACTCAGATAGTGTTAAACATTAAAGATAGCATGATAAGTGGTTTGACTGACATTTAAAATATTTATATATGTACTTAAAGGGACAGTTCACCAAAAATTTATATTGGAACCCTCATGTTGTTTCAAACATAATGGCTTCTGTGAAACACAAAGTAAGATCATTAAGGAGATTAAACAGTGTAAAAAGTACATTTCTGCCACCTACTGGATTGGAGTGTGAACAGAAGAGCAATGTCGTATAGCGATTTTACAATACAATTAAATAATGTTTTGTTAAATTTTTTTTTTTTTTTTTTTTAAATCAAACCAGAAAAATGGAAAACAATCAATGTAGTTGTTTGCTGACACTCTTGGCTACCACTGTATTGTTGTTGTTGTTGTTATTATTATTATTAAGTTGGCTTGAAAAAGTCAACTTACTGATATTCTATTTAAGCTTCTTATTCTTCTTCTTGCTAAAAATGTTGACTAACTCCTCCTACAGCTTTAACTTTACAAACTCCAAACTCAGCTCAGCTCTTTAGACCAGAGATGGGCACTCGAGTTAGTGACTCGGACTCGAGTCGCATTTTTATAGACTTCAGACTTGACGGCACAGTGGTGAACCTTCCCAGGAGTGGCCAGCCTACCAAAATTACTTCAAGAGCTCAACAACGACTCATCCAGGAGGTCATAAAAGAACCCAGAACAACATCTAAAGAACTGCAGGCCTCACTTGCCTCAATTAAGGTCAGTGTTCATGATTCAACAATAAGAAAGAGACTGGGCAAAAACGGCATCCATGGGAGAGTTCCAAGGCAAAAGCCATTGCTGACCAAAAAGATCACAAAGGCTTGTCTCACATTTGCCAAAAAACATCTTGATTATTCCCAAGACTTTTGGGCAAATACTCTGAGGACTGATGAGACAAAAGTTGAACTTGTTGGAAAGTGTGTGTCTGGTGTAAAACCAACACAGCATTTCATAAAAAGAACATCATACCAACAGTCAAACATGGTGGTGGTAGTGTGATGGTCTGGGGCTGCTTTGCAGCTTCAGGGCCTGGACGGCTTGCCAAAGTCCAAGTCAAAGTCCGGATTTCTTCCAAGCAAAGGTCTGGACAAAAAAATAAATAAAAAATCAATCAATACATTTTTATATGTATTGTATTTTTAGATTTAGATACATGAGAGGCCATGTGACAAAAAAAAAACTGTTTCTGTTCAGGGTTTTTCTCCTGAAATCTATACTATTTTAATATTTTACTTAAAAGCAGTATCTAGCCTACTAAAAACAAAGTAGCTAATCAAAACGTTCTCATCTTGAGCAGAAAAAAAGATAATTAACAGTTTCAAAGTTTAAATTCCATCCTAGCCATCTAACAACAATTTTCCCAATTATAATTAGGCCTAGATATTTTTGTTTTAATGTTCTTAGCCTACAGATTAATAATGCTAAATGTCAGAATAACGTCTTGTCACATCTGGTTTGAATAGCTAGTCAGAGTCATAGGTTATAGATACTATAACCTCTATAGTGAGAAAAATAACTATATTTGCAGCATTGTTTTTTTCTGCTGTGTTTTAGTGAAAGTAATCTCTAATTTTGCTGCTCACCGTATTTCTGTTGTTGATAAAATAACCGCGTTATCCGCAGCTCTTGAACTTGGTGCCGACACACACACACACACACATATATATATATATATATATATAGTATTTTTAGGTGTCACGGGTACATGTGTTATAATTTTTATAATGATAAAAAAGTTTTTCTGCAATGACAAAAAGATTTAATGATAAATTATTATTTTATTTGATTTTATATTATTTGATTTGATTTTATTTTACTTTTTTAACTTACATTCTCTTACACTCTTACACTTACACTCTGAAACTTGGTTATGTAATTTATAATGAAATATTTTGTGTTATACTATACAAAACACAAAATAAAAGTATTTTTAATGAATGGTCACAGACCTTTTGTCCTCCATATAGTCAGAGAAAATATCTTGTGTTATGGTCCATCTTATATTATTTGGGCACAGCAAAAGTAGAGATGCCTACAAGCAAACCCTCAAAAATGCACACCCTCACACTGTCTCTTCTACTCTCATGATGTCTCCTGCGGTTTTGGCAGAGGGCCGGTGCGTGTTGGCCATGTGTGGGTTAAGCAGGAAGAGTCAGGGGCTGAGAGCACTTCGGCTGAATCCTGTCTACTTGTGTTCCCCGGCAGGGCTGCCGAGCTCGGTGTATAGAATCAGTGCACTTGACTGTATCCAAGCAACCATTCATTAATGCGGCCAACCCTGCATGGGGCTTTGTGAGTCTCAGTTCAGAGATGTGTGCTAGTCGCCATACAGGGTAGTTAAGAACCAGTGATTACCGAAAACATGTCCCCACAGGAGCTGTGAAGAAAGGCTGGCATGGTGGCATTGAGCACAGATTTCACAGAATCAGGGTCTTTCAAAGTATTTGCTCTAGCAAAAATATGATTTGTTTTTTTCAAATTAGGATACAAGGAGCAATATGAGGCAGTAGTGTTTTTCATGTTTTGTCAATATACTGCATTTTCTAAAAATATTTGAACAGCTGCGAGGGGTTGATTTTAACAGTTCATTAAGCTGTAAAACTGGTTGTGTAATTATTGCTCCATCAGAAAATTGCTGGTGGCTGTTGGATTTTTCTGTGAGAAACTCTGTATTACATTTTGAAGAAAAACAAAACAGATAAAAAAAACAAAATGTAAACCAAAACTAAACCCGATCCAGACATTTCCATGTTTAGGACAACAGGGCTGGCTCACACAGGTGTGCCGAATCCCTAGGTGGCCTGATTGAAATAGCAACCAGAAAGACTCTCCTGGTTCCAGCAGTCAACCTTTACGCTGAGTTGAAAACATTTGAAGTCTTCTTGAATTATTAATGATTGCCCTTGGCCATATTCCCAAGATAGAGTGGACAAAGGAAACTGCATTTGGGAAGGACTGGAAAACCAGAACACAGGCTGGCAGAACATGCTTTGCATAGAGGAGTTTAGGAAAGGGATGTGAGAAGAAAAGATATGGAAAATAAAAATATGCAGGGTGGAAGATGAGACTTGCTGGGTATTTGTGTATATCAAAAGATCAAAAAAATTCCACTGCTACGTAGAACTGAAATTTAGTAAATACAAAAAGTTTATTGAAGACATGAGTCAGAGTCTGAGAATAAATAAAATTATGGAAATAGCCAGTAAGCAATAAGGGATATGTAAAAAGTAAGAGGTTAGAAACCTCTAGAACTTTTCCAAAAGTCGAGCTCTTCTTTGAATGTATGGTATCATGAATTGTAACCATCTGGGATTCCCCCTAGAGTGACAAATGGGGATCTCTAGCTCTGAACTGTGTTTTATGCTTTTATTTTGAAGTTCTCTGGCTCATGGACTTTGTTGATTGTTTCTTGTTCCCTCTGTGTTAGTCTTGTTTACTTACTAGTTCAGGTGTTTAAATACCCTCTCGTTCCTTTAGTGTGTTGTCAGATCTTCTTTTTAATATGCTGTACACGTTATAGGTGAATCTTGGATTCTTACTTCTTGTGGTTTTTGTACTTTGCTTTGGGAATAAAGATGTACTGGGGTTCAAACTTCTATTCATCTGAGACCCTTTGTGTCATAGACTAAATAAATAACTAATGGGGTTTGTCCTCTAAATTGACTTTAACATCTTCACATCTTGAGTCATTGTTTGGCTTCAGATTCCATCCGCAGTCGCATAGTCTACCTAGACATAAACAGTCCCAGTGAGCATAGAGATAGGAACGAAAAAACAATATATATCTCGCATCCACCATTCCAAGGAGGTAATCCTGTCCTCTCAGAAATGAGTTTACTAGAGGTGACAAAGCATTCGGGTGCAGTTATTAAAAATTTGTGACAGTTGGAAAAAGTTTGTGTGAGTCTACAGTATATGCAGTTTCTTCAGATTTTATACTGTACGTTCGTTCCAGTGTTTTATGCATGTAACAACTCTTCAACGAACACAGCACAATGTTCGATTCAGAGCAAGCGACTCTTATGAACTGATTCTTTTTAATGAGTCAATCAAAAGAATTCTCGACAGAGCTTTGTAATCGCTTGTGAGTTGTGACCAGTTTGAATCGGACTCACTAAGTGAATCATTCAGAACAGTTACTGACTGATTCCCTCACTGAACTGCAAGTCATTTTTCGAGTTTAATTTGGGTTCACTAGACTTACATGTCGGCCTGTTTACTGATTGGTTGTTAATATGGCAATGTGATCAAAGATTCAAAGTTTTGTTATAATAAATAAATGGTATTCCTAAAAAACATTGAAAAAATTACCAAAAATGTTATTGTTATCTAATGAGGCCCTATTGTGAAGTTGAATTGACTGTAGGGAAACTTTGTTTGAGTGACATGTTGGAACCATCTTGTTTTGTTTGCTTGGTTGTTTTATACATCAGAAATATTCTTTTGAAACAGTCTCATATGAGTTACTGTACCGCAACTTTACAGCTCCTAAAGGTTTCATTTTAGGAGCCAATGGCTTCGTAGGTTTATTTTTTTTCTTATCTGCATCTCAACATACAAATATGAAGATGTCACAGATAACAATAAGCATAATTTAATAATACAGTATATAAAAATATCATTAGGTGGGGGTTTATTCAGAGACTTGTAGTCATCGCCCACTCATTTTTATTTTATTACCATTTAAATAGTGAAGCAATTAGACTATTCTTGAGGGACATGCATTTAATATTTTAATTCGATGTATATTTGAATTAGATGCTAAAAAAGCCAAGCATTAATTATTCATACAGGTTTTCTTTTAAGCATCCCTCCTATACTATACTTGGGTAGACATTTACATGATGATATGAATGCATGTTTATAAAGTATAACCACAAAAAGGCAACCTAATGTAGTGCACCATGATTTAATAATAGTTTGATTGATGGCATTGATATGCGCCCCTGTGGTGTTTTGAGCTGTGCTGATGAATGCCCCTTTGTTTCCTCATGCTGACAGCTTCTACTGTCTTCCATAAAATGTGAATAAGCAGAACAGAACAAGCAGTCAGTGTCAACAATTAGCTTGATGACTTGTCATTTAGAGAATGCTGTTCATTCAGAATGCCTTCCCAGTATATTAATTGCAGGTGCAGTTCAGTGAAGCAACCTAGGGTTAAGATGTGCACAATGGTGATATAGTAGTGACTCTACAGTTTATAAAAAAACTCTTTGAGTTTAATAATGCTTTACCAAGCCAAGAAAACAGAGAAACTGAGAAAATCCAGCTTAAGTTGGAAGCTGTGTTTTGATTGGCCGAATACCTCAAGCGTGTGACGGAAATGTTACGCCCCTTACCATATTGTGATAATGCCCTGTCAGGCCGGAGCGATGATTCAAAAACATGAAAACCCATTATAAACGAGGCATTCATTGCATCCAGTGGGGACATAATTATGGATTATAATGACTTATACTGTCTTTTTACGCATCGCGCCGCGCAGCGTTGCATCGCACCGCGTAAACATAAAACCATGTCTGCATTTGTGATTGGAGAAATGATAAACAACAAGTGCTACTCTACACTGCCCAAAACTCACGTTTGAATCATCAGTGGCAAATTATTTAAATATAAAAAACGTACTTACAGTCTGTGAGTCAGAACAGCCGGCATTGTAGTCTACTCTACCAGGATCAGGAAACGTCCTCCATAAAATGTGCTGCACACATCTGAATATTTGGGTTGAAGTGTTCTGGAACAGTGTTGTAAACACAACTTAACCACTGATTTCTAGTCGTGTCCATTTTTGGAAGGGCAAACAAAATCGTTCTTTCACAACGAAACACAGCGTCACACACGGCGGCCTAGAGTGAGCGGCGGCGGACTAGGATGAGCAGAGGCCGGGGGCTAGAGTGAGGAACGGCCGGAGGGCTAGAGTGAGCGGAGGCCGGTGGGCTTGAGAAGCTGACTCTTAACTTTTATAAAGAATATCTCTTTGGATTTGAGACTTTAGTCTTTGCAACTTTACAGATCTTCTTTATGCACCAATAGCTTGTAACACTTCAAAGAGAGTGGAAAAATTGAAATCGCATCATATGACCCCTTTAAGGTGGTCAAACTTGCTTTGGTGGCTTGACATACAGTAAATGCAGTAAGTTTAGTATTATTGTTTAGACTGTCATCTCTAAGCTGTGGATTTACATATACCTGGTGTGCTTGGATTAATTAGTGTTTCCTGAGATTTTGGTCTGTTGGAGACATCTTTGCTTGAGGCAAAGATGAACATATAAACACAAATAGGTTAAACCTTGTCATGTTTCATTGTGTATTGTAATGTATAACTGATAGCAGTATACGTTGTTTCAGTGCTTTATTGCTGTTGGGAGCTTAGTTGGTTTTCAGTTAAGGAGAGCAGGATGACTCTTCCCCACTAAAGTGCTGGTTGGCCAGCTTTGCAGATTTAATAAGGTTTAATCATTCCCAAATTACCTGTCCATCGTCTCTGTCCTATGCACCAACTTAACATATATCAAATATATAATCCATCACTAACACAGAGTAGTGGAAACGGTCACAGTGCCTGCACATGCATAAGCCAGAAAAAGAAGAGGGATGAAAGGGAAAGATGAAAGAATGCAAGGTGTCTGCACTATACTGCTCTCTTTTCATGCTGATTTATTACTGAAGTTACCAATGACATTCTTTGACACATGTAATTTTACATGTGAAAGAAAAATGGCAAATAAGATCTATAAAATTTCAATCTATTTTTCTTAGACAGCATGAAGTTTCCTGCTTCTTAGGAGTAGGAGATCTCAGTAATTTCACACATCTCTGTAGAGTTTACAAGATCGTAAACTATGCTGCAATTTGGCAAGACTCCAAAATAAAAAAAAAAGTAAAAAAAAAAAAGTAAAAAATATTAAAATATAAATTAAATCATAACTCATAAAATGCCTTCAACAGTGTTATTTATTTATTCATTTACATATTTATTATCTATTTATTTATCTACACTACTGTAAGTATGTATGTATGTATTAATTAATTAATTTTAAATAAACCTTTGTTGTTTTTCAGTTTTCATTTTAATATGTTTCAACATTTTTTTGTGTTCTTGTCATTGTTATTACTTTTTCTATTAGGCTTTAATTAAGTGTTATTTCCATTTTATTTGGGTTTTTAGTAATTTTAGCACTTTATTTCTACAACTGTTCTAATTTTTTCATTTAAGTTTTAGTTACAATAATGACACTGTCTCTTAAAACCAAATTATTTGGGTTTTTCTGTAATTGTATGTCTCATTTGTTTGTAGTTTATTTCTCCTAATGAAGTTTTAGGAGAAACATTGAAGACCAACTTAATATTTCAAACAGAGAACTCCATTAAGCCTCCCGAGCTTTGAAAATGATCCTTTGGGTTCATTGATCTCTCATGTTGGAACCCAACTGGCATAATTCCAGTCTAATCTAATCCTCAATCTGCCACTCAAAGGAATAAAGAAAAATTATTAACACACATATTGGAGAGCGTTGCTGGAATGTGTCCATATTGTTGATCCATAAGGGTCTAATTATGCAATGCCAAAGTAATGCAGATTAAAGCTAGATGCCAAATCAAATCAACTTTATTGTTATTCGTCTGATCACAGGCCAAGATTGAAACACAGCTCGCCTTTACCAACGTGGCACAAGATATCACACAAGAACGACAATGGCAGCCGATAACTGACAGCTGGCTCTAGATGCCAAAGTAAACACTAAACCGAGGGGCTGTGATAGACACAGAGGAAGAATATAGTTAGCGTTGTTATTGCCGTACAATGAGGTCTTGTGACGGGCAGAGAACCTATAATCCATAAAACAGGCTGAGCGCTAACTGGGGTTATGTGCAGCATAATTTTCACACGGCAATTACACGTGAACACAAGCGCACATACACACACAAATTCAAACCCCTTTGATACCTCCGTTCTTGTCTAATCAAGTTCTGCCTGGACCACAGCAGTGAAGCTCTGTTCTCTAATTAAAGGCACCCATTCTATATTAATACACTTAAGCATTCCTGTAGTCAGCCTTTTGTGTGTGTGTGTGTGTGTGTGTGTGTGTGTGTGTGTGTGTGTGTGTCAGTGTGTTGTTCTCTCTGATTGAGGAAATGAAACAGCGCTAAGCCATTACACAGTTTCAGATGTGACCCTGAATAAGCTTCGTGTCTCGCTCGCTGTCCTTCACTTTAGTTTCACACTCACGTTCGCGTTTAATCATTCACATTCTGTAAATCCCGTTCCTTGTGGTTAAACATGGAACAATGTTATATTTGTAAGTGAATTCTGCAGAGGAAAACCAGAATAGGCTCATCATTTAGTAAGAAGCTCTTTTGTTAAAGTTTGTCTTTTGTTTGGTGACACAAAGTCATTTCAAGGCTGCTCTCGTTTTAAAATCATGACTGATTTATGCTCCATATACTGGGGCTGTATTTCACTTTGTATCAAGCTTGATTTGTTGCTGTAAATGGTTAGCTGACATGAAATACTTTTGAGGCATTGACATGTCCTGCGGTGTAACATGCTGTACTCCATCTAAAACTGCTTTAAACCGTATTTTGATATGCACGCAGCTTTTATGAGCATGAAATATTTGTACTCCTGAATGGAAAATGTTGCATTCATGCAGCTCAAATGTCAAGCATTGTGATGGCAATGCCAAAGGTCATGGGTTTGCTTTCTGCAGAATTTATATACTAAATTATGAATCTTGAATGTAATGTAAGAATGTCATGTTACAAATATATTTCAGATTAATGTACTTTTGAGCTTGTGTATCGCAAGCATAATGTATCACGTTTCCACATAAACATAAAGCAGCACAACTGTTTTCATCATTGATGATAATAAGAAATTGGTCACACTTTATTTTAAGGCCCAATTCTCACCATTAACTATGACTTTTGCCTCCATAAATTCCTAGTTTGCTGCTTATTAATAGTTAGTAAGGTAGTTGTTAAGTTTATGTATTGGGGATGTAGAATATGGTCATGCAGAATACGTGCTTTATAAGTACTAATAAACAGATAGTTAATAGTGAGAATTGGTCCCTATACTAAAGTGTTACCAAGAAATGTTTCTTGAGCACCAAATCAGCATATTAGAATGATTTCTGAAGGATCATGTGGCATTGAACATCTGAAAATTCTGCCATCATCACATGAATAAATTACATTTAAAAAAATATTAAAATACAAAAGTCATTTAAATTGTGATAATGTTAATTACTGTTTTTACAGTATTTTGATCAAATAAATACAGTAAAACAGAGCATATAAGAGACTTTCAAAACTATTACAATTTTTTACCAACTGCAAACTGTTCAACAGTAGCATACTACTACTAATAATAATTATTTCTATTGTTGTTGTTGTTACCATGAGTCTTGAAGTGGATGAAACAACTATGTGATGTTTCTGTTTAACTCTCAGAGGAAGAAGACAGAAGAGAGTGATGGATGGATGAGGAGATGAGATCAGGTGTGTAATGTATGTTTCTGGTAACACACTTGCTAGGATGAGTACTGAGATACTGTTGTTTATTTATAGAAACTGAAAAATGTCATCATAAATAATGAGAGTGGCATTCAAGAACCAATCGGACAGGAGAAAGAACTGAAACTTGAACTTTAAATAATGCAGAACTTCCCATAAAATCTCAACCTATACTCCTCCTCACTCATTTCCAAATTTCCTCTTCCTCGCTCCTGTCATGGATACCTGCGCTTTGGAATTATGTGCTCACATACAATCCTAACCATTCCATTATTCATGATGTATCCCTTCCTATTTCTCTCTCCTCCCTGCTATATTTGTCTCCTAGTTTCTATATTGTGTCTGCTGTTGTTTTCAGCAGAAACTAGTATGACCACATCATCTTCCTGCTTTCTGCATTGTTCTGTTTAATGAAGAGATAGAGTATATATACAGTACTACTTGAATTGAGAAGGTGTCACAGATCTGCTATGGTTTGCAGTAATTTCACCCATTGTGAGTCTGAATAATCAGTGTGACTCTAAACCTGAAGAAATGAAATGCCAAAGCAGAAACAGAAGGAAAGATACCGGCATTAATAGTGAAGGAAATGGGAGAAATACAGTACAATATGTCAGTTTTTATTAGTCCATTTTTATTATCAGCCCAGAGCCCAAAGTGACTTAAAGTGCATTTAAGGTATATCTTTTATCGGTTCATGCATTCCTTGCAAATTGAATCCATGACCTTGGCATTGTAAGCGGTACACTATTTCAATCCGTTTTTCAATCCGTAGGACATTTTGATGAAGAATGTCTGTGGAAGTTTTAAAGGGATCAATGTTTAATTGAACATGCTTTTATGAATGCTGTCTGACAACAAACATTGTACAGTTCATACTTGCTTTTTCTTGCTTTTCAGTGAAAGTTTTGAAATATTCATATCAGTATAAAAAGAAACATTCCAGACTGTGACCTTCTAATCAAACAAAGTCTGAAAGTCTGATCTGAACATTATTTTTTAAAATTAATTCTACAGAAAGACAAAAGGAACTGCCACATTTTCATATTTTTGTAAGAAAATGTTCCACAGTTTAGTTTGAATCTCATTATTTTCTTAAGAAGAATGCGTTTGCTGTCTGACATCTCTCCACACAGAAGTGAAATTAAATGGCTACTGTGGTCTCTGCTTGCTTAAAATAATTTTTTAATTTGATAGCACTTCCATGCTTTCATGCATTTCCTTTGTTCTTTTATTCAGAGAAAACGTGAGGATCCAGTAATGACTCCTCAGCTCTTAATGCTGGTTTGCACCTCATGCAATTTAAGTGATGCATTGATTTAGTTGTCAGACTGACATGTTTTAAGGCCAATGGCTGTGAACTCTTCAGCTGAAACCAGTCTAAGCTGGTTTGCTGTGCTTAGTTGGTCTCCCAGCCTGGCCAGATTGGCCTGGATTACTGATTTTAGAGATGAGAGGTTCCGGGCACCTGTCAACAGCTGAACAGACTGGGAGACCAGCATAAACCACCAAGCACCAACAAACCACATGAAGTTTTTTTGTTCTTCAACATGAGATGAGTTTGTGGTGTTTCTTATGGTTTTGGTCTCTATGTTGAAGAACAGAGGGATGGACAGCGGAGCTCCTGAGGGGTCCTGCAGTCTTTGCCTTGACTTTGAGAAAATCAATTATGACAATGTGTCGCTCTGTGAAAAGATCGTTAACTTAACGAGCAGTGGAAAATTGGCGGGAAAATGTCTGATTAGGACATCTCACTGTGTGATGGTCCTGCTCTCTGATTAGATTACTGCACTAATAGGCTAACAAGAGCATTAACTGCAGTCGACATGATGATCTATCTATCTATCTATCTATCTATCTATCTATCTATCTATCTATCTATCTATCGGTCTGAATTCTCAAACTATCTACATTTTCAAGTTCTTTGCCAAAGTTTGGAATATATATAAAATAAATAAATAAAGATAAAAAAATTATTATTAAAAAGGATCAAAACAATAGAAGAAAACATAACATAAACCTAAATAAACATTGTAACAAATTAGAATTTGTGAACATTTGATATCTATCTGTGTCAAAATATATATCTTTCAAACTGTCTATCAAACTATCTACTTATCTGTCTAAATGTTTATCAAACTATATATCCATTTGTGTCAAACTAACTATCTGTCACCTGTCTCTCTGTCAATCTATCAAACTTTCAATTTATCTGCCTGTCTGTCTAACTTTTTGCCAGATTTTTTTTTTTTTGGTTTAAAATAGGTAAAAATCATTAAACATAGGTTTATTCAATATTTTGAATCCAATTTTCAGTGTTGACTGCACATGTGAGTTGTGTTTTGTTAGCGAGTGTGTACAATGGGTAAGCGTATGTGTGTTGGTGTGTGAATTAAGGTTGATGCTGATTGGCCGATGCGGGGTTCAGCAGTAAAACATGGCAGTAGCAGCGTACCGGACAGACAGAGACAGATCACAGTCTACACCCTCTCCATTATTCATGCCGCTCTGACACCTCCCTCTCCCATGCTCTCTTCCTCTCTCTCTCTCTCTCCACAACACGGCCATGTTGACAGGCAGCGCAAGGATGTTGGACCATTTATTAATACAGGTGAACAGCCTTAGTGCAAGAGAGAGAGATGGAGAGATAGAGGGAGAAGGACGAAAGGAATGACAGAGAGAGAAAGAGAGGAATAAGAGCGGTATGAATAATGGAGAGGTTGTTTTGTTACACCTTCTCAAAACCCATCCAAACTCAGGTCACAGATCTCATATAAATTCACAGAAACCAGTCGGCTGTAAGCGGAGCTTTCAGTATGCTGACAACATGTACCTCAGTCGCCATTTATACGCAAATTGGAAAAAGAAGAATTCCCATGTGCGTGCTTAACACATATGACATCTTGTTACATATGTTACACATCTTGTTACAAAGAACATTAGCACATTTGTTCAGCTTTGCTCAGATGATCGATGAACAGCCCTGAACTCTAAAGCCTGGAACACAGTTACCAAATTACATTTTGATTTACTTCTGCAATGATGAGTTTGAAGCCATAATGTTGCGTTTCTGTGTCCTAAAAGGCCTTTAAATCACGGCTAATTTTGTAGTACAGTGACGGGGTCATTACATTCAACTATACTTAGTGTCCGGGGAGACGGCCAATGTGAATGGTCGGTCCAGTCTATGTTGTAGTTTTATGTTTCTTGCAGCTGTACTTTATATTAACGCGGCAGTCGCTGTGAGGGACAGTTGCCCAGATGAATTGTGAAGGGATTGGATATTTGAGGTGTTTGACTAACTCCACATCTACTGGCAAAATGATAGGCTTACCTTTCAAATTGAGCCGGTGTGAGCGACTGCTGCCTATGCGCAGGGTTTAGCATCTGCTGTGACAGGGGAATGTGGAACAGGAAGGCGACTCTTGACCATGCTGTCTAAATGGATCTTCTAAAGTGTCAGCCAGGCGCAGGTGAGCTTGTTTACAGGCGAATGCGGTGCGTTTGTGACTTCAACAGCTGTTTATAGGGGAAATCGCTCTCTACGACTCATTCCTCGTTTTCATCAGTGAGGGGATACAGGAGATTAAAGTTTCTGTGTGCAATTTTTTCAGTGTTACTGTAAAATGCTTTCTACCACAGCAGTTTAATGTGCAGAGACAACTATAAGTAAGCCATTCGTGGATTGTTTTAGCCGAAAAGTATGAATGTACAGCGTTTTAACATTGAGGGTTAATGGAAAAATAAGAGTGTCCAAGGCAAAATGTTTTAAAAAATATAGTGTAAAATGCTTGTTAGCATACTTTGTATTGCTTTCTATCTATCTATCTATCTATCTATCTATCTATCTGTGAATGGAAACATATTTTTACATATATTTTCAATGTAAAAACTTTTTTTTACAAACATGAATTAAGTCATAAATAACATTTATAACAAGTTTTTGGAGGATTGTACCACATGACATTTTACATATATAAATACATATTTTATATATTAATAGAACATTTCATAGAAATAACTACACTCTGCACATTTAACTGCTTGTTAACTGTGAGATTGCTGTTGAGAAATATTTCACTCACGTTCAATAAGACTCTGTAGCACGTTTAAGTGCGCCTGGGGTTGTGACCATTGCAATTTATGAATGACAGTTTCTTATTAAGGTATACAACTTTAATGAATCTGGCATGTTCTGAAATAGGGCCATTCAGCTAATTTATGTCTAGAGAGAAACACAGGAGATGAATGCTCAGCTTGAGAGTCCATGTTGATGCTAACTCTGGCATTTAACTCGGGTATACTGTATGTTGTTTCAGTTTCAACTTCAGGATTCAGGATACAGAGTAATTCATCAAATGATGGAGCAGTAATTTTTGAATAATGACCACTGTATAATTGACCAGTGTCTCTGGCAACCAATTTTCTCCAGGTCATGCAGGTTTTTTCCTCTTACATATATATAAAATATATGTATGTCCATAACAAAAATAATATAACACTGATGTACAGACATTTGATCATTATCGCAAAATAAACTGCTTTAGGGTGATTCAAGACCCTTCTGCTTCCCCTCATAGCTTTTAGTCATGATTAGGTTTCATATCGCAGCTCATGGTTGCACCATCCCTCTGTTGCGGGTAGATAATTCTGCAGTGTTAATTACTCTGCTGTTAGACTATCATCCCCCAGGCAAAAACTTTCATCCTTGACCACTTGTCATAGTGGAAATCTATCTTTCTCTCTCTTTACCCTCTCTCTCTCAAGCTTCGAATCCTGAAGCAGCAGCCGAGGCTTTCATTTTTGTTTGGATGCCAGTCAAAATATCAAAGGCTGCTGTTGATTTTTATTACTGTTAATGTGTTTGCCCTGTACGCTCTGTACTGTTCAATAACACAGATGACTGGAGGGAATGTGATGGAAATCACTGGGTAAAAATAATTAGAATGATCTTTACTTGTAATGTGAGGCATGACCCAGACATGTTCAGAGGGCTGTGCTGCAGAAATAAACATTTGAATGTTTTAAGGTTGGATTGGTTCTGTATTGTTGGTTTAGCAGTAGATGTCACAGGCTTGTGAATGGTGCCCAGAGAGCAGTAATGTGAGCATGAGAGATCTCAAAGCATCCCAGAGTTCAATTTTGTTTGCGAACGCTGTTTCCTCTCTCTCAAGGCCACCTGATGCTTTTTTCCGCAGTGTTTTACTGCACCGTCTCTGTAAGTTTGAGAGAATAGAGGATAGAGAGGCAGAGAGAGTCTAGCTTTTGTATTCTATGGAGATACATAATCAATAAAAAATAAATGAATATATTAATGTTCAATTATATAATGTTAAAAGCATTAAAATATATATATAATTATAATTTTTCCTTCAAATTATTTTTATCTATTTTTTATTTTGATAATTATCAAATTATTTTAGCCCAGTGGGCAGATATTATTATTGCTTTAACCGTTTGTTTTATCAAAAAAATAGGTAGTTTAAAAAAAAAAAATGTGAATGGTATATATTTATTCCAAGTAATGTTGTTTCTGTTTGGAGTCAATAGGAGCAAAACACACAAAAAATGAAATGAAAATAAACTGACGGGAATGCAAAGAAGATATAGCCTACTGTGTAGATCAATATAGTAATGTTTGCACACAAAAATTGCATTTTGTTCATTTTTGTATCTGAGGTACCATAGGGTCTTATTCAGAACCAACCATTTTTTAAATAAATACCAGAACCGTAAGGTTTTCATGATTTCAGTTTCATTAATAAATGTCACAATGAGGATACCAATGAGGATACAGCACTGCAATGAGTGCAACAGTGTCTGTCCACTTTTTTTTAGTGGTCTTGGTTCCGGAAGTATTTTTTCAAAAGGGATTTTTTAAAAGTATTGGTTTAGGGGTTATAAACTGTGAAACAAATCAACCAGTAGATATTTTGATTTTTTTTTGTTTGTTTTTACAGTATGTTTTATGTTTATTCCAAAATATGCACATGTATACAAACATTTAAATACTTTAATTACATGCTTCACAGTGCTTCATGGGAATGGGCCTACCTGGTCTCATGGCAAAAACATACCTTGGGGCACTTTTTCGCGAGACGCGAAATACGTACCAATAAGTACATATCACTGCAGTTTCCAAAAGAAATGAACACTAGAGGCAGTAAAACTCCGACACCCTTTAGTCCGTTTCACACAAATTTACAGAATTTCGATTAAAACGGTTCGACAAAACAGTTCAAATCTGCATATAAGGAAGTTCAAATGGCACGGTTGCATCAACAAATGCGTTTTTATATCAGTTTTGCATTTGTTAACACTATCGGGTAGGTTTAGGGTTGGGTTTGGTGTAGGGCATATTTCCAATACGATAAAGCATTAACTTTTAGCGACAGTCCCCAGATATTTGAATTCTGAATGACTGTATGCAATATGTACTTGAAGCAACGTAACGTAATAAAAACACAGCAATACGTATCTATATCCACGTAATAAAAACGTGCCGGGGTTCACGTATTGAACCTGTGTTTTAGCGCCACTCAGTGGACATTTCTCTTTGAAACTGTGGCGAAACGTGCAAAAAGGTATGTAAAAACGGTGTTGCAGAAAAGTACCCAGAGGTAAGTATTTTTATGAGACCAGGTTGGAATGGGCGGTTCTTTTGGTGCAATTCACGTGTTTTGATTCTCTGATTAGTGGATATTTCTTTAGAGAATTGTGGGTAATGTAGCTTTTCTTTTGGAATTCCACAGTTTAACACAATTAATTTAAAAAATAAGTTGAAATAATGTGGACTGATGGGTTCAACAAGCATATATTATTGTTTAATGACCTCGTAGCTCACAGTAGGCTTGTCTTTAAAGGTGTATAATTTAATTCCCCTATGGAGAAAATGAGAGGCAGCTCTACTTCCATACATAGAGTTACTAGTGAAATCTGTTTCCTGAGAGAATGACTTGAATGTTTTCAGCAATTAAAAAACATAGCTACAGTTCTCGAGTTAATGAGCCAGTTCTTTTAGTGAATCACAAATATAGCCTACTGCACAACCAGTGAAGTCCTATTCTTGAGTGAAAGATTCTTATGATTTAGTTTGTTTTAGTATTTCAAAAACATACAGCGCACTCTGTGAAGTCCGAGTCAAAATAATGAATCTTTTGGGCTGATTATTTTAGTGAACTACAAATATAATGCATGGCCATTGAAGTCTGATTGGGTTCTCTGATTCAGATTCTTTTGAGTCATTTAGTGAATCACAAACACTTGACATATGTCAATGTGTAGTTAAAGATACACATTATAGTTTTGTCAGTTGTGTTTTATAAAGATAAAAGAATGAATTGTGTTATCAAGTTGATTTTTAATATAAAACAATCAGATCCTATACGATTAGAAAAAGTCATGAAATAAATAACAGCATGATTCTTCAATATTTCGTATATTTTTCAAGTTATTAAAATGACCTTGGGCTTTCTCAGAAACAGACAAAAATGTGGATTAAAGAGGTAGAAAGAAATCTTGCTTAAAAATATAAAAATGTTTTTCTCTCTTCTCTCTCTTGTCCAACTGGGTCTTTGGAGCACTAAATATATCCAGAACACTTTCAGAACCATCGCCATAAAATGACTGCTGATGTCATCATCCCTGGCTACAGATGATTCAGTGAAGACTTTAAAAAACAAATTCAATTTATGGAAACATCAGAAGGTTCTGCTCAGGGAAACGTTCATCAATTTTTCTAAATTTAACCATCACATATTCTTGCCCAGAATGAAGCTGATGGATGAAAACTACCTAAGTGTATCTTCTAGCGGATCATTTCCCCAAAGGGAATCAGTTGAGCTGAGAGCTCTGAATATGTCTGTCAGGAGAAATCAGTGGGCTTACAAACTTGCCAAGCGATGAATAACAAACAGCACCAACACTACAGCTGACCTCATCTACACTATTTACACAATTTAATTGCATTTAAAAAATGTCGGAGCTCAACAGAAACATGCTGACAGACTTTCTATTATCTATTATGTGAGAGTGAGAGTTTGAACCCTTTTGTAATGTAAGTAAAATATATGCTCTCTTTCTCTTTCAGAAATAGCTTGTACAGAATGTATAGTATTTTCCCTTGTATTTTTTTTATTATGTTTCTGAGTGTGGTGCTTTTATTTTAAGCAGACCAAGTTTGCCTTGACTGACACAAGAATCCCAAAACTGAAAGCCTTTTTAAAAATACACATTGTGACAGTGCACTGTGTTTTGTTTCTCACAGACAGAGGTGATGAAGGTTTTCAATCTTTCACTGTCTACACAACAGACCTTTAAAACCGAGACAAAAACACCCTGACTCACACTCTCGGCTGTCAATGCTCACCCCCCCCCAAAAAAAACACTGAAACCCTGGCAGCCACCAATCTGTCTCCTCCCACAAACACTCGCTGCTTCAATAACCTGACATTTACAATTAAGTTTTTTAATTGCTGTTGTCTCGTTATTGAGGGCTTCGCACAGATTGGAGAGCTAATACAATTCTCGTTAACTTGAAGATTGTGTCTACCTCAATTAATTTCACATTTTCTTTTAATTTTCCAATGAAATGTATGAAATTTTTTCACTGAACCTGTTATTAAGCATGTCACTGCAGTTTACAATAAAATTAGAACAAAACAAATCAGAATTTATAAAAGATTCCCAGTATAGCTGGTCACCAGCAAATGTTGATGTGTGTGCCATAAGACTTCTTAGCTTAAACACACTGCAAACATAACCACACTCTAACAACCTGTCAGTTGTGCGATGGTGTTCTGAAATGTGGATTTTTTATTTTTTGTTTTCGAATCAAATGTAAATTTGATTTGTCCCAGTCACATTTTCTTGGTTAAATAAACATTACTTACACTATCAGAAAAAGAATCTATTTTAATCTAGAAAAAAATCTATTTTATAGTTTTACATTAACAATGTAATCAATATTCTATTTATTAAAGCCAAGTTTTTAAGCATGATACATAATTTTTGTCAAAATAATAACTCGAGGTAGTAACAATTTAAAAAATATATTTTATTTGTTAACTTCTGTTCAGCTATTCTTTTTAATAGTTAACTTTTAACTATTTTTGAATTTTTCGGGTCATCAGTCATCAAAGCTTAGCAGATATTGGTCACAGACATGGAGATTTGCTGATTACTCACTAAAAAACTTTAGTGCATGTAGTGAAACTAAAGCATTTCAAGTCTTATTTTGACATCACAAAATGGTTATATCTAAGTGTGTTCATTGTTTACTTATTTTTTTAAATTAGTCTTCCCATTAATGCCATTATATTGTTTATGCAGACTGATTCGTAAAAGCAGAATGCACACGAACACAAGAGACGGGATTTATCGCACGAACCAATCACAGCCGAACACAACCAGTCATATCGCGATGGAGGCATGTGACGTTCCCCCATTCATTCTCAATTACCCCCCACCAAACTCCCCGCACGCTTTAGGGGGTCTGTTAAAACTCAATGGGCTTAGGGGAGACACGACAGATGCAGACTCCTGCTGTAACTTTACCTGCTGGTGTCGCTGTTGGACAGATTTACTTTAGAAAAACAAGCTTTTTAAAGTCATATTTTGCAATATTTGCGTTATTTTATTTTTGTACTACGAATTTTTTCCTCATCCAATATTTTGAGGAGACACTGCCTCCCTTGCCTTCTCGGAGGAAATGCCCCATGTACATATATAACCTAACTACATTACATACAATTTTTTAAGGTCCTTACAATAACAACAGACTATTTTTTTTCCCTGGTAATGAGCATTAAACTGGCTAGACCAAACCGAAACCAGTATAAGCCATTCCGACCCCATGGGGGACCAACAATGAATTGCTGGTCCAGAGCTGGTCTTTTCAGCAGGATGATACTGAGGATTTGGCAGAACATTGAATAAGGCAGCATTAATTCATAATATTAATCTTAAACTAGTCTGAAGTAATTTAAGCTGTTCTAACCCCAGCCTGGCCAAGTCCTCTAACATGAGCAAACCAGATTGGCAAAGCAGCTTAGGCTGTTTTAAATTGTTTTTATTTCAACAGGGACTTAGGAATAGTTTGTTTCCTGTAAAACGGCCATTATTTTCTCACACATTAACTTGACCATTTTGTGGTGCATCTGTTATCGAGGCTCATGTGGCATACATTGTTTTTGCACTTGTGTATGATTTTGTTGTTGTTGTTGGCAGAAGTATCTCTCATGGTCTCACTGAGCCGGTGAAGGAAAATCAGTAAGATTCGGGATAATCACTGCCGTCTGTTATCCTGCCAAGCATTTTCTACAAACACAGTTTAAGAGCACCGCAATCCATACAATTACCTGCAACGCACCCCAGAGACGTGCAGCTCTTAGCATACGCTTACAGATCCATAAAGCAGCAGAACATCATACAGACAGGCACTATGTATGCTGCCTGTGCTATCTGATAGCTGTATGCACTTTATGGAGAAATGGTATTTGTGTTTACCTGTCCACGGATGTTAACCTTCACCCTTTTAAGGGGGGATTATCCTTCAGGAGCAATAACTGCTAATACATGGGATCAGATGAATCATTTATCTCAAAGAAGGCAGAGAGCTGCCCTTCTTGTGCCCTACATTAGCGCTTGAAAGATGGAGGGGGCTTTTTGTATTCTAGAATAGTTCAATATGTTGAGCTCTCCTGTTCCTCTCATAAATGCCTGCTGATTTTATTCATATAATATTAGATATGAATTCAACACTCACTCACCATTTACCCTTCACCCTTTAATTACTCTCCACCTCAGGCCTTTAAATGACTCAAATGTCACTGCGGTGGGTCGCCATGGCAGGTGAACAGAATGTGTGCATGTGTAAATGCTTACATCTGTGCAGTGTTGAAAAAAAATCTAGCCAGCTAAGTTACTAGCTGTTTTATTTCAAAACAATTAGCCACAAGAAGATAATTCATATTTTTTATAGTAAGCTGCAATTTGTTTGTTCAAATATTATATATTCTTGATCACACTTTATTTTAAGGTACAATTTTCGCCATTAATAAACCATTAACTATGACCTTTGCCTCAGTAAACTCCTAATTTGCTGCTTACTAATAGTTATCAGTAAGGTAGTTGTTAAGTTTAGGTATTGGGTAGGATTAGGGATGTAGAATATGGTCATGCAGAATATGTGCTTTATAATAAATAGCCAATATGTAAATAATATGAATGCTGATAAGCAACTAGTTAATAGAGAATTGGTCCCTATACTAAAGTGTTACCATATTCTTTTTAAATTCAGTTGAGTGATTCATTTATGCTGGAACTGCTTTGATTCTAACTCAAGCTGACAGCTTGTGAATTTAGTGATTCATTTAAAAGAAGCAACTCAAAAATCATTCAATCGATCGATCGATCAATCAGTCAATCACAAATCAGACTCAACGATTTAGAAAAAAAACAAAAAAACAACAACAACGCTAGTACGCTACCATCTCATTACTGAGACATGTAGTTAAACTAATAGCTTTATTACTTTTAGCAATGCTACTGCTCATCACTTCGATCGTATAGATTATTTGTGTGTGTGTGTGTTTGTAAGCGATGGAGGAAGGGAGATTGCTGCATTAGAACATAGCTCGATATTTCTCTTTCACTCTCTTGAGGGTGGTTTAAATTAGTCTCGTTGATAGAAAACCGGACACACAATGGTGGCCTCAGGGGGATGGGTGATGGAGAAACAGCTCTGAAGCAGATTGGCAGCAACTTTCTTCGCCATTGTCCTGTTAGCATAAGTCCACATGCACAAGCCAAGGGTTTCAATGCCCAAATGCGTCTTGATTGAGGAACACATATCGATTGCCTACAGTTCTGTCCTTTCCTGCTGGTTTTGTTTGGTGTCTCGCCGGGTTGGGGGTGTGGTTGTGGTCACTGTTGAGTTCGTTTCAGCGGCTCTTTGAGGTGATGATCTGGAAGAGATTCTCATTTACAGCATGAAAGAATAGTGACAGGCTCATAGAAATGTACCGTTTCCGCTGTTGCGCACAAAACGAATTGATTTCCCTGTGCACAGAGCCAATGACCTGAAGAACAGAGCTAACAGATTGTCTAGTCTTTATTTTCATCTCGAACAATTAGTCACATCAACAAACCCAGACAGTGCCCACATGATAATTAAGAAATAATTATGTTCATGTAAGTCACGAAACGATTGCCTTGTGTGTTATTTAAAGAAAAAGCCCTGTGTTCTATTCTGTGCCTTGTGTGTTATTTAAAGAAAAAGCCCTGTGTTCTATTCTGAGCCAGGCAGAAAAGGCACTTCTACAATGACACTAATAAATCAGAATGCTTTCTATATTTAGAAACTAACATAACATTTGCACCACTGCCTGTAGAGGAACATCAGGCTTTAGCGGTAACTTAGCAACTGGTGCTAGGCAACCTTGTTGGTAAGCATGGATCCGGTGCAGAGGGGGCGTGGTTGAAGATGTCTTTGAGTTTTAATTTAAACAGACAGGACAGCCTGCTACTCATTACCAGCCCTTCAGCGCACAAGCATTTCAAAAACCTGCTTGTCTGGAAATCTTTGGATTAGCATATTGTAAGAGAGAACTCGGACCCATTTGATCGCCTTAGCAGCCTCAGCTAACCAAACATCCATCACTGCCTCGGCGTCTGACAACGCTACTAATTAACAATTCATTACATTAGCCTGCACGCTAATTACTTTTTAAAAAATTCAATATGAGAAACAGAATAATTTAGCTTCTTTGCTAACACTTGTCATCTGTTCATTACTCTGTATGCATAGCCGTGCGAGCGCTAGCACTGTTGGTCTTGAAGGTTTTGATGTAGGCCTATGTCTCAGGCTGGCAGCCTCACACACACACAACAACAACAACAACAACAACAACAACAACAACAACAAAAGAAAAGAACCACCAGAAAGAAAAATGCTACAAGTCAGTTCTAGAAGTTACTTTCGAACACACACACACACACACACACACACACACACGCACATACACATACACACACACACACACACAACAAAAGAGAAGAACTGGCAGAAAGAATAATGCTACAAATCAGTTCTAGAAGTTGCTTTCGAGTACATCTTTTCCCTTGATAGCTTCTGGGCCAGATTAGCAAGAATAGCGAGTGGCGTTTGTCATACAGTGTGATAGAACTTTATTAATCCTCAATGGGCATTTGACATCGATACAAAGCTGCCTTGTTTTACTCTTATTTCCATATAGACAGGCAGTGGATAGGGCTCACAGGCATCCAATGAGACACAGAGGCAAAACTAACTATTATTGCTGTATTAATTATGTATATATAGTATAGAAATTTTCCACAGCACAGATGAAGGATTCCAGCCATTACTGCACAGACAGATCTTCTCTGAAATCTCTGATGATGTGTGCATGGTTAACCTCAGTATATGCTAGCTATAGTAGCTGGCCTCACAACGCCACACAATTGACAATAAGCGTATGATCTGGTAAATATTGCGGCTCATTTTGATACTGTCTAATTGAGATGTATAATAATCAAAATAAGACTTACTTGCTACTAAATGGTATGCTGAAAACAATTTTTGACACTGATCAGGTTTTTTTTTTAGTTAATTAAAGCTGAAACTAAAACAAAAAAATAAAAGTTAATTGAAATAAAATATTAAAAAAAACTATTTATTTCAGCTAGTTTCCAAGACAATATACCTCATTTTAATTTAGTTAAATTTGATGTAGTGACATAACTAAAACTCTAAAACTGAAACTAAAATAAATATAAAAAACTCGGTAGCACTTTATTTTACAGTCCTGTTACTCATGTAGATACTATATACTTATAATAATTACAATAACTAGTTAATAATTAGGTATTAACGCTGAACCTACCCCTAAACCGATGTAGTTACCTTATATTACCAGTACTTTCTTAGGTAGATACATTATAAGTACACTGTAAGTTCACGTACTGTAAAATAAAGTGCAACCAAAAAATCTATATACATATGTATAAAAAAATAAAAATGAGAAAAAAGAATAGAATTACTAAAACTTGGGGTAAAATTAAAAAGATTTAAAATGGAAAAAAAATACAAAACAAATACAACAGGGAAAATGAGTTTCTCATGGTCAGAAAACTGAATGTAAATAAAAAAAAGATTTAAAAAATGTATTACATTTTTGTCCAAGGCCAACTGGCACATTTTTTCCAAAATAAACAGAACACTTTTAAACCGTTTTCAGTTATAAATTTGCATGAGACTTTGGGATTGACTTTGTTTATTGGCAATGGCAGAATACATTTACAATATGATCTCTGGGTGCTGCTTGCAAAAAGAACATTCAATATCTATTTAAAATGTATTTTAAGTAATTATTTACAGGGTAAAATCGACCCTTTTTTTCAGTTCTCTCAATTTTTAGTAACCAACTGAGGAACAGCCAAACCTTCATCCAGTCAGATGATTTTGTCTTTTCAGAGACAAAAGCATGCTAATAAACTAACATTTGTAAAGGCTGACACTACTAGTCGGCAGTCTCATAAAGTACTATGCTCACAATCTGCATCTCTTGAACATCTAGTTATGCATATAAAATACATTCAGTAATAAATCTCATAATTAATCTCTAAAATAAATCTAATTTTCCCATTACTTTGCAAATTCTGCTTGCATCCACGAGACTAGATGATAAAACGGGATGATAGCTAAGAGCGGACATTACCGAACTTTCCTCTGGACCGTGCTGAGAACATCAAAGAAAAAGTAAGTCGCTTTCAGCTCAGCTTGACCCAAATGAGTGCTGCCCTGCCCACCCCAGCAGATGCTCCACTGAGGTTTCATTTAAAGCTGTGAATCTCAGCCAAAAGCCGTCAAAACCACCTCACCCCTGCTATGTCTTTCCCCATATCTCCTTTTGCTATTCATCTTTTTTTGATGAATAAAGGATGACCTTTGCTGTGCAGGTGAACAGTGGGGCTCTCTGAAGTACAGCCTAATTCTCGCACACACACATACACATGCAGAGAAAACAGCCGCAAGCCAAAAGGAGATCAGTGTGGTCGCTGTTTGAGTGACGGATATAATGAGGAACTGTTGAGCAGGTGTGTACAGTGGATGCTGGAGATGTATGCAGGTGATGAGCATGTTAATGAGGGCAGCAGTGGTGGTGTTTATGAAGGACATGCCTTTAAAAACATTCACATTTCCATCATTCAAACTTCAGGGCAGATCTGTGTTTGTTTGATGGACCACGCAGGTTTATTCTCGGTTCTCAGTAAGCATGAGCAACAGAGGTAAAGTGCTCTGTGACCAAAAAAAACACTGGAAACCCAGGATGGTGCTGTAAATTCTCTCAGTGTACATAAGGACAGACATTAGGCAAAAGTGAATGTGTTTGTGGTAAAACTGAATTTGCTTTAAATATTCAAGTGACTAATTCTGGATGGCCTGAAGGAAAAAAAGGATGGGAATAAAAGAAAGAATCTTTTAAAAACATTCCATGGAGACAATGAGAGAGAAAATTAGAAAGCTATCCAATCTTTCCGAGGGAAATGTTTTCTTTTTTGTTTTGTTTTGTTTTTCAACTGTATCCACGTAACTTATCCACGTTTATCTCACAGGTTTTAAGAAGTGTGAACAAAAACACAGACAAGATGGGTTTCCAAAAAACTTCATGAACAACTATAAAACTAGTCCATTTGACTTGTATGGCAAATTCAGAGTCTTCTAAAACCATAACATCATTCAAATTTAAACTAAACCGTTTAGTTTTTTCCATATCAAGCTAATATGTACTGTAAGTCATATGGATTACTTTTATGGATTACTGTTATGTTTTTTTTTTTACTCCACATCACAAGGAAATAAATAAATAAACCACACACAACTGAAAAGTTTAAATAATAAACTAAAGGTGTGATGCCATATAGCGGATGGGAGTTAAATCAGGCCTTCTTCCACTATGGCTTTTCCCCAAAAAGCTCTGAATGTCAGTTCTGTGAGATTTTGTCTCATTTGTTGTTATAAGGATCAGTAGAGGTTACTTCTGTCTTGCAGCAGGCAATCACAGAGGATTGGAAAAACTCCCATAATTCAGTAGGAATCCAGACGGTTGGTGACGGTTATGAGCTTTTATGAGAAAATTATCCAAAGAGGTCAACATCACTTCAGTGTTCAATTTGAAAGGGAGCAAACTGTTTCACCAGAGAGAGTCTGATATCTACAAGCAGTCATGCCTCTGTCTGAAGAGAGGATAAAAGGCAGGTCTTTATTCTAGTATTATTAGTGTTACACATAAAGTCACTCTTGTGAAAAAGAAGTGCACTTACTTGTATTGAATGTACACTTATAGCGTACTTCAAGTATATATTTGTAAAAAAAAAACTGTTCTTGCAGATGATGTAATATTACTGATCGAAAAGGCCATCTAAGTGTAGGCTACTTAAAGGGTGTACACTTTCATGACTGTTTCTTAACACACTTAAGTACACTTTTAAAAAGTTAAAATTGTAATAATGTCAAATTACATTAAATTATAAGCTGGATTTGTGACTGTTCTATATAGTTACAAACTAGGTTTGCAAACTTTCTTATGGTGCCATTAGCCAATATTGTCCTAATGTCATTTTCTACAGCTCAACAGTGATTATTCACATGGCCAACCTGCTATTGAATTAAATTCTAATGCTAACAGATAGAGGTCTCCAGGCATATAGACCTTCCTGGTTTGAATATTTTGTGTATTTAGCACTCCCAACAGCTTGGCAGCTGTATAACTGTATTCTGCAGCTGTATAAAAACAGCCAAAGTCACTTCCTTTAGATGGAAGGGGAGGCAAACGAATTAGAGTCTAAATCAAATAGCAAGTGTTGAAGCGTGCGGTGTGTTCAGAATGATTTGTCTGGTCAGTCTTTTATCACCATGGCCAATGAATTTGTTTGACTGAAGAGAAACAGAAAAACATCACAGAATATGATGCAAGAGACTGAAACTGAAAATATAGGCCCCTGTTTTACTCAACCTGTTGGTGTCTGAGTGTGTGTGGGAATCTATGTTTAATAGATCAAGTGGGTTTGTTTTTCTCTTACTTCATTCTTTGAAATTATTTGAGTGATATCTGACAGCCCAGGAAGCAGATTGGTGTTTTTTAGCTAAAGGGAGTGCTTTGGTCCAGATTTTATGTACGTTTTCCCAATATTGACAATTAGAAATAGGCCGGTACATTCTGTGGCTGCACAACAATGTGTGCGTATGGTGTGTGTGTGTGTCTCTTTTTAAGGTCACTTCATTGATCTGAGCATTTCTCTACAGACTGGTTCCTGTTCCTCGAACCGCTGTCAGGCAGGACAGCCTTTATTACTTCAACGGCCTTGTTAGGACTGTTCAATTTTATGATAAATTCATACTGTATGTAGGCAAGGTCATTAGCAAGGGCATCAATGCCGTTGACTGTTGGGAACAGTACTGCAGATTTATTAATAAATAAGATGAATATTCTCCGGATGACAACACCTGACCTTAAAAATTGGCTAATTTCATCCAGAACAAGAGTTAAAAGTTTAAAACTGAGGCGATCAGCTAACCTTGAACATGTGTTTGGATGGTAACCTTTGGAGTTCTCAGAAATCCGAATTCGTGAGATGGCAGAAAAGATCCTGACATTTTCCTAAAATTTAACAAGCTGACCTTCAGGTTCAGAAACTCCAGGAAAAACAAGCACAGGTTGATTTGAATGGATGTTTTTCAAATTTTCAACTGAAAGTGCGACGATGTGAAAAAAATCCAGCCTCTGGAGACACAGAGGGCGAGACATGCTATCAATAATAACCGGACATCTGATGTCAGAGGTGATCGGTCAGTGTCTGAGCGAGCGTATTTTAAAAACAGTCTCTGAGGAAGTCATGTGACCTGTACAGTAAGAGATGGAGGGGCATGTAGTATGTCCAGTAGGCTGAGTGTTTCCCCTGTGCTTTTATAGCATGTAGTTGTCAGGATGATTCTCATTGCATCATTTCAGCTTGTGACCTTGAGATCTTTCATGTAACTTTCATTTGGTATCAGTGATTCGGTGTTTTAGCAGTCACACTAGTCTGCTACTCTGAATAAAGGGTATTGGGCTTGAATAGGATGTGCTTCAGCAATATTTCAAAACCCAGTAATTTTCAAAATGTTGATGAAATGTTATGAACACTTTCGAACCTGTGGACATTAAAAAAATCTCTCTTTTCTGATTCTCTCTAGTTTATAGATAGTTTATTGTTTGAAAAAATAATAAAAAGGATAATTGTCAACCAATAAATATAGAATATTAAAATAGTTTGATTATTTCACTCTTTCTTTAGATTGTCATTGGTCATAATTTATGATTGGGGGTCTGGGTCTGGGACAAGAGTAAACGGTCAAATCTATAAAAAGCATTTGAAAATTCATCAAAATAATTAATAAACGCAGGTTTACAAGACAGTGATAAAGGGATAGTTCACCCAAAAATGAAAATTCTGTAATTAATTACTCACCCTCTGTCAGGATCATGGACCTGTTTTGTCGTGTTTTGCCCCAGTTTCTGTTCCTGTTTTCCCTTATTTGGTCATGTTCCTGTCTTCGTTTAGTCTGATTGTCATATGTGATTCACCTGTGTCTCGTTAATTACCTCGTTTGTGTTATGTATTTAAAGTATAGTCTGCCCCTTGTTTCCTTGTCGGATCTTAAACATCATTGTGCTACAGTGTGTCTCCTGGCTACCCTGTGTGTCCTCCTGTGGATAATTAAAGACTGTTCTGTGTGAAATCCCTCGTTTCCTCGTTCCTTGCTCCTCACAGTAGGCAATAGGGTTGTGACGGTGAGGAAATTTTCCCACTGGTTAATCGACGTGTGACAACACCGGTAATACCGGTATCACCGTGGGGGCGGGGGCGGGGCGTTCCCTCTTTCCTCACTTTCCTTCGCTTTTAAATAGCTTGTAAAAGCGGCTTGCGCATTTTACTTTCACTTTGAAATAGCGGCAATTCGGCGTAAAGCAATTGTTCGTTTTTAACTTGTTTGAATCTTCCCTCTTTCATCGCTTTCCGTCGCTTTTAAATAGCTTGAAAGCGCCATGCGCATTTTACTTTCACTTTTGAATTAGCGGCAGTTAGGCGTCAATTGCTTGAATGCAACAACAAAATACAACATCAAACTCACTTTAGCCTATACAGGTGCATCTTTTATTAACAAAACAAATACAAATACACCCTATACACAATATAGGGAAGGCTATGCCTAATATAAAATAACAAACTGCATAAAGTTTAAATAGGTATACAAAACTGGAAATAGGCTAAGTAAACATGTATAATATATAACCAAATAAATAAGAAAC
>NW_015554102.1:1308335-1309721 GCF_001515605.1 Sinocyclocheilus anshuiensis
GCTGCATTGAGCAGCCGCGTTCAGTTTTTAATTGTAGTGTCTGTTCTTTTACTGAACTAAATTATTTTTATTACTATAAAAAATTAAAACGACGGTGGGGGTCGGTGACGCGGTGGGCAAGTGACATAACCGGTGTTGCGGCTTAACACCGGTATAACCGTTAGCACCGTCTATCGCGGCAAGCCTAGTAGGCAATCGTGACAGAAGATCCGACCGGTAAACAGTTTATTGCGTGTTTTCCCTCTGTTTTGTTTCCGTTTTTTCTCTCAGTGTTTTTGTTTCCGTTGTGTTTCCCCTTATGAATCCCTTCACCCAGTCGGAATTCCTCCTCCTCCTGCTGGAGCAGGGGGACAGATCTCTCGAGGACCATACGAGACTGTTCCGGCTGTTAGCTAGCACCACCAGCTACCTAGACGACGCGCTCTGCTCATTCTATGATGCGAGCTTGTACACCGCGAGCAGAGCGCCGTCGTCTGAAGATGGTCCTCGAGAGGATTTCGCCTCCTTCGTGGAGTGGACTCTGGCGAGAACCGGATCGCCATCCACCACCTGCCCGTGGACGATCTCACCACATCCACTCCAGACCCAGTGCCCAGCCCACCATCTCCCCGCAGTGCGGAGCATCAGCCCGAGCCCACCGATGACGGAGAGCCCATCACCGCCGCTATCAACGAGCCAGTGCAATGCCGAGTGGAGGATTGCCCCGGATGTGGAGCCCCACCCGTCAGACCAGGTGCAAGAGCCGGCGACAGTGCCCACCGCAAGGGAGCAAGCCGTGGACGGTGAGAGCGCGGAGTGGAGCTCCGCCCACTGCACCGCGGCTGAGGGTGAGCTAATTATACATGTGGGACTGCTGGACTTAGAAGGGGACCCGATAGACTGGGAAACAGATATGGAGGTCGACTTGCCCCCTCTCCTCTCTCCTTCGTCCCTGCTGGTCCCGTCCAGCCCTGAGGGGGCTCCCATTTCCCAGTCCAGCCAGGAGTGGGCTCTGATCCCCGAGGGCAGCCCGGAGGTTCACGAATGCCCACCCACCTGCCTGCTCTTGCCTCCTCCACCGCTGTCATCTGGCAGCCCCTCTGCTCGCCCTCAGCCCACCATCAATATGGTGCGAGCGCCGCGGGTCTGCCATCCTCCATCGTCGCCTTGGCTGGAGCATCCCTCACCTCCGCCTCCAGCCTCCTCGGATCTCCGCCTCGGTCGCCAGAGCCCTCGGCTCCACCCTGGCCCCCGGGATCCTCGACATCCCCCTGGCTCGTTGGCTCTCCGTCTCCGCCTCGGGCTCCTCCGCCATCGTTGGTCGGCTCCCTGGAGTCGGCGGCCATTCCTCCTCCATGGCTCCTCCCTCCATCGGCTCCACCGTGGGTCGCCATCATGGCTGTGGCC
>NW_015554102.1:1309777-1310261 GCF_001515605.1 Sinocyclocheilus anshuiensis
GGTGGCCATTCGTCCTCCATGGCTCCTCCCTCCGTCGGCTCCACCGTGGGTCACCATCATGGCTGTGGCCTGGGTCCTGCTTGGCTCCTCCTGCTCCAAGTTCCTCCTGTTTCCTCCCTGGCTCCTCCCTCCATCGTCACCTCCCTGGTCTCTGTCTGCCGGCCCCTTCCTGGGTGTCCGTCCTCCTCCGGAACCTCCTCCCTAGTTCCCACCCGCCCCTCCCCAGGTTGTTTCTACAGTGCGAGGACGCACCTTCCAGGAGGTGGGCGATATATCAGGATCATGGACCTGTTTTGTCGTGTTTTGTCCCTGTTTCTGTTCCTGTTTTCCCTTATTTGGTCATGTTCCTGTCCTCGCGATCATTCTAATCATTCTAATTGAAAAATAAATCATTCAAGTTGTTTATTTTGTTTAAAAATCGTATAAATGTATGAGGTGGCAAGAGGGGCCTTTTACCCCACACACGGGGTAAAAGGCTCACCAG
>NW_015554102.1:1310366-1317507 GCF_001515605.1 Sinocyclocheilus anshuiensis
TTACAAAATGTTTGTTTATTTTTTTGATAGGGACAATGCATGTTAATGAACACTTGCACATTGCTAATAATTTACATCCGCAGTCCCTATATATTTATATATATTTATATATATATTTTTTAGATTTTTATACCATATCAAAATTCTTGATGCACTGAAATTTCATAATTTTTGTTACCAATTTCAATATCAATCAAAAATAATACTAGCCTAAGTAAAAATAAGCTTACTGAAGACAAGTAAACAGTCACAAATTAGGCTACAACAGAACAAAGATCATAAAAAACGGCCTACTTGAAAAACTTAAAGCACTGAATAATAAATATATTGTATAAAGAAAATGTGCAAATAGACTGAATAGTCTTCACTGTATAAATTCAATATACATTCATTCTTATTTATTTTACAAAAGTGATTCAGTCAAGGACAGTAAGTTATTTTCTTTCTGATGTTTGATTTACATTATTGACACAAATGGTAACAGCAGCTATATTAGGCTGCATTATAGTTCACCCAAAAATGAAAATTCTGCTGATGTTCTAAACCTGTATGAGATTCCTTCATGCTGTTGAACACAAAAGAATATATTTGGAACAATATTGGTAACCAAACAGTTGTTGGGCCCTCACTACTCACAAAAAAAAAAACACTATTGGAGTCAGTTGGTTACGATCATTCTTCAAAATATCTTCTATTATGTTGAGGAGGAAAAAGAAATTCATAGAGGTTTAGAACAATTTGAGGGTAAGTATATGACCGTATCTTCATTTTTGGGTGAATATCCTCTTAAGATCTCATCATATAGGCTAAGGATCTCATATAGCCTAACACATGCTTTATCTTTAACTATTAACATTCATTTAAATAACTGTTTACGAGGATACTCGCAAAGATGGGCATTTTGACACATAACTATGTGTATTTGACCGTTTAAGCACAAGGAGCGAAAGTTTAGTCAGTAATACGAGCAGGTGCGCGCCACGCGTATCAGGTAGAAACCGTTTTAATGCACGCATTTACCAGAATGAATTCTGCCCCGATAGATACGTGCGCATATCGTTCAAAAGTCAAATATAGAATAAATACATTTGATCGGTAAACCAAATTCAGACTTTACGTTTCAATCCCAAATGGTAATGCACGGAATTTACGGAAAAGCTCAACTAAATAACAGCGCTAATAAGTGGGGGGCATGGTGGCTTTGGCAATCGGCACTCCAGTCAATCTACTCCACAGCCAATCACGGGCCCCCTCCTTGCTCGGGCCCCGGGGCTTCAGCCCCGCCTAGCCCATTTTTGATGAAATCCGAGAGCTCTCTGACCCTGCATAGACAGCAATGGAACTAGCAAGACCCAGAAAGGTAGTAAGGACATTGATAAGTCCATGTGACATCAGCTACGAGAATAGAATAAATTGTTGAATAAAGTCATTATTTTTGTTTTCTTTGTGCACAAAATGTATTGCTGTAGCTTCATAAAATTAAGGTTGAACCTCTGATGTCACATGGACTATTTTATCAATGTCCTTATTACATTTCTGGGCCTTGAACGTGGTAGTTGCATTGCTGTCTATGAAGGCTCAGAAAGAAATCTCGGAAATCTTAATCTGTGTTCCGAAGATGAATAAAGGCCCTACGGATTTGGAATTATATGAGGGTGAGTAATTAATGACAGAATTTACATTTTTGGGTTAACTAGCCTTTTAATATGACCTTCATATAACAAAAAATAAAAAGCTTGAAAAAGTTGAAAATCAAATCCTGAGATACAAAAAAATGTTGAAGAAACTCCTTTATATGGTTGTAGTTTGGTAGTGAAAGATCTTGGTCGATAACCCCATTGGTCATTGGTTTATTGATACTGGTGAATAAAGCTGCAGTCTGTAACTTCTTTTGGTTAAAAATGATCCGAAATCAATATTTGAGCAAGTACATAACCAGCCAGTGTTCAAAACTATCGCCTTACTTTAGCCCGATTCACAGTGGTTAGCTTATAATAATGTTTTCTAATTTGAGTGGTACGGGTAGGAAATTCGAGCATGCTGCTGCGTCATTATGTCACATCTGTAAACATAAAGAAGTTGTCCCGGCTAGTAGTCTATCGCATGTGAGGATCCTGCAGGTGGCGGATCGTTTATAGCCTTTTCTCACAGCAGCTAGAATAATTAAATATATAATTTCAATGTCGAATTGTAATCCAGAAAGGACTGTTTATGAAACATGTCAATGAAATTAAATTATATTCCAGTTTTAAATGTGCTTCTGATTACAGAGTACACAAGATTTGTATTTTAAAGACAACCATTTCAAAGGGAGCATAATTTGCTTTTTGGGTTAAAAGAATTTCTTAATATGAAATTTCTAATGGTATGACAAGAGATTAGACTGTACAGAAATTGAAATCTACACGCTATACACACTATAGGCAATGCTGATGTTGTTAATATTAATAATTTGAGAATAAAGTATAACAATAATAATAATTTGCATGGTTTGATGTGATATGAGCTAACCAAACTTTAGATAAAATCACCATTGGTAGCTCGATTTATTGTAATGCTTTTTTCCTCAGTTGGTCAGAACAAACGTGGCAGACTTGTTACTTACTTGTTCAGATGACAATATCCGGTGAAAATTCTTATTTGGGTCATATATTCCAAGAAGTAGGCTAGAATCTGTGATTGCGAAGTACAGTAAATATCCACACCGGTGCGGTGACTGACTGCCACACATACTCCTCAAAACATTAGATTCATCTGCGCCGGAGCCGTGCCGGCGCACAACCCATGCAAGGAAGATAATTCCGCAAACAGCTGCAATTGCAGGTTTTCAAACAGAGATGGCGACAGAGAGGCAAAACTTACGGACTGCAGCTTTAACGTAACAGGTTGCACCCATGAGATTCCTTGTAGTTAGTATACTGTACATGTATTTTTTATAATGCAGTGTCTGCCAAAATGGTTGGACTGAGTGATTCTCCTCTGATTTAACTTTTAGAATGAGTTAGAGTTTGGACAGCTGATCATGTCTCTCCAAACACTGACATATTTATTGCATATGAGATTAGCTTCGTCGAGGGAGATATCTGATATTTTATGAATGAGATAATGAAGGACACTTTCATTGAACTCCCCTGCAGCATGTGTGGGTATATCCATCCATCTGTAAATCATTGAATTTACCTAACACACAGCTGTGAGAGCCCCCCTTGCACACCAACAGACAAACCGCAAAGAAGTACCTAATGAGGAATGCAAACATGTGTGCCATTAACCTAGATTTATTGTTTTTTTTCCATGCTATATTTCATCTTCCTTTCTCTCTCTCACTCTGTCTCTCTCTCTAAGGATCTTGTTCAGGCTGCAGCCCTGTTCTTTGATGTGTTTGGCTGGGGACAGACAGAGTGTGTGTGTGTTAGAGAGATAATTATGGCGGTCATGTTAAGTAGGTCTGCCTATTGACTCTTACGCTATGACGCACATTACTATAAAAGAATAAAACGTCATAAGCATACGCTAGTGGTAAACTAAAAGAGCATGATAAAAGGTTGTATTTTTTATGTGTGCTGAAAAAAGTGGAAGTGGCAAAAGAGGAAGGGATAAGAGCTTGTGGTAAGCAGTTTTATGTTTTAGTGCCATGCCGCATTTATTTCATGTCGCATTTTTATTGGTTGGTCAGTGAACATGGATCATACTAGCAAACACACTGTGCGATGATCAGACTGTATCGTAGGCTATCTTTGGTCGCAAGACTGTGACAACGGCCGCTTTTGAACTTCTCTCACTGTACAACACAGGACCACTGGTTAGGAGCCACGATCACAGAAATTGCCACGATTGTTTCACGATGCCAATATTTCGTCTGGGACAGCTGAAAATCGTGCAGTGTGTTTAGGGCTTAAGGTGTGTAGGTATGGTGCCTGGATGGTGTAGGGCATTTGGGGGTGGTTCCTAGACCAGGTACTGCATGGAGAGGCAGTGTCTGGCCCAGGTAAGGTGCAGTCATTTGCAAGTATAGGTCATGTAGGACCTGAACTTGGCCTTCTCTGTTTTGTGTTTTGAACTTAATTGTGTTTATTACATTTGTACACTTTCAGTAAGTACTTAATGATGTGTCCTGATTTGCTGGTCCGCCAGCTGGTTGATTAGCCCGATATTTATTGTTACTTAAAATTACTTCAACCCACATTTGATGCTTCTAGTATAAAATGTTTATTTTAAAAAACAGATGCCGACAACCAGCTCAGAGTTTGGAGTAGTAAATCACCTGCAGGTTAAATTGAGTAGAAAGTCTTGAAGTTATTTGACTCTACACCACATTCATATTTTATAAGCACCGAGGAAAGACCCGTTCTGAAGTGTATGTGTATATGTGGCCATGATGAAATAATAAGTGTTGCAGTGCTATGAAATATTGTTTACATTTTTTTTTACCAATTTTGGGGATTACTGTAACAAAAATTTGAGAAAATATTCCTGTCCCTTAGATAACATTTTCAAAAAAAAAAAAAATAAATAAAAATTCCCCCAAAGATGTTGCCAGATCAAAATAGTTAATGGTGTCTTTTCTGCTGTTTTTATTAGCATGCAAATTCTTCTACCACTCTGTTCAATGCTATGAAATGGCTTTTGAATAAATGCTCTGGCAGCAAACAGATAATGTAGTCCACCTCCACTGCAGTACATGTCCCCACTATCTGACCTGGGATCAGAGGCCTCACTCACACAGACTTTTATGCTAATTCCATTTGTTAAAGGTCGCAGCCTCCTACCACACACAACTTTGAAATTACAGAAATTACCATCCCTCTGAATTCACACATGCTCAGATTTATGGAGAGTCAGAGGCAGCCTGAAGTGAAGGGGTTCTGTGACATTAAACGGGACGCATACGATTGGGTTTATTGCTACTGATACCATTTGAGCTCACAGCTGGTGTGCGTGTATTAGCTCACTATAAATTGAATCCACTCAGGCCACAGTTTTACAGTTGTGTCACTGTGGTTTTCTTCAGGATGGCAGTAACCAAATTTGACTCATTCGATAAACGTGCAACCCGTCATTCTCCATTTAAGTGTTTCTCTGTCTGTAATTCGTTCTGGTGGATTCTGTTTATATCTGCCCACACAATCAGTGTCAAACTTGAAATATCAGTTATGAATAATATAAAAGTTTTGAGATCTAGAGTTACATCAATAATACAGTGATTTTAGGAAACGTATGTGTATGTGGCCACATCTAAAATCATGCAGAGGACATCCAGAAATTGAAAATAGACTTTTTGAATGTTTTGAATATGCCTTTTTTGTTCCTAGTCCTCTCTGCAGTGTAGTCCATAAGGAAATGTTCTGCAGAGAAAGTTCTGCAAGTGAATGTGCAGATGTAGAAAGAATCTACAGACTTTTTAAATTCTGATGCTGATTTTTGGTGAAAGTCTGTGAAATGCTGTGTAATGGATTTAAAGATCGAACCCTGCCAATATGCTTTATGCATGCCAATAAGAAACTAGTTAATAATGAGAATTGGTTCTTAAACTAAAGTGTTGCCATAAGTGATATATATTGTATGTATATATCCTACTGACCCACACTCCTTTTATTATAAGATTTTGCCAAATTATATATGAGACTGTGCTGGTCTAGCTGTTTTTCTGTGTAAATGGCCCCTTACTCACCTCTGATCGGTCAGAACCATTTCAAAACTGTCACATTTTCACAATTTAAATAAGCAATGTTGGAAAACTCTGATTCCAGAGCTCATATTCTGACGCGGGGAGATGTGCTGATAGCTGCCACAGTTTCTCTTGTGTAATTTGTCTAGAGCAACTCAACCATTAGAGATTCAGTGATGCCAGTTTCCATAAACAATTATTAAATATTTAAGAGCTACCCAATCAGAGAGAGTGTGCGAAAGAGAGAGAGAAAGGGGAGGCACTGTGAGGGTGTAGGGGGAAAAAGGAAAATTAAAAAAGAGACAGCAGAGTAATCGTAGTCATTCATTACATCAGGGTTGGGAAAACTTTGTCTTTGTCTTTGTGTTAGATCCATGTAATGTTTCAGGTCAGTGATTCGGGTCCAGACATTTCTCCGGTTTCCTGCAGCGCTGAATGAAGGTGCACAACTGATCTGTGATCAGATTAATGAATCCAATAAATGAATAAATGAACATTGAATGAATGTGGCACCATTCATTCTCCGTATCATTGTTTCCACGTCTGTAATTCTCTTTGGCAGTAATATGATGCTGTCTGAATCCTGTTCACATGAACAGCTAGGCTCTTTTTTCCAGACCCCCACCAGGGTAATACAGACGTCAGCTAAGCGAGACCCTCAGGTTATTGTATATTGAAAGAGAGAAAGAGAGAGAGAAAGACAGAGAGATATATAAAGACATGATGAAACTCAATCTGTCAAAACTCAGTAACTGGCACGGTGCCCTGCAGTCATATGAGTCCGTTCTGTTAGCTGTGCAATAACTAGAATGTAAGCAGAGCTCAGACCGCAGGCGGCTATAGATCAGGACTGGCGGTGCTTTTCAAGATTGGGGAAGCACAGATATCACTGTGCATTGATCTATTTTTTATTTTTGTGTCTGCAGTGTTGCTCTGAAAAACTGCTTTTCAAACTAATACTGAACAGTGAAAATAACTGAGCAAACTCAGAGCTGTATTTTTGTATACGTACAAAAGACGATATGCAGCAATCAAAAGTATTAAAGGGGTCATATGATGCGATTGAAATTTTTCCTTTCTCTTTGGAATGTTACAAGCTCTTGGTGCATAAACGGTTGCCGCAAGCCCGCCGGACGCTCCTTCATTGAATCCGCCGGCCGCGCTGTTCTCAAGCCCGCCCGCCTCCGCTCACTCAAGCCCGCCCGCCGCTGCTCACTCAAGCCGGCCTCTGCTCACTCTAGCCCGCCGCCCTCCGCTCACTCTAGCCCTCCGGCCATTCCTCACTCTAGCCCCCAGCCTCTGCTCACTCTAGGCCGCCCCCGCTCACTGTAGGCCGCCGTGTGTGACGTTGTTTCGTTGTGAAAGCGAAACTACTTTGTTTGGCCTTCCAAAAGAGGACGATATCCGCTTCGTCATGCCTGGAGCTGATCCGTGCTGGTTGCTGAGGAAATACATCAACTTCGCGCTGTGGAT
>NW_015554102.1:1319687-1320404 GCF_001515605.1 Sinocyclocheilus anshuiensis
CACACACACAGCAGTGAACACACACACACCGTGAACACACACCCGGAGCAGTGGGCAGCCATTTTTTGCTGCGGTGCCCGGGGAGCAGTTGGGGGTTCGGTGCCTTGCTCAAGGGCACCTCAGTCATGGTATTGAAGGTGGGAGAGAGCGCTGTACATTCACTCCCCCCACCCACAATCCCTGCCGGTACGAGACTCGGACCCAAAAGAGGACACGACTAGAAATCAGTGGTTAAGTTGTATTTACAACACTGTTCCAGAACAGTTCAACCCAAATATTCAGATGTGTGCAGCACATTTTATGGAGGACTGTTTCCTGATCCTGGTAGAGTAGACTACAATGCCGGCTGTTCTGACTCACAGACTGTAAGTACGTTTTTTATATTTAAAGAATTTGCCACTGACGATTCAAACGCGAATTTTGAGCAGTGTAGAGTAGTGTTGTTTGTAATTTCTCCGATCACAAATGCAGACATGGTTTTATGTTTATGTGGCGCAATGCAACGCAACATGGAAAAAGACGGTATAAGTCATTATAATCCGTAATTACGTCCCCACTGGATGCAACAAATGCCTAGTTTATAATGGGTTTTAATGTTTTTGTCTCGTCGCTCTGGCCGAACAGGGCATCACAGTATGGTAAGGGCTTAACATTTCCGTCACACGCTTGAGGTATTCGGCCAATCACAACGCACTGGATAGCTGGCCAATCAGAGCA
>NW_015554102.1:1320472-1321220 GCF_001515605.1 Sinocyclocheilus anshuiensis
ACATTTCATTACACCAAATACACAAAATAATGTTCTTTTTAGCAACATCATATGACCCCTTTAAGTGTTTTACAATGGGCTTTAATTGTGTATCTATCTCCTAGCACATTGCATATGCTGGAGTTTTTAACTTTTTTAACAGTCAATAATTTACAGTCAAACCAAAAATTTATTCAGACACCTTCAACATTTCTCACCTTATCATAGTTTATTCGCTATAGTTTAGAAAATGGTAATAAAATATGATAAGAAGTTAATTAATTAAAGAGTTAATCTTTGTCATCTTGATAATGCCAACCTTCTGTTAAACTGTCTCACAAATGAATTAGGTTGAATAGCTGTCAGCTGTTAAATTTAAGTACACAATTAGATAACACCAATTTAGGTATTAATGCTTAATTAGTTTATTTCTCACTTACATAAATGAACTATAGTGTCCTACACCCACTAGTAAAAAAATATCAAAAATTAAAAATTATGGTCTCTGAATAATTTTTGGTTTCACTGTATATCCTTCGGTTACTTTCACACATAATTATGCCCATTAAAATGTATTTTACAAGTTTTTGTTACTTTCACTGTTCATTTTTTTGCTCTATGGTACATCATCTGTAATTTAATAGCATTAGAGCTGCTCCATTGCAGCAGCTTAGTACTGTAATCACGCGCTTTGCTGTAATAATGCAGGGAACCACTCGTTATAAATCTCCTAACTGTGATATTTTCAGAAATAGAAGTCGCGTTTTTT
>NW_015554102.1:1321911-1330717 GCF_001515605.1 Sinocyclocheilus anshuiensis
TCACACGCTTGAGGTATTCGGCCAATCACAACGCACTGGATAGCTGGCCAATCAGAGCACACCTCGCTTTTCAGACCGATGAGCTTTGTAAAAATCGACGCGTTTCAGAAAGGCGGGGCTTAGAGGAGAAACAATAATGTACAGTATGTGGAAAATAATGTGTTTTTTGAACCTTAAACCGCATAAACACATTTCATTACACCAAATACACAAAATAATGTTCTTTTTAGCAACATCATATGACCCCTTTAAGTGTTTTACAATGGGCTTTAATTGTGTATCTATCTCCTAGCACATTGCATATGCTGGAGTTTTTAACTTTTTTAACAGTCAATAATTTACAGTCAAACCAAAAATTTATTCAGACACCTTCAACATTTCTCACCTTATCATAGTTTATTCGCTATAGTTTAGAAAATGGTAATAAAATATGATAAGAAGTTAATTAATTAAAGAGTTAATCTTTGTCATCTTGATAATGCCAACCTTCTGTTAAACTGTCTCACAAATGAATTAGGTTGAATAGCTGTCAGCTGTTAAATTTAAGTACACAATTAGATAACACCAATTTAGGTATTAATGCTTAATTTTGGTCAGTCTGTGGTGTAAAAAGGTCACATTAGCAATTACTGTAAATAATTTTTTTTTGTGGTTTGACTGTATATAACAGTGCAAAAACCCTGCTCATTTGAGAGCTTGTCCAATCAGCATATCAGTGTTATTTTAGTTATTTTGTAGTATTTATTTATATTTTGAATTATTTTTAATTTTGATATTTTACATTTTAATTTTATTTAAAAGTTTTAGTAATTTTGTTATTTTTGTAGTTTTTATTTGTTTTGTTTTTGAAATGTCTATTTAGCTTTTGTTCGTTGTTATTTTAATTTTAATAATTCTAGATCAGTTATGACAACTCTTGGGATAGATTGTAAAATCTTTATTATTGTAAATAGAATGTGCATAGGTTTGGTCTTGGCAGACTAGATCTGCTATGCTGCTGCTGCTGCAGAACAAGTAGACTTGCTTCTGCTAGATGCTCGAATCATAAAATTAAAAGGAAACATGCTGCTGCTGCTAGAGAGAGGAAGATGTCCCATAACAGATCTAGACAGGTGGTGTTGGGGAGGTGGTGGGCTAAGATGAGGACACGCATGGTGTGCAGATATAGCATTCACCGAATACATCCTGGTTATAGGTAACTGGTAATGAGTATGTGAATCTGATTGTCTGGAAACATTCAACTGAAGGAACCAATTAGAAAGCAACAAGAGTTTCATGGCTGAACTGTTCATTACTTCATCTTAGAAATGTTGCTATGTTAACTACCTGAAATGAAGTACAGTAAGTTTAAGTTTTTTCTTTTATTTCTTTTTAAGGAATATTTAAATGAAACATTCAAATTTGCTAATAATTTACTCACCCTCTGGCCATCCAAGATTAGGATGAGTTTGTTTCTGCATCGAAAAGATTTGGAGAAATTTAGCATTACATCACTTGCTCACCAATGGATCCTCTGCAATGAATGGGTGCCGTCATAAAGAGTGTTCAAACAGCTCATAAAAACATCACAAAACCTCGTAAAGCATAAATCTGTATTTCCGCAATAAACAAATTAATCACGAAGAGGTTTTAACTTCCAAACATTGGTTCCAGATAAAATATGAGTCTTCTATCCATGTTTCTTTCAAAAGTCTTATCTGAATCAGGAGAGAAATATGCACAGATCAAGTACTGTTTACAAGCAAAAATAGTGATGGTTGTGTTGATTACTTGTGGATTATTGTGACATTTTCATCAGCTGTTTGAACACAAATTCTGACGGCACCCATTCACTGCAGAGGATCCATTGGTGAGCAAATCTGTTGTTGGAGATGAAGAAACAAATTCATCTACTAATTCGTCTTGGATGGCTTGATGGTGAGTAAATTTTCAGCAATTTTTTATTTTTGGGTGATTGTTCCGTTAACATTTATTTTATTTGAATAAATATAAAAAATACATACAAATTATATATTTAGCTGACAATAACAGCATCATAGAGACGTCGAGTTTCCAGGCAGGACAAAATGCAGTGATTGAAATCCCCAAGTCCAATAAAGAGTCAGACACTTTTTCTAAAGCAAATAGTGTTCATGCTGATTTTATAGACTACCGGTGAAGAACTGCATCTGGCGGGACCCAAAATGACATGTTTAGAGCCTCTTGTTCAATAAGGATTGATCTTTTCTCCATTAAAATCAATGGTACAGGTATCTGCAATAGACAAAGCTCCTCTGCCAGGGAAAGTCTTCAAGGTTAGCTTAAAAAGGTGCAACGACTAACAGGCTAACCAGAGGCTGTTTTGTTTGAATGGAAGTCAGTGGAGGCAATAGGCTCAATACGCTGAATAAACTGCTCATCACTTAAAATGACAGCCTGGCTGCAAGACATTTTAATTGTGGAGGGAGCTATATTTGGACTTTGCAATGAAAAAAAAACTGTCTTTTTACAAGGGGAGTCATTTCATGACAGTCAATCATTCATTTATGGCACTTCCCTCTCATTTCTATGGTTACAGACTGCCATACACATTTTGAAAGCATTTCAATGAGATCACAGAAATTACACAATGTTCATGATCCAGATTTGAGAGTTCTTGACCGTTACACTTTTGTAATTAGGTCTTGTATCTACTTCCTGCTGATCATCAACCCACAGGTGATTTTGAGACCTCTAGATGAGACCTGATGGACATCATCCTGATGCCTTAATTTCTGCTTGTTCTTCTGAACAGGTTTTTATTGAAAGAAAACATGGTTTTAATGCAGTGACTGAGCAGAATGAGATGAGAACAATCAGTCTGGATGACTGCTGTGACTCTCAGCAGCTGTACGTTCATTTGATGGATTGAGACACTGAGGCATCAATGTCAGAATGAAGAGACATAATCTGTCAGAGTTAATCATATAAATAATTTATCATTCTTGTGAAGACACTGAGTGATCTGAGGGTCCTCTGCTCAAGAGGGGAGATGATTTAAAGTGGATACAAAAGAGAAAAACAAGGTTTAAAGCGACAATCACAGTTAAGCATCCTCCTCTTAATCACTGACTAAGTATACATTCAAAGGAATATTCTGATATTAATCAGAATTTGGTCATATTTTTGTTATGTAAACGTCATTTAAAAGTATTTTGTTTAATATAATCGAATTAGGCCAATACTTTTTGGTATCATTAAGATATTATAGTGTTTATTAATATCTGAATTCAGTTTTATTGTATGTTGTCCATTTTAATGAATTATGTAACATTTTTGTAATTTCATTGTTTTTTATTTTTGTTTTTTATTACATTAAGTTAAACTAAACTGAGAAATAAGTTTATTTCAGTTATGTTTATTTTACTTTAATTACTATGTTTTTTTTTAATGATTTTAGTTAACTGTAATAACCTTGATAAAAAAAATCTGCCAATGGGGTAAGACAAATAATCAAAGGGAAAACAAGATTATTTTTCACCACATTGGCTAATTGGTTAAAATCACATTGGTTAATATCCTATAATTTTTCATGATTTAAGAGTGTTAGATATACTGGAAACAAGACAACATGCAGAGTAAGAAAATGTATTCAAGTGTCTAGAAATATGAGAAATATGACTATTCACAGTATTGGGTCACGTAATTATACCTTATTCAGAATATCCACTAGAAATTATCTTTTACTGTATATCTGTTCATGTCCAAATAAATGTAATTAGAGAAATAAAGAGATAGAAAGTTACTGAATGCTCTTAGTTTATTTGGATTATAATGATTAAAGGTATACAAGAATATTCCAATAGATACTCTTCAGAATAAAGACTTAACCAGAAAATATTGTTGCTCTTTCTATCACTGACCCATGTCCATTGTTTTTACTGATGGAGCACTGCTGGTATTGTGGGATATGGCGCACCTGGTGCCAATTGTGCCTCATCGACACTACTATAAATTCTAGTCACCGGCACCTTGTAATATGAACCCAATTTCGAGGCCAGAGGTAGCAGCTAAATCATTACGCCACAACCAAAATGATCACTGCCAGGTCTCACGCCTAGAAATAAATGGTCTGTTCTGCCATTCCCTTTTCCCTTCGAAGACACAATGTGTCTTTTGTTATCACAACTTTCACTTCCTAAGATACTCTCTTTATCTTTAGTTTATTCTGGGGAGTAAAAGGAGGGAGGAGTCCTGCTAATTTATTCCTAATCGAACAAGTACATTTCACAGTGATGTCTTTTGAACTTCATCCCTTTTTAGTATGTACAGCACACAACTCTGTCACTGATTTATGCAACAAAAGGATCATGGAGGAACTTGATAAAACACTTTTGCACTCCCAGTTGTATCAAGAGAGGTGAGGAGAGGAGGGCTGGAGAGAGAAGAGGGTGTGAAAAGAGAGGTGAAGATAAGAGGGTGAAGGAGGAGGTGAAGATGAAGAGCTCTTTGAGCTGGTGAAGACAGAGTGATATAATTATGTGAGATTATATACAAGAGATTTGATTATTCAATATTATTCTGAAGTAATCTAGAAAAAAACCTGTGGCCAATGAGAAAAAGAATGTAATGAAGGAAAGTGAACTGTTAAATAGGAAGCAAACAGCTTTCCAAATGACTTTTTGGATCCCAGTGCAGCGGTTCATTATTGTGTAGGACAACCTCTCTTAAAGCTCATTTCTACCGAACAAAAACAGCCATAATTATAACACAGCAGAACTCGGTTCTCATTTACTTTTAACTCAGGAAGTAAAGTGTGTTTTTCCCCAAGCGGTTTATTTCAGACCTGACTGCTGTATTAAACTTGCTAGTCGCACAGATCGTAGTTTACACTGAATGACAATGATTTCGCATGCTGACTTCATTTGGACACTTTCTAAGATCATTCATCTTCCACATTTCATTGTAGACGACCAAGATATCGTCAGTACAAAACGTGCATACTTAATATAAAAATGTTTTGTTCCTAGAAATAAAACACACTTGTCATTTCCTTTGAAAGATTACAGAAGACAGCTAAAGGCAAAAGACTGAAGACAAACCTGAAATATTTCTAGTTCTTCAAAACCAGTAACGTTTAATGTAGAAAAAATGGGATATCTCTCAAAAGACTAAATCTCCCTTAATCTTCTTTTGAATAAAAGAAGGGTAAGGACATACTCTAATAAGATTTCCAGTCATGCTGGGCCTCAGATCTACTTTAAGAAGACAGGCAACACAATTAAAGCGAAGTCATTATTTTCTTAATTAAAATGAAGAAATTCGTCCTTTTCTTAATTAAATTCCCCCAAGCAGAATCAAAATCTTTAGGAGAAGAGAAGAGAAGAGAAGAGAAGAGAAGAGAAGAGAAGAGAAGAGGGGAAAATGTTCATCATACAATGTTTTTACTCCTGCCATTGATCCAGTTCTATATTCACATAATGTTCCATCTCTGTAATGTAAAACACTCTTGTATGCCATTTACTGTAATCATGTTGGTCTCATTTACAGTACAATAGTTCCATATCCTCTGCCTCGCTTCCTCTGATGCCCACGTCTTTTACCTCTCTGATGGGCCTCTTGTGGAGAGAGAGTTGCTTGGAAAAGTTGTCACCCACAGATCTGGTTTCATCTGAAAAACAGAAGTGTTAAAAGGTTTCTATCGCTTTACGATTCAAGCTACAACATACAGCACCTCTGCTAGTGATAAATTAGTGCGTTCCCACTAGAATGGCTGTCTGTAACTAATGCCAGTGTGCAAAGTGGAGTCCACTACACAATTTCACGCAATTACGTGATACCGCTGTTGAGTTCAAGCAACTTGTCCAGGGTTGCCACGTTTTCACAAGAAAGCCCGCACAATCACTGCTCAAAACTAGCCCAATGGCGTTTCGAGGGGGTTCCCAGTTAAAAATCGCATTCTGGGGGCTAAAATACACGTTTTTTGGTGGGGCTCACCTGCTAAAATTCGCATTCCAGGGGATAAATATCATGTTATTGGAGTCGCTTCAACCCAAGGACATGAAAAACAACTCGCGGCAACCGTGTTAAAGTAGCCCAATTTAGTGATGGGTCGTTCTTGAACGAATCTTTAATGTGACTCGGGAAGAACGAGTCGTCTCGGGGAGTGATTCGTTCAGTCGCGCATGCGCAACATCCTATAGGTTCTGTACTGGAATTAGTCAAGTAGTTCACCCGTTTCGAGTCTTCGGGTTTTTCGAGTCGTTCGTTCATCACGTGACAGCCCCATAAGCTTAAGGAATGCAGTCTGAGCCGGAAAGAGAATTGATTAGTTCATCTCTCGAGTCTTCGGGTTTTTCGAGTCGTTCGTTCATCACGTGACAGCCCCATAAGCTTATTATAATATTATAAGCTTAAAATAATTAAGTTGATTATAATGATAAATTCTGCCAAAATGAATAGTAGGAAAATGCTGACAGAAAATTTGCGGTTTAAAGTGGACTAATTTTCATGGTACACAGAATGTTCTACATCAGTGGTTCCCAAACTTTTTAGAGTGGAGTTCCCCCTGAGGCATTTACCGTCCTTCTGCGTACCCACTCTCTTCCACTTAGACTGCATCTTTTCCATTAAAGGACAATATTTGCCCCCTAAATGGACATTTTTTATCTTTATAAATACAATATTAATAATGTTTAAAAAAAAAAATTCAATAGAGTAATATGCAATGATGATAAAAAAGTGAAAAGTGATTATTTTAAATATTAAAAGCGCCAGTAGGTGGCGGTAAGTCACTGTCTTAATGCGTGAGTCATCGAGTCATTCGTTCATTCAGTAACGAAGCAAGTGGCTGTATTTATGAATGAATCATTGAATCAATGACTTTCACGAACGATTCGTCCACGTAACACCGCAAAACTCAGCATTTTTCTTGCGTACCCCCTCTGTCGCACATACCCCAGTTTGGGAACCACTGTTCTACATTAAATATTTAGCTAACAACAGTCTGAAGTTACCGAGCAACAGTGTATGTTAACATTAGCTCAGTCAAAGTTAGGCTAACATCAACAGGGGCAAGTTCAAGCTCAAACCGGTGTGCACCGTTTTGCTACGGTTTCCGGTTTGAACGACATGTTTCCTGGAAACGGTGTGCAACGGGGTTTGAGATGCGTTTTCTCTTGTTTGGTGGGTGTGTCAAACATGTCAGCCCAATCAGCAGCAACGTGTATGTAAACCACACGGTATTAAAGAGACAGCTAGCACAATGTAATTAACATCCAAATAAATTCACAAGAGCAAGAATATTGTTTGCACATGTTTATTTACATTAAAGGCAAAATAACTGAAATAATAAGGGCACAAGTATGGATCTGGAGCTTCTTTAAGTCTGTCTAAATATCATTTAGTAATTGCAATGTGTTCTGGTCCATATCCTTTCCTTAGGAAGGTGTGCTAGACACTGATTAATGTAACATAAAAATACTATACATATTTATATATTTTGCTATTGTATTATGGAGTGACACCTTCATAAACTGTTCTATACCCCTCTGATTATATAATGGTAAATATTACAATATCATAGCACAACAGCAGTGATCAGCAATAATGATAAGCCTAATACTCATATAGAGGTCATATAGATCATAACACAGTCTTGGAGGTAAGAAGTCTTGGAGGTAAGAAGTGGATTATCCTTCACCTGAAATGTTTGTCTTTTCATCCTGAAATGCGGGGCAAATATTGGATCACAATAATTAGAAACCAAAGTTTACACAAATCCCTTCATTTGATTGGGATGTTCTCTTTTATTCTGGACGGCAAGGGCAATAACTGTACCATCGAGAGCATCTCCTTTCTTTCTTTTCATCCATGATGACATTAAAGTCATCTGTTGCGGCTTCTGGTGTTTCATTGCTGACTGTGCCGCAATCGCTATACAAGTTCATTAGACCATTCAGTGAGCTATTTTTAGACTGTGCATGCGACGACGTTCCTGCTCGGCCCTGCTCGGCCCTGCTCCTCCGTGGCGATGACGGCGTGCGGTTAAAAAAAATCATAACAGACGAATTTGAAAGTGGGGGAGACACAAACGGAATTTTGAAAAGTGGGGGGGACATGTCCCCCCTGTCCCCAGTGGAAATTACGCCCCTGGATTAACCTATGCAGTCTGAGCCGGAAAGAGACTTAATAATAATAACCAACCCTTTGTTACGACATTCAGTGTTATAGAAAAGAACCATAATGACAGAAATTCACACATTTATAAACTGTAAGAAGTAAAAAGCTACAATTTGAGACCAGAAACGCATCATGTAACTGTAAGAGTAAATAATAATTATAATAATGATAATACTAATACTAATACTACTAATAATAATAACTATGCAACTATGTAAGGAAGCTTGTAAAGTAACTAATTTCTCTATCCAACGCTGTTACGTCACGTGACAAAAGAACGAACGATTCGAAAGACTGGAGAGATGAACTAATCAATTCTCTTTCCGGCTCAGACTGCATTGGTTAAAGTGTATGGGGCTGTCACATGATGAACAAACGACTCAAATCCGAATACTTGTCAGATAAGAGGTGAGGTGAGCTAATCATAGACTGAAGACCCAGGTAAACAATGAATTAATCTTTTCTGTTTCTTATAGCATTATAGTTTTGTATTGTTTGTAGTGTGATCAACGTTTGCGTAAGTAGTAGACTGTTAGGGAAGTAACACGTAACATTTTATTTATATTTTGCTAAAATGAACGAAATGACTCGAAAAAAGATTCGTTCATTTTGCTGAACGAGACTCAAAGGTCCGAGTCGGTAAAATGATCCGAACTTCCCATCACTA
>NW_015554102.1:1333460-1335980 GCF_001515605.1 Sinocyclocheilus anshuiensis
GATGATAATAATAATAATAATAATAATAATAATAACTATGCACCCGTTTGTAAGGAAGCTTGTAAATTAACTAATTTCGCTATCCAATGCTGTCACGTCACGTGACAAAAGAACGAACGATTCGAAAGACTGGAGAGATGAACTAATCAATTCTCTTTCCGGCTCAGACTGCATTGGTTAAAGTGTATGGGGCTGTCACATGATGAACAAACGACTCAAATCCGAATACTTGTCAGATAAGAGGTGAGGTGAGCTAATCATAGACTGAAGACCCAGGTAAACAATGAATTAATCTTTTCTGTTTCTTATAGCATTATAGTTTTGTATTGTTTGTAGTGTGATCAACGTTTGCGTAAGTAGTAGACTGTTAGGGAAGTAACACGTAACATTTTATTTATATTTTGCTAAAATGAACGAAATGACTCGAAAAAAGATTCGTTCATTTTGCTGAACGAGACTCAAAGGTCCGAGTCGGTAAAATGATCCGAACTTCCCATCATTAGCCTAATTCCGCGGGAAAACCGCGGACTTGGCAACACTGAATTTGTCCGTTCAAGCTGTCCGCTGCAAGAGTCAATTAAAAGGTTCCATTATAATCAAAGATCGCTTGCAGTGTGGATGGGTGCTAAACTATGGCCATTGCATATATAATCAATTACCATTGCAATTAAAAAGTGGTCTCATAAAAGAAAGGGAAGAAAAAGCTCTCAGAAAAAAAAGAAGAAGAAAATGATGCCCCAGGCTGTTATAAAATCATTCTCGATCATTCTACAGAACTGCTCAAGAGAACTTTTTGTTGTTACCATTAGAAGATGAATCACCCAGAAATGGATTCGGAGGGTTTTCCATTTCTCTAGTCAACAGTTTCACATCTAAGCATGATCATTATACAACATTCACAAAGAACATCAGTGGCTGACAGCACAGTTAGCAACTTAACTATGCTGCACTTCTGAAGCAGATGACTAGTTAAGAGATGTCTTAACTCACAAGAGCTACATTGCCTTCAGAAAGGTACATAGCATAAACTCATCCATCACACATATTCATCCCTTAGCAACAGCCCTGGGAATCACTCTGATTGTAGCCCCTGTCACTCTTCACCACACTAGAATTAAAATACAAAAACAGGAGATATGAGTTATGGAATATTAATAACCCTCATTTCCAGCACTCTGCTCTTTCAGATGCTAATTACAGATTAGCAACTGAACACAGGGCTTAGATATGACTCAGTGTAATATCACCCTGTCTGGCAGACGCGTATAGACTCACCTCTGCTGGATCTGTTCTGAGTTTTAATCTATAGTAGTATTATGAGCTTGATCCATTAGTCATTCTCATATAAACTATTAATCCCTGATGGATTAGCATAGATAAAAATTATTAAAAATGCTTTTGACATAAAACAAAATGTATATAATGGTTGTGTAAGCATAGAATGGTTAGCTAGTTAGAACTGATTGAATTCTGGTTATAAGGTGGCTCAGGATCGGTATAAAACTAGTTTGTCGCATTTCCTTAAAAACATTACCACAGTAAAAGATGCAATAGGTATTAGAAGTGAAAAATATACCAGAATATATTGCGTACTGTTGTATGTGGATAACAAAAACACAATAGCATTTGCACCCTCATGGAATGTGGTCAGAATCCATCCAGACCACCTCCAAATGTGGATGAGAGATCACAATTCAATTCACATGGGTAATATGATTCTGGGTCTGCATGCTGTCTGTTGTTTAAAATGAAGAAACTTTTTGAGAGTTTAAAGTCTCTCACTGGAGAAAATGGAACATCTGAATGTGTGGGAATTCTCCCATAAAATGTATCGATTAGTTAATTCTTATTCATACAAGCTGACAACAGCTGACTGTCAGACATCACACATCTGTTACAAACAAAATCACAGAATCGCAACCTTCTACTGAGAAGAGGACTGTGTGGGATACAGGTTTAATGGGGCCCAAGTGAGATCATGACAATGGCCTCCACCAGTGTAAAAAATGTGTGAGATGATGAGTGGTTTGTTTTTGTTATGAGAAAGGTTATATTACAGGTGCATCTCAATAAATTAGAATGTTGTGGAAAAGTTCATTTATTTCAGTAATTCAACTCAAATTATATACTGACTCCAAGCTTTTGAATGGTATGTGTAGCCTATAATGTTACAAAAGCTTTTTATTTCAGATAAATGCTGATCTTTTGATATTTCTATTCATCAAAGAATCCTGAACAAAATCTACTCAACTGTTTAAAATATTGATAATAATAATAATTTCTTGAGCAGCAAATCAGCATATTAGGATGATTTCTGAAGGATCATGTGACTGGAGTAACGATGCTGAAAATACAGCTTTGAAATCACAGGAATAAATTACAGTTTAAAATATAATCAAATAGAAAACAGTTATATTAAACAGTAAAAATATTTCACAATGTTACTGTTTTTGCTGTATTTCTGATCAAGTAAATGCAGGCTTGGTGAGCAGAAGAGAATTCTTTAAAACACATAAAAAA
>NW_015554102.1:1336101-1354022 GCF_001515605.1 Sinocyclocheilus anshuiensis
GATTGTCGCCAGAAAAAAAAAAAAAAAAAAAAAAAAAAAACCCTTCTGTCGGCCTCTTAAGTGCGTCGGCCCACCGGGAAAATGCCCGGTATGCCCGATTACCAATCCAGCCCTGCTTCCATACCACCTCAGCGGTGCCACAAACTGATCACCTCCATGCCACGCCGAATTGAGGCAGTAATTAAAGCAAAAGGAGCCCCTACCAAGTGTTGAGTACATGTACAGTAAATGAACATACTTTCCAGAAGGCCAACAATTCACTAAAAATACTTTTTATTGGTCTTATGAAGTATTCTAATTTGTTGAGATAGTGAATTGGTGGGTTTTTGTTAAATGTGAGCCAAAATCATCACACTTAAAAGAACCAAAGACTTAAACTACTTCAGTCTGTGTGCATTTAATTTATTTAATACACGAGTTTCACAATTTGAGTTAAATTACTGAAATAAATGAACTTTTCCACGACATTCTAATTTATTGAGATGCACCTGTATATATATTTTAGGTGCTGTAACTTGTCAACCTATTTTTATCACCTTTATTTAACTTCAATTGTCCTGCAGTGTGACAAATGAACTACTAGATGTCTTTCTTAATATCAAGTTTTCAACTAGTAAGCATTTTCATAATTTATTTTCTGTTGAACTTGAGTGTTTTTGAGGAACGTGGATAATAATATACTGATATCCGTGGTGATAGATGCATTACTCAGGTTCACTGCAATGTACTGTGTGAATAAATGATGCAAATGACTGTTTATTGTTGTACTGTTTGCTTTTATGTATGCTACGGTTGTTGTATTTGCGGTCACTTTGTTATTTATCATGTGGTGATTATTTAGAGCTTATCTTTTACTTAATATGTTTTCTTCTAGTTTATCATTGTTATTGTGGTTTGTGCATGTCAATGTGTTGAGGCTGATGCACGTTTGCATGTCCACGTTTTGTGGAAGTGTTCACCCACATTGAAAGCATTCGGTGCGTTGTGATGTGATGAAATTAGATCTGACACATTTGTTGAATGAAGCAAGACCTAGATCTAATTTTATTGGCGCCGCATCATGCTACTTGCTTCCAGTGTAGAGTGGATAAGAAGCATCCTCACATTTGAAGTTATTATGTACCCATTTATTGCGGGCCACCTCACGAAGCCCCCCGGGATGTTAGGGCCCTAGGCGACTGCCTATATACAATATAACTTATGGACCAACCCTAGTTGGAGATGGCCGGTTCTTTGCAACGTTGAGTGGTTTTATTCCCAAGGGTAGAACTTTATGCAACTCCTTATATCTAACCCAATCCCTACTTAGATCTGTCATGTTGACAATATATACACCAGAATCACTTAATTTGCTATCTATGTACTTAACGGTCTATTTAAACAAAGAAACACTTGTATGTATCATTAATGTACCAAATTTGAATTGTGAAGAGGAATAATGATTTATTTTTAAACTTTTTCCTCACACACAGCTGCCATATGACTTGAAATATAGTGCATGACTCCCATCCATATTTTTGTGCTTTTGAAGTTTGATAGTTACAATAATCTTCTCTCATCCTTAATCCATTTCCCTTTGTGTTCCACAGATAATAAATATATTTTATATGGATTTGGGTTTTAAAATGCCTGAGGCTGAATAAATAGTCGTTTTCATTAAACTAATCTTTTACAAATGCTCTTGCAAAGCAGCATTGCTTTTTATTTATTCATTTTATTCATTTATTTAGAATTTTAAAAGCTGTTTCCGACAATTAAAATGTTTGTAGGCCTTTTTTTTAATAATAATAATACTTTATTTATTTTTTAACTATTATTTAACAGGGAAAAAGAAAAGTGTATGCATGTTAAAAGTGCAGTTTTTCACAGCAGTTTTCATAGAACTTCACTGTTATTCTTGGCTCCTTTATCTTAAATTGCTTATTTTCCCTCATTTTTATGTAACAAAAGTATCTGCAAAATGAAAGAATTCTTTTTCATTATTCATCATTATGCAAACGTTTGGCAGCTATACTGATCAATCAGATTATGGTGGTTGTGGTTGGAGGGGAAAGCGCAAAAGTTTGTCTAGGTTCAAAGAGGGGCATGAAAAAAAAAATTTGAGAAACACTGCACTACACGTCTTTGAACCTGTCACATTGTGAGTTCGGAGACATTTTGCAGATTCAGCTTTCCTGATGTAGCATTGTGGCTCCGAGCAGGGTTGCATGATAGAGCTGCTATTCTGCATGCAAATGTATAATAACTGACTGTTATACATTATAGTTTGTGGCGATGAATATACTATGCATCACTGGCTCCTGGTTGATAATAATTCACTGTAAGTTTATGGGTATTTATTTATTGTAAAGGAATGAACTTGACACATACTTCTCTCTCCTCCTCATTTACACTCCTAAGACGTCTACTTTGTGTTTTCCTACGACTGTGTTTCACTTTTCTACAGTCCGTGTTTTTCTTAGAGAGATGCGTGGAATTGTGAGTTACTGGTGTGAATATTTAATACTAGCTTGGAGGGGAGAGAGGCCCATAAACAACCGAATGCTGGATCTGTTCGAGCTGTAACTCTTCTGGCCCGAGCTGTAACCTACCTCTCTAAACGCCTTCATTCATTTTAAATTACATCTCATTCAGTTCTCCAACTACCCGCAATGCTTGAATGCTGCTCTTTATGATCTTTAGTCCTGAAGTATATATGTATCACCATGATGACCCTTATGTGGCACATATTTTCTTTCCTACCTATGAAAATGATGTTTACAGTTTTTGCAATTTCCTTGAAGTATACATACACACAGTGAATATGATCAATTATGTTATACAACACTTTACAACATTTCCGGTCTTTGAATACTCTTGGCTGAGCAGTATTCCAAGAGCACTGATATACAGTCCAACAGTACTTTTCACTGCTTGTCTGTGTTTGCATAGTTTTTAAAGTATTTTTTTACTTGACACAGCTTCACAAAATGCGGCGCTCATGCGAGAGAAACTGAAAATGCTGCAAGAAGTGGCGCAAGATGTCCATCACGTTCTGTGTAAATCAGTGTCCACTTCTCAGCCTGTGTATAGCCTGCTATTGAGATTTTCCTGTGATTCTTTCTAGAAGTTACATTGATAGTAAGTGGCAACAAGTGACTGTGTTCATAAATCATTGAATCATTCATTCAGCTGATTTGTTCAAAAACACTGATTCATTCAGGAACAAGTGACTGAGTTTATGAGTGAATCATTGAATCATTCGTTTAACTGAGTCATTCAAAACAGATTCATTCCAGACTACTGTGACCTGCTCTGGCTTTGTTTGGAAATATATTCATTGGTGGATCAAAACTAGACAAAATAACTGGTAATATTGTCTCTAAAATGTACAGTAAATCACATAACGTTCTTGTTTATTGAACTGTTGGAAGTGAAATGTTGGAGCAAATGTACCTGAGGAGTTTGAAAAGTGGAAGTTCAACACAAAGGTTATAATATAGTGAGTGAAACAAGTTCGCTAACATACCGTTAAAAATGAATGTATGTCTGTTATTAAAGACAGATATCTTTGAATTCGACGTGTCCTCCTTCTTTCATTCTTCTTGTGCTTTAAAAGACCTATGAAGTGTATTTACAGTTCTCCACAAATGACCTCTATCATGCTGAACACTTTGGATGAATATTTCTCCTGGACATCGCTTCTCCTCGCATCATCAATAATAAATCAAGATCAAATCATAACGTACGTATCAGGTCTGCATAAAACATGAGTTTTAATCCTGAAAGGAAATGGAGCCAGTTTCCAAAGGTATATTGTGACATGGAAATGTATTAGTAAAATGAGCTAGTAAATCAGGTTGGAGAAATCTCAGAGTAAAACATAAAATATGCAAACGCAGGAGTATATTATTAGATCTACGCTAATACATTCATTTAGAGTGCTGCTTAGTGTGTGATGGAATATTGAGATCTGAATCACTCCAATGCTACAGAGATTTCTTCACACAAACGCTGCACTCTCGCTTTCATCAACAATCTCTTTACATTCTGTCACTCATGGATTGTGTGAATTGAGTCTTTCTCTTATAGATTGGTGGAAAGTGAGTTTAGTGAAACATAACGTAATAGGCAAGCTCAAGATTACATCTTTCAGTCCCTATCTCTCCCTAAGTTATTTGTCTTGCACCTCATTGTCTTTCTCACTTTTTACATATTTGTTAATCATTATGACAGCCTCGAGCATACAGTTGTCACTGAAGCATGTCAGTGAGTGAGAGAAATCTCTTTTTCAGTGTAATTTATAGCAGGTTGACAGCTCAGTTTGATGATTTTACAGAGTGTGTTTGGTTTAGATAGGTTTTTGTCTCAAGCGGTTTCTTCAACAGTGAGGTTGAATTGTAACAGCTAGGGCTGTTAAAGATCTCACAGCAGTATTGTTTATCTGTATTTTGGCAGTGAGTTGATCCATTTGTGAACCTGTGAAAGAGTCCAGAAACTCAAAGTCCACAGCTCTCACTAAATTACTATGTTTAAGTTGTTGTAGCTGCGTATCAGGCATTGCGATCTGGCTTGTGTCAAATACGTATAAACGCATAGGATCTGAAGGTGCTGTTTGTTAAAGTGAGAGTGTAAAGGCCTAAGCAGATGTAACAATATCTGTTGGCAACTATTTGCATGCTAAAGCTTGACATGAGGTATTCTGCAGTGTTTAAATACATAAGTGTTTACACTTATGCTATTTGGCCATCATTTACATCCAAAAAATAGTTAATGTACATGGAAATAGAACCTAAATGCCAAAAACCACATAAGGCATGTGGATTCAGTCAGATTTATTAAATAGAAAATAGTGATGCACCAATTTTATTTTTTTTTTACCAAGAGACCAAAATTCTGCAGTTGCTTTATAAAAGCCTATATTGCAAATATAAACCTATTTAGCACAAACAATTGTGTTCAATACATATATAGTGTATTCTCAACTGTTTCTATTTATTTTAAAATAGACTCAGCAAAATTGTACTTCTAGCTGCGCCTTTGCTACGCTCATGCAATGCAGCACTGCTCTGCAATATACTTTTACCTGCTAATACGGCCATGGAAATAAATATGCACTGCTTATGCTCGCGGTAAAAAAAGAACAGGCCTTGGATTTTCCCATGACACCAAATTTATTGTAACATTTGTCTTTTGATACATTTCTCTATCATATTTGGTCTCATTTTGGTGAGTACAGATAAAAATAGCAAACTAAATGGAGCCATTTTGCTAAAATATAGTTTATTAATAACTATTTAAACAGGGATTTTGTGGAAATGCTAATGCACTTCCACATGAAAAAATATTAGTTAATTTTGTATATGAGACAATTATACACCACCTCTCTGCTACATCAGAGTGAACTTCCAGTGACCCAGTTAAATGCAGCCTCTCTCAATCTGACGAGACAGTCACTAACCTAACCTGTCTGGGGCGACAATGGCACATAATCATTCACAGCAAGGTTGTAGCCAATTTCTCCAACATACTTGTGCATAAGACCTGTTTTGATTATGTATGTTGTATATATTATATTTATGGTAATTTAATCAGCTCAGAGACGTTAGAAGCAAGAGCAAAAAGTGAAAAAGATGGAGCTAAATGACGTTTCAAACTCTCATTAGCATCAGTGATGAGTCAATAAATACATTAATGTTTTTTTCTCTCTGTCCCTCTCATTGTCTCTCTCTTTCTCTCTTTTATATCAGGAGAAGTGTCTCTTTGGTGCTTTAAGGCTTTAAGGGGGATTATGACAATCAACCAGAGCTTTTGAAAGCCCTTTAGAAATAATTACCTCTCTCACACGCTCTTTCTCTCTTTCTCCTTCTTATTTATTGATTTATTAGTGGTGCTATAGAACAAGGGAACAAATATGAGTTCCGGAACACATTCAAAATGTTACAACTTTCTTTTACAGTGCCTCTTAATGACCATTAACAGCCTTGTAGCCATTACAGAATGAAGTGCGCAGGCAGACCAGCACGCTCTCAGAAGAAAACATCACTCTGTTGAGTTTCATCTGTCACTCTGGTACCGTTATTAACTCATTTAGAACATTTCACTCTGGTGCCATTATCATCTCATTTCTGTGGTTTCCCAAAGGGTTTGCTCATCCAAAAATATAAATTCTGTCATCATTTACTCAAAACCCATGTGATTTTTTTGTTTACCAAAATGGAACACAAAATGTTCCTTATGGCTGAGCAGGGCCTTGATAATCTATTATTGAAGCATACAGGTATTCATTTAATGGCAAAATACATGACACAAATTTTAGTTCCAGTTCCCTGAACATTCTTCTGTTAATAGATGAATAGCTCAGTAATGTAAACTTGGCTGTGATGTTGCCACAGTTACATTATTAGACGTCTAATGACACCCCCCTTAACACCACTGTGCTCTGCCAAGATCCTCAAAATACTTTCCACAAAGTACTGATATTAATTCACTGAGAGAAAACAAGTTTTCATATAGATATATACTTTATTAATCCTTCACAGGAAATTAGATAGTCACTAATATATATCATGTGTCATACCATTGGACTTTAGAATATTTTGTATATAGAACAGAGCACACTGCGTAATAACACATCACATAGAAACTATATTAAATACATGTAAATGGTTTGTAAACCCAGTGTCTAGTCACTGTAACATTCTGTGTAGAGCCTAATGACGGTGTTTGTTTATCTTTGACAAAGAAGCCACTGATTTTTGAATATGAATATTTAAACTGAATTTTAATCATTTCAGGGGGAAAAAAGAAGGAAGCATCAACTGAACATTCTCAGATTCTCACTGAACAGAGTTTACAGATCCGGAGGGTTTCACACCATTCCCACAGCACAGACATACCCCCATGCTGTTTTAGCAAGAATAGCAGCATACTTCTTTATTTGTAAGTTGCTCAATGTGTTTATGTGTGTGCAGACTTTGCTTTGAGAGCAGATGGATATCAAGTGGCTTTAAAGGGAAAGTATTTTTTTGAAGTCAATGGCTACCAGTAACTGTGTGGTTAAATATAAACATCACAAATAAACATTCAGTAAGTACAAACCAAGCGGCAACCTCCCGCTCTCTCTCGTGATGCCAACAAGGAAGTGACTTAAACTGTAATTCGTCAACTGGCCGCTAGAGGCTGGCTGCAAAAGGGAGTCAATCCCATAGACTCCCCATGTTAAAATGCCCAACTTTACAGCAGAAAAAAAACATGTTTACAGCCTGGTTCAAAACATTATTTTGGTTTACGGGAGTGACGTGAGGTGACGCGCTGCCAAGATGGCGACGGCCGGCTCCGCCTACTTTAGGCTTCAAAAACCTCTTCAGGAACCTACGGGTGACGTCACGGACACTACGTCCATGTTTTTATACAGTCTATGGTACAAACACATGCTTTTTTTCGGGACCAAGCGGTCAGTTTAAGGGCATGTAAACACTTAAAAGGGATAGTTTACCCAAAAATGAAAATTACCCCATGATTTACTCACACTCAAGCCTTCCTACAGTAGGTGTATATGACTTTCTTCTCGAAGTTATATTAATAAATGTCCTGGCTCTTCCAAGCTTTGTAATGTCGGTGAATGGGCGTTGAGATTTTGAAGTCCAATAAAGTGCATCCATCCATCATAAAAAGTACTCCACACAGCTCCAGGGGGTGAATAAAGGCCATCTGAAGTTAATCAATGCATTTGTGTGAGAAAAATATCCATATTTAAAACTTTAAACCGTAATCATATCTTCTGCTAACTGTCATTTGCGCATTCACGAGAGCGGCGTTCCAGTTTATGATGTAGGACGTAGGCATAGATAGATAGACAGACAGACAGACTGAACTGGATAGAAGTGTCTGACAAACATGTAATGAAAGACTTATTTTGTAATAAAATGTAGAATTTCATGTCTTAGTATATGGATTGAAAGCAGCACTGAAGCTGCATGAACCACAAGTTTGTGCAAAACCTGATGATCCTGATATCCAGCAAGACACTTAATGCTTTCAAGATAAAGAAGGGTTAAAATTAGATTTTGAATTCCAGTCCAGACTATTTCAATATAGGCAACTTTATTGAAATATATTGTATTACAGAAAAGAAAAATATCACGCATTATAATCAGACATAAAACAAAACCTAGATAGATGGAAAGAGAGAGAGAGAGAAGCGGTTTAAAAATAGAACTCTGATAGGACCATGGGGACCAACACATGTTCATGAATATTAATGAACCTCACACATGTTCCAGCATTCTGAACAGACACAAATCGCTCTCTGTCTTCATTTCCCTTTATCTGTCCCTTTCCCTACTCCACAATGATAAATTAATTACAGATTGAATTATTGGGCAAGAATCTGTGCTCTATAGCTTGTATGTAATCTTCATACCTAACGTGTGTTTCTTTTAGCTCTGTCATCTCACAGAGAAGGTACAGAGAAAAGAACTGTTTTCAAGGTTTAACGTTTTCTGAACTGAGGTAAATATACTCCACAGTAATCACGCCCCTTCCGGTGCTTATTTATGTGTTTCAGTTACACATGCTGAGGTGAGAACTAGAGGTTATGGAGTAAATGAATTAATAATGAGCGGCCCCTCCCCTTTCCCCTCCCCACTGCTTACATTCCTCAGGGATTCCTCCCTCATTAATTATTCATCCCCTGTCAACTCCAATATTCCTGCCCTCAACGATGCGACAGTTCACAATGGGATTACGCATGTGGGCCTGTGTGTGTCTATGGTTCTATCACTGTCTACTTATATACACTCCTATACACTGATGTGTGTGTGCATCTAGATGTGTGTGTTACCTTCCATCCACTCCATCTGAGACAGACCATGCCATTATTTAGGTCATTCTAGGTGTCAAGAAGGTCATTATCTAGGTCATAATGGCTATTTGGAAGGTAATTAATTTTTTTTTTTTTTTTTGCCTGTGTTGTAGACAAACACCTGCTGTTGCACACTTGGCCAGTCCGAGATGAAGTGCCACGCCGGGGGGTAAAAACTTCAAGAGTGCCACACCAGAGCCTGTTTTCTTCTGTGATTGAAATGGACACACACTCACACACACACATTTCAAGACTGTGTCTGTTTTGTGTTTTGGTGCACTGAGGGTACACAAAAATGACTAATTTAAATAAGCCAGTGCAAACTGTGTTAAAAGCCAAGTGAGGATCTGGCTCCAGTGACACATAAAAAATCATGCAGTCGGTGTGTTTCTGCAGCTGCTGTGGTTGAATTTGGCATTTGCAAGATACTCCACTCATTCTGTTTATGTAGCAGCATTGAAGACAAATGCCATTAAACTCTCATTCTCTCTGCATATGATTGACCCGTGTCTACTCTACGAAAGGACACCGGGTGTTTGAATGGCTGTGCTAACAGATGCAGTGCTGGTGGATCTGATTATCAGGCAATATGTGTTTCTCCTTTACAGTTCTCAAAGGAAGAGCCTTGGAGATTCAGAGTGGCATCTGTAGAAAGCTGTACAGATCCTCTTATAGAACTTAACCTTCTGTAAAACTTGCATTAAGGCCTGCCTCAAGGTTTCTTGTACTTTTAGAACTTATTTGCCTTGAGGCAGTCTTTCTGGCTTTCAGTATCGTTCAGTTGCAGGTAGTTGTCTTGTTTTGTGGGTGTGAAAACAATTTTCACTCAAATTACTAGCAAAACTACTTTTCAAATGAAAAGCAACTGACACATTGAATTAAATGTGAAATGTTGAAGTAGAAAGACTGAAATGATATTTTCTTGTAAATTATACTATAATAATCTTTGATTTATTTATAACTGTAAAACGTTTTTTTTTTTACAGTGCTCTTGCCAAGGATGTTCACATATCCAGGTCTAGAAACTTTTCCAGCCTCATCAGAACAGCAGAATCACAAATAACATTTGCAGATTAAAAGATATTTATTATTTCCAATCTTTTACATATTATGAATGGAGACTTGAGCTATCAAACTGCAGAAAAAAGAAATAAAAAAATTAAAATATCATAAAAATGGTTAATATAAAAAGTGTAGTACTGCACTCTAAAAAAATTGCACTAAATAGCACTAAAAGTGGTTCGCTGACTTGTCAAATGGTGCTGTGTAGAACCATAAGAGGAACCCCATTCTCCTCCTTGGATTTTAAATGTTACTCCACTCTCATGTGTTTGCAATGAATAGGAATTTACTACAATTGCAAAAGCCGTTTTGAATTACTTTTATGCTTTTCTGAGGTCAAAAAGTCTGTGTGGGGGCCCTGGAATATTTCCTTATTGGGGGGCCTTGGGGGCAAAAAGGTTCAGAACCACATTATCTTCAGGAAATGCACTGTATTTTAATGTTGTTTTTTAATCCTTTCCCCAACTAAACTAGGAGATTAAGAGAGAGTTTGAGAACCTTTAAAGAAGTATACAGGGCTTAATGGGTTCTTTGTAAGGCAGTTGTACAATATAGTACCTTAACCACCCCAAAGAACCACTGAAGATCCATACTGGTCTTAACGGGATCTTTATTACGGTAGCAGTGCTATAGAACCTCAACCACTCCAATGAATCACTGAAGAACCAATTTTGTGTGTGTGTGTGTGTGTGTTTCAAGTCTTCTGAAGCCATACAACAGAAAAAAAAATATTTTTTCTAATTTTTGTTGTTGGTGGTGGGTGGGTTTCTTTTCTTTTTTGGACCCCATTGATTTTTATTGTACAAAAGGCTTCAAAATGGAAATAACTTGTATGACTTTCTTTTATCTGTGGAACACAAAAGAAGTTATTTTGAGAATTGTTGTTGTTGTTGTTGTTGTTGTTGTTGTTGTCGTCTATGGTAACCAAAACTGTTTGGTTACCAACATTCGTCAGTATATCTTCTGTTATGCTATAAAGAAATTAAATCATGTTTGGAGCGAAATGAGGGAGAGTAATGATGATCAAATTTTCATTGTTGGGTGAACTATCTTCACGTCGTTACTCACTGAAAATATTCTTCACTTAGTCTCTAATCAAATATGCCCATTTCCCTCTAAAATATGTGGTAAAAATAGGATCTAGTGTACTGTTATTATGAAGGAATTTTCCTTATTGATTTTTCACAGATGTTTTACCCATATTTTGAATTACGCTTTGTATTGTGATGTGATGTAGAGTTAAAGGAAATGTCCTGATATATGTACAGTGGGTACGGAAAGTATTCAGACCCCCTTAAATTTTTCACTCTTTGTTATATTGCAGCCATTTGCTAAAATCATTTAAGTTAATTTTTTTTCCTCATTAATGTACACACAGCACCCCATATTGACAGAAAAACACAGAATCGTTCTGAATACTTTCCGTACCCACTGTATATATACACATACATACATACTTTCTTGCAGTGCTTTCTTGTTTTTCTTGTTCTTGCAATTGTCTTTGAATAACATGTAAATGTAAAAGTCTAAACGGGTGTTTGCTGACATGACAGACTATGGCAGATGCTGTGTTTGGCATGATCATTTACATGACAAAAGATTTGAAGCACATGGGTTTTTAATGTCATTTTTATCACTTACTGGGCTTACGGAGTTCACGCTGATATTTTATGTCAGAGGTTTTATGAGTAATCATGTTTCCCTGAGGGTTTGCCTCTAATTTTCCACCCTCTGCTCTATTGATTCTCAATTAAAAAACAACTATCGCCTGAAAACAAGATCATGTCAGAACATTTCACCATTCTCATAGATCAGCTCTCATCATGTAAAGCCTAAGGAGCAGTTATGAGATTCCTTTCAGTTGAAACCATTCTTTTTCTGGTGTAATCAGCAACAAGGTGCACTTATTTTAATGTTTACAGCATTCCATATTAGAGCTGTTTAAGTATCATAACTTACTTTCTTCTGACAGGATCCTTTTTAACAGTGTAGTTTGCCCAAAAATTTTATTTAGCTGAAAATGTAGCTTTATTTAACCTAAAACCATCACTTCTGGCCAAAATCAAAAATAACGCTTCCACTAGTTAAAACGTCCACCTCTTATTGTTCTCTAACATCAAAATCCACCAACAGTTTTGTTTAGAACTGAGTGTTTACCCTTTTAAACGGTACCTGATCTGTGCATATTTCTCTCCTGATTCAAATTAGTCAATTCTTTCAATGGAGAAAGAAATATTATGCATAGGACTTATATTTTAGCTGGAAGCAACCATTTGAAGTTAAAAACGTCTTAATGATGAATTTATTACAAACACACAGCTTTCAGTTGATTACTTGTGGATTATTGTGATGTTTTTATGCGCTGTTTTGACCCTCATTCTGACGGCACCCATTCACTGCAGAGGATCCATTGGTGAGCAAGTGATATTCTGCTAAAAAAAATCTGTTCTGATGAAGAAACAAACTCATCTACATCTTGGATGGCCTGAGGGTGAGTACATTTTCAGCAATTGTTCAGTTTTGGGTGAAATATTCCTTTAATTTAGTCTTCTTCTGTCTCTAAACCAGTTGAAAGAGAAGGTAAATTAAATTTCAGTCAGTTTTTAATCAGAATAAAATGGCAATAATTCTAGTTGGAAATAACATTTTCACATATTCAAGTTTAAGTTTACTTGTGTATTTCCATTTTGTGCAAATGCAGTTGTTTTATTTTATGTTGCTGCTAATGTATTTAAATAATCTAATTTAAGATGCATTTGGCAAAGCACATTTTCATCTTACCACCAATATGACTAACAAAATAAAAAAAACCTTTAAAAACCATGTTCGTCAGTAATTTCTCAACATGATATTAACATTGCATGTCCTTCACCTATGAGATCTGACCTTGACCAATCAGATGCCAGCTCTGTCAGTGAGGTCCAGCATGCACCCCACACGCAGGTCTTCATTCTTTCTGACAGCACTGGAGCAGCTCAGGGCCTCAGCAGTCATTATGTCTTAAACTCACAGGGGTGTAGACACACTCCTCCTGACCCACAACCGGTTTATGAAGCTTTTTAGCAATCTAGCAAGACCGATCCAGGACCAGCAGTGAAGATCTGCCCTTCATTCACACCTGACAGATTAGACTGTCACATTCTTCCTCTCTCTACTAGATGAATGAATGGAAAGGACGTCCCCAATGGAGAAAGCGTGTTCTCTCTCTCACGCAGGCTTTCACTGCCTCACACCATTGTCCATAGAGGACACCCTCTCAAAATTGAGAAATTTTTCTGCCCCAGAGAGAGCACCAAAAAGTGAGAGAAAGGGTTACTCTCGCCTCTCCTTCCTCTGTTTTCTCTGCTTAAATGCTTTGAATATGGCACTTAACATATAGTGCATGGTAATTGCTGTAAAATCTCATTGGTCTTTCTATCCCATATGAAATATGGTGGAGATGAGCACAATGGTTCTGGAAGTGCTTGGACTGATTAATATTTTATGATTTTTCTCTCTTGATTTGTGAATAAGTGAACAGATGAGCTTCAGCATTGAGAGAAAAGCTCAGCCCAGGCAAAACCCAATCTGCCATCTTACATATTCAAGATCATTAGTTACCCAGAGGCCTGAAGCCATTAAAACTGGTCAACATTTGTAGATCTGATAACTCTTAGGTTGTACACTATCGTTCAAAGGTTTTCTTTTTTTCTTATGCCACAGATGTCACATGGACTGTTTTTACCGATGTCCTTACTATGTTTCTGGACCTGGGAACATTTCAGTTGCGTTACTGTCTATGGAGGGTCAGAGAGCTCTCCGATTTTATCAAAAATATCTTAATTTGTGTTCCAAAGGTGAACGAAGATCTTACGGGTTTGAAACGACATGGGGGTGAGTAATTAATGACAGAATTTTCATTTTTGGATGAACTATCCCTTTAATATATGCAATTCAACATATTTCTGAGTGCAATAGGATATATCATTAAAAAATGTAGGACAAGACTGGGTTGGATTGTGAAAAGTGGGTGTTAACAAGAGGTTGAAAACATAAGAGGCATTCATGACATCAGCCAAAATGGAAAGTCATTTCAGAGGCAAAGGTATTTCATTTTGATAAAAGAAAATGACAGATTACATTTGTTCTTATTTGGAGTAACGTGCACCTATTAATCGTGCACAATGAGATCTGGAACATGCATTAAGAAAATAAATAGGGCCAATTCTGATTTCAGTTGACTTGAATGTTAATAATATCCTTGAATTCTTGTGTTGTTGTAATGCATCTCCTTCATCCTGCAACATTATAGAACCATTTTTTCAGGATGGTAATAACAGTGTCATGCACAGTTATAGAAAGCTTAAATTATTGTTGAGAAATAAAAGCTTTAATAATGCCCTGCAGTCATTGTCAGACTGTGCACTTTGATGTAGTTTACTTTCAGAGAATTATGAATATTTCAGAGCTTTTGATTTCACGGGCACAAATGTTTATGTCAAAGTTCTAGTCACATGCTTTATTTAGGATAAATCTCTCTGTTCCTGCATCAATTAGTTTATAGTTAATACATCGAAGCCCAACAAAACTCCTCTGAATGCCAAGTTGAATGCACGTCTTTTAGAATGTGTGTATGTTCATTTTTAAAGCAAAGCATTAAAGAGAAATCAAGTTTTTATTTGTGCTGAGAATACTGCTTCATTCTCCTCAACAACTGCCATCCGGGAGAAAAGCACCTCTGGCTATCCATAAATGTATAAAAGTAATGCTATTCAAGAATTCAAGAACACTAATTATGGAAATTAGATTGTGTTCTTTTTGACAGTGCAGAATCATGCTCATAGTGTAGGAACTGAAGATAAATCTCCTTTTTGCATTGTTACAGATGCATTCAGAGCTGAAACATGTCATTTTACGTGTTCAAAAATAAATGAACATGAGACGATTTATGGACCTTGACAGATTGTTGTTGAGATGGTGTGAGTGCCACAATTGTTCTGTTGTAAACTTGATCACCGTGGGCTATTTTCTCAATGATTTTGGTATTTTAACAGTGTGTGTGTGTGTGTGTGTATGTGTGTGTGTGTGTGTGTGTGTGTGTGTGTGTTAGAAAGAAATTATGCTGATACTTGTCCCCATTCAAGAGTGGAATGGGTCTTAATGGGCCACTGTTCCAGTTTAGCCATGACATTATGATTGAAGGTGAGTTCTTTTGTGAATATACATAATAATAATGAGCTAAATTTCAAAGACTGTTACTTGGTCAGTAGAAACCCACTGCCTTTTCCATATCACATTAGTATCTCCTTCTCCTACATAACTAGCCCTACATAACCAGAGATTTGACTAAACAGCATATAGGTCTAGATTAATTCACATTGCAGATTTTTCTGAGCCAAGATCCGGCCACTTAGACAGAAAAATGGCCCTGTAAATGGACCACGTGTTAAGTGTTGTTCATTGTAGGGGTTTTCAAAATGGGTTCAAGACGGCACTTAAAATTCTGTTTAAAAAAAAAAGGGAGATATATTATTTTATTACAAATTAACATTAAAAATTGTTATTAAATGTTATTTATTACATATTTATCTACTGATTTATTTAAATAATTGTAAAAAGAAAAAAGTACACAAACGCCATGTTGTTGCCTAATTTAAAATTAAATTATGTATTTATTTTTAATAATAATTTATTTTATTATTTTTATTTATTTATTTGGAATTATATATATATATATACACTACCACTCAATAGTTTGTGGTCAGTGAGTCTTTAGGATTTCCTAAACACTTTGTATTAATTTTTAAATTGTAATAATATTTCACAGTATTAAATTTATGAGTGATAAATATATATATATATATATATATACAAATATAATTTTTGTTTTTTTAATTAGAAACTGACTGAAAGACTGTGTTGGTGCATAGGTGTGCTATCTGGAGCTCTGACCATCTCTGACTCTGCATTGCTCGGCCCACTAGTTCTCCTGAAGCCAGCGGTGGACTTACCCGGAGTCAGCTGAGCATCAGCAAAGCACTCTGGGGTGGAATGGTTTGCTCACTTTGCTAAGTTTTGCTGAACTCTCAGCTCAGCAGGCTGGCAGAACCTCAGTCAAAGATTATTGGTAGACTTTCCTCCCTTCAGTAGGTTCTTGAGCTTGTATTTATTTCAGAGCTTCAGAAAAGGTTTAACTCTGACCCACATCTCACCATTACTGCACTGATCTCTATGCCAAGACACCAGGGATTAAATTAAATTCGACTAAATTACTCACACAAGCACATACTGCCTGGGTACAGGGAACAGAGCCAACACTGAGCTGAAGATGCTGCACGCACTCCTCGCCACTGCCTTGTGCCCAATACAAGACATTTAGTGCCTCAATGAACAAGTAGAGCACCTTGTCCAATTTAAAGGACATACAAATTATATGTTATATAGCACACACAATTTCTTAGCCTTGCTCTCATGCCCTCACTCCCACTGGTATTAGTCTATGCACTTATGAAAGTACGAGGCAGAAAAGCAGGACGGAACTGAGACAGAATGAGCTCCACTATATTGGTGTCATTATATTTTGATACTCACTGATTGGAGATCTTTTTTGTTTTACTGGTTAAAGACTGAAGACTCACTGGCTGGCTGCAGGTTTTTGTTTTGTAAAGCCCACTGGCTAAGGATTTTTTTTTTTGTGAAACTTCATTTGCTAAAGGGTTTTGTTTTGTGAAACAAGACTTACTGGCTGAAGGTTCTTGTTTTGTAAAACCTCACTGACTGAAGGTTTTTGTTTTGTAAATACTGGCTGGTGATCTTTCATACAAACACCACAGAAAGCAAAGCTTAAATATTTTTTCAAAGAAAAGAGAGAATACAGTTCTGGTTTATTCAAGTTCAGCTCTAGTTTAGGTCCTACAATACTAAAATACATTAGGTATTTTGTAATGCTTGCTAAATTGGATTCCAAAGATGCCTTAAATCAGGACTGTCCAAACTCGGTCCTGGAGGGCCGGTGTCCTACAAAGTTTAGCTCCAACTCTAATTAAACACACCTGAACCAGCTAATCAAGCTCTTACTAGGCATACCCCTTGTCCAAATACCCACACTTGCGGTCTTGGCCACTTGAGAGCGCATGCGCGCGACAGGAAGTAAGTGTGCAAGTCTGTCCCATGTCTTCAAAATGCCAAAGTGCAGTGCCCTTAATGGATACTAAATCCACACCATCTCGAATACCGCTCCGGAGCGCTATTCAAGGCTTAGTGTATCCCATCATGCATCATGTTCTGGAAATAAATCGTGAGACTTTTTGCCGAGATCTCGTGAGAGGTCACGGAAATCTTTCCAATGTAAGTTCAATATTAATATAATAATTAGATATTACAAATAATTTGGTAGAAAAACAGTGTTTTTACTTTTATTGGTGCAAAGATGAGTAGTGGTGATATTTATTTTGTACAACATTTGCAACTGCTTTTTATCACTTAATTAGAAGCACCACAAATTAAAATTATGTCATGTTATAGGGACTACTGAACAGACATTTAGAAGTTGATTTTAAAATGCAAAGTATTTCAATTTAAAATTAAAATAAAGCTGTGTAAACACTTGCATTTTTACAACACTATAAGTGTGTCCCATCAGGTAATGAAAAGTTCGACACACACTTGTGGTCTTCACACCCACTTGAAGACTTCAGCCAAATACAAGAAATACGTCATTTAAGTAATCAAGTGGTCAAGTGCAAAGACTGCAAGTGTGGGTGGGTATTTGGACAAAGCCATAGAAACTTCCAGTCGGGTGTGTTGAGGCAAGTTGGAGCTAAACTCTGCAGGACACCGGCCCTCCAGCACCGAGTTTGGAAAACCCTGCCTTAAATGGTCTCTTGATCCCTCAAACAGGTTGATTGTCATAGCTGGCAGTTATGTGCTGCCCTCTGCTGGTCATCACTGAATGCGACGTTTGAGTGACGAATGCCTGCTTGTTTATGCTGTACATCAATTTGCATATTCATGAGGATAGGGTAAAGTAGGGTAA
>NW_015554102.1:1354481-1392948 GCF_001515605.1 Sinocyclocheilus anshuiensis
AAGGACTGCTTTTTCTTCTTCTGTGAAACAAAAGTGAAATGTGTCCAGAATTGAATAGTCACAATGACATAAATTATAAACCAAGTGTGAAAAATGTCCAGACTTTTCATGTAATTAGATTTTTAACAAAAATAACATTTGTAGCAAGGGGGCGTTTTGCCCCACAGGTGGGGTAAAATGCCCCCAGTCTGACAAAGCAATTTACTTTATACATTTACAGCAAAATCAGAGTACAGGCAGTTTTAGCTTAAAATTAAAAAGAATGTAATCAATAATTATGAACTACAAAATTATAATAGCATATTTGAAAAATATTGTTAGCTGATGCTAACTGGCTAGCTAACTAGCTACCTGATGCTAACTTAAGGTAATTTTAAAATATAAAGTCCAAATATTTGTATTCAGCCAACTTGTTAGAATACGTTTGTTGTATAAACAAAGGATTTGATGTTCAGTAGGTAAGCCATGCCTACTGGGGGCATTTTACCCCACAGACTAGGTTTGAAAAAAAAAAAAACTTAATTCTGAAAATATAATTATATTTTTCTTAAATAACGCATAGGCCTACTCCCTATCTACAGGCCGTACTATTCTCATATCATATATAACTGATGTTCTACAAAACAACAAGCTTTAAAACACTTTTTTCTTACCCCACATGAAAAAAATACTATAGTAATTTATAATAAATAAATACTATAGTGTTTTTGAACCATACTATAGTAAAGTACTTGAATTAATTTGTTGTGGTAATTCTATAGTTGCTGTGGTAATATAACAGCTATAGTATTATAACTAATTAAGTTTTCTACAACTATAGGGTATATTATACTACAATACACTACAGTTTACTGTAGTAAAAACTAAAGTATACTACAGTATTTATTACAGTTTATCAGTTCACTATAGTTAATACTACAGTATGCTGTAGCATTCATTAACAAAGTGTTGTAAATACTATAATATATATAGTATAATACACTTTACTATAGTATGGTTCAAAAACACCATAGTATTTACTATAAATTACTATAGTAATTTTTTTCATGTGGGACTGCTGAAAATTAGATCACTTACTGTGAAATCTGTTTTCTCTCAGGTATCACCAGTGTAAGCTTTGTGGTGAATACTTCTACATCACTCTTGCCAACATAGATACAACAAAAATGTATCTTGACTTTTTCTGGTTATTTTGAGGAAGAACAGTAGGAGGGCGTTTCCCCCACTACATACTAGAAGTATGTACTTGGTGATAACTGAAAAGACATTACTGACACATGCCACCTCATAATATTGTGTCTTGGTTTGTGTTTGTATTCAAGTGTTAGAATGGAGATAACTTTGAAACTTGATGTAGGATTTACATTAAAACAAATAATAATACAGTAAATACAGAGAAACAGCAGACACACCGAAGCATGAAATTTTGAAGTAGAAAGAATGAAATAGTATTTCAAATAATTTTTATTACAGCGATTATTGCTTATTTCATACATTTTAAAACATTATTTAACTTCATAATTTATTCATCCGCGTGTCTTCCTACCTATGAAGTAGTGTTAGCAGCTTGCATGATTTCCATACAATTCAATAGTGGTCATGGCTGTCAAGCAATGTTTAAGAAAATTTTTAGTGAAGAACAGCATGCTTTTCAGTGTGTTCTTCACACAAATCTATCATATGGCCACAGAGAAAATATACTGGATATAGACAAATCCTTTTCAGAGCCAATGTTCTTCATCCTCTTTCTTTGAATGTAAGTGAGCAGTGTGAGCAATATCAGCTGCAAAAAACACACAAGTGCACATTTTAAAAACACTATAATAGCTTATTTTCAATGTACTATGATTTGGGATGCATGAATTAGGATAGACAGTGTTTAAATTGGGATGCAGCAGTAGCAAGTGCCTGTATGTGTTTGGAGTGAGTTTGTCTATCTGGATGTGTGTATGAAATGCTTGTGAGCTTCTATTTTCACTTCATGCTGCAAAGTGTGAATCAAAGGGAAATCAATCCTACAGACATCTCTCACGTCATATACATATACTTGTGCATTTTCTTTCTCTCACACACACACATCGTGACTCACCTCCACTGAAACTGTAGAAAGGTAACATTCATCATCAGTCTATCCAAAGGAGGTCAAGTGGCACTGATGGAGCTTTGAAGACACACACCTACACAATGTGTGCACTTCAGTCTGCAACACTAGATATGACTGATTACAATGTTTATTTGTGTGTGTGTACCAACCTTTGTCTTTGCTTAGGAGTGTATTAGTTAAAGTCAATCCACAAATACTAAGATAAATTATATTTTGATATCTGATAGCACATTTATACAAGGTTTATGCAAATGTCAAGTATAGATTGTTCAGTAGGATGTGATTCAGTCTGTAATTTCAAGCATCATGTTCTTATGCTGAGAGTGTGTTTCAGATTGAGGTTTGGCCCTCTTAGTTTAGCACTGGGATGATGTAACACGGGATGCTTTTCTTGTTCGAGTGTCAAGAGTGTGTAACCGAGGATCCTAGTTGTACTATAAGCTAGTATATTCTCTTGGACTCTGTAACTGTTCAAAAATGAATATGCTTGTGTTGTAATTCAATCAATTATTTCTAGACCGTTAGAAACATGCTCAGCTGAGGCACTAAACAAGTGGTTCTCAACTTTTTGTCCAAGGTGATATTTAAAAGCCCCCTATGTTTCTGGTACTTCTGCTGCCTTTGTTTTTTGCCCAATTTATTTATTTATTCCATTCCATTCCAACAGAAACTGACAGTGTCAATGTATTCAATAATTAAATATATTAATAATAAATTAAAAACATATTAAATTATGTATTCATTTTGTTTGTGATTACTGGATAAGATCGTTTTGAATTATTTATAATTTATAATTAACAAGTTCTCAGCTAGTTCTACCCCATAAAATATTTAGACATTACTTAACATTACTACAGATTTTTACATGCATTAAATGTCCATTAATTTGACTACTTTTTGTCATGCTTCACAGTCTAAAAATCACACTTTTAAAATGTCCATGCAAACCTTGGTTGTTAAAAATGACAGTTGCAGTCAACAAATTACAAAAAGAAAAATTACCTTTTCTTTTTTTTAGCTATTTTAGCACCTTTGGTAAAGTTTATTTTGCAATATTTGTTTTGTCTTATTTTTCATTATTATTTTAATTATTATTATTATTATTTACACAATGGCAAGAAAATTAGCAGGATGAAAATACAATGTGTCAAAGTCTGGATTTGATCAATTGTAATCATCTTTTGATCATTTGATGCAAAAAAAACAGGATGGAGTGATACTGAAACTATAGAAATTGATTAAAAAAAAGATTTTGAAGAAGAAACAGGATATGGCAAATATGCCAACATCAACCTCCAAAGTAATTGAATTATTTAAATTTGAATAAATATGAATTAAATTTGTAATAAAATAAGTCTAAATGAATTACATTTGTTAATGAGTTAAATTTGTGTAATAAAAGATAACTGATAAAAGAAATAGGATTTCCATGTATGAAAATGATTATGATGATGTATGATAATAAAAAAATTTATATAAATGGAATTTATTCCAATGAAAATTTCAGTTTTGATGAAAATGTAAATGCTAATAATGAATGACTTATTTTGAGTTGCACAGTGTGTGTGTGGCTTCAGCTGCTGTGGAATAGTGATGTCATGACAGCCAGGTGATATGGGAGAAAGAGGGGAAAAAACAGCTTCACACAGAGAGAAAGAGACAGATAGAGACACAGCGTGAGAGTGAAAACAAAGGGCTAAAGATCCTGAGTGGAATCTATTAGTGTACAAGCTCTGAGGATGACAGACAAATGGCCTGGTTAGTCGATACTGGCAGCAGCAGTGTCTCCTGTCTGTTTTTATTTCTTTTCAAACTGAGATCACGACCAGAAGAGCAACTCATTTGTTTTATTGGATATCTCTCTGTCTTTCTCTCTCACACCATCTCTATCTCAGAGGGAAATGAAAAACAAACCAAACAATAGTAACAGAACACAGGCGGCTTTAAAGACAAACAAATGAAAGGAAAATGAGTGAAAAGACACGTATATGAGCATACAGCAACACACACACACACACATAATTCTGTTATCGAGGGAAGTGCTTTGCAAATATTCTCATTACAGATGGCTTAAACCCATTCTGACATTCAATAGCATCCAAATAGCTTATAGAAAAGCATTGAATGATGATAATTAAATCTTTTTCATTACACACATACAGAGGCCAGGGCGCAGTGGGGAATTACGCACATAAACACATCTCATTTGCATACATAGATGCATCTTTCTATCCATTTCACCGCGTCTCAATTGAACCGCAATTCAAAACAATTTCATGCATGAGAAGAATAGCGCGGTGACCACACGAGCCAGACAAGCTTACACACAAACCACAAGCACTCATTCAGGCCAACTTAAATAATATGAAAACACTTTCCCACCTTATACGTAAATGTGTCTCGTCAAACAAAAAGCCAAAACAGTGATGAATCTCAATACAAACTCACAAAGTTTAAAACAACAACAACAACAACAAAAACATTAGACCTAGTCAGGATAGCACAATATTTAATTTCTTGACAGGAATGAAAATGAGGCTGTGAAAGAAATACAGTGCGTTTAATGGATTTCACTGATTATTCAGCTAAAGAAATGTCTTTCAAAACTCCATCAAACAGTTTTTGAAAACAGTTGTTGAGTTGTGAAAGTTACTTAAGACCTTAATACAGTGCGTGCCATTGTAAAGACCAGTGCTAGTTACTCAAAAATGTAATATATCATTACTAGTTACTCCTTTCAAAAGTAATATTATTATTACTTATTACTTTCCGGCAACAGTAATTACTTGTTACATTACTTTTCTTTCACGCCCCACATAAGTTGCATATATCTTCCCCATAAAATTCGTCTAAAATGTTACTTACAATATATTTCTGCCTCATCATTTGACCAAAATCCACATTGGATCGCAGACAGAAGTTATTACAAACACAAAATACAAAAGTGTTGTATTATTCGCATTAATTGTCATATGTAGCTTGAAGCTAACTGTGTAGCTATAATTTCTCTGTTATACACATATACAATTATATTCCATTATGTATTTTATCAAAAGAAATCATATAATTTCATAAGAAAATGTTTCATTCTCTAAAAAGATTTTATACCATTTATATCGGGATCAGAGGGATGTGGATGGGCAAGCCATGTAAGGCCAAAGTAATGCCACAGCTTACACATCAGTGTTCAGATCATCTTTCTCCTGACAAAATCAATGTAATGGGAAAATTTCCATCAGCTGAATGTAAGCTTTTTCATATTCCATATGCCTGCTGCACTGGTGACTTCATGTTTGTGCAAGTTGTGACTAGTAACTAGCTGTTTTATGGATAGTATATGAATATTCCTGGGGTGAAATGAATATCCTGCCAGTCACTCTTTCCAAAAGGCAGCTTGAAACTGCTTTTCATAACAATGTCATTTGATGCGTTTTTCTGTTTGTGTCCATGAGGGGGCGCCATGGATGAGGTTAGGAGGAGCTCATTAACACTCACTGAAATTCAAATAAAGGCGCATTTATTAGCTCACCTTTGCCATGACTCATTATTACTAATAGCTGGACAGTATTTAGAAACACATCCGGTGCATTAGAGAGTAATACGTATCGAGTCTGAGAAATGTATACATGTTTTTACATATGAAAATATCATAAATATTTTGTTTTTATAAAAAGTAAGCATGTTTTTGACATTTTAGACATATGCAACCCTGCCATTAATATTTCATGAATGTCTGAAAAACATTTAACTTCACAAAGAAGGAATGTGTCCATAGATATCAATGCAAATTAAAATCAAATGTACCTTACATAAAGCGACACTGACATTTGAACTGTAATGTGCTCAAATCACTACAATAAACTGCATGTAAAACAAACAACCGTAGACAAAGACACTGAACCGTAGACTGCACTGAACCCAAGCTTATTTAGCTCCTCCCCTTACATCTTAACATCCAATCCGAACGGATCATTCTGGCTAGTGGTCTCCGCCTACTGGCTGAACGATCTGTCAGTGGCAGCGGTCCATATTTTCGGCCGGGACAGTAGCACAGCCAGCTGCAGCGAAAGTGAGAAATAACTCCGTGAACTGGGATAATTCTGACCGCGAGGACTGATGAGCGAACAAAAACACATATGAAGGTAATAAAATTAATACTTCATGGAATTATGCCTTATTTTTTTGGAAATGATAGAGGGCGTGAATGTGATCTGGAGAGCGTGCTGGAGTGGAAGAGTGAATCTCAGATCCCAGGATAGACTTCCAGTACATTATCTCGCTATTATTATGACATGTGCACATTGGTTTTAAATATGATAAACATTGATTTCTAAGCCACACAGTATTTTTTCATACTCACTCGTGCACTTAATACTAGACTTGTTTTTATGGATTTAGATACAACTAGATACTTAGTTGTATGATCTTTATTGTATGTTCACTAAATGCTGTAACACAATGTTACAAACAGTCTTTTGTCCCTGTTTCTGTTTGTACCGGGCCGATGTCAGACATCTGATAGTTGGTTCTTCACATATTTGAGAAGTGCACTGATTGCCTGTTTAGCCACATGTGAAATGTTCCATATGTTCAGGGTGATTTTTTTAAACACTGAAAGGAAAGCTTTGTGTCCAACAGGAAACCTGATATCCGCAGAAGTGCTTTTTGCTGAACAGTGCTTGGATTTATGGCTCTTATTTCTAATCACGCAGTTTATAAAAGATTAACCATGCACTGATTCGTAAAACATGGGACAGATCATCACCTGCCATTATTAGTTCCTAAAACAGCAACATTTTCACTTGGAAAATTAACAAGAGATGGTATATTTGTGTTACAAGGGATTATTTCATTTGTTTTTCTATTTATTTTATCAAAATTATGACATTACTGTACCTGTGTCCTCAGATCATGTGTGAATTAACTTTAAAAAACTGTTAAATGTGTATATTTTAAAGAACTATTACTAATGTAAATGTACTAGATATAAAATATATAGGTTCGTTTATTTATTATATCTTATAAGGCTTATATCTGTGTGTGTACTTTTAGTCAACACCAGATATTTATGAAAAAATGAATGTATAAACTTGCACATACAGTACATAATATCTGTACAAAGTACCAGTACTCATCCTCTTCCCATTTTCACTTACTATGAGTTGAACTAGCTCATATAGGTAAAAATATTTGACACATTGTTCTTGTGATAGTGTTTATCCGTGATCCTTAACTTTATTCTATTTTTGTTTTGTAGCATTTTTTGTGCCAGTGTTTAAGAATCTGCGAACACTTTTTTTTCCGTAATGAGAAACGCTTTCAAATACGTTTGCCAGAGATTTGGACACATTTGTTAAAATGTTAATCTGAATGTAATCGCTCAGTTGATGTGTTTATTTGAATCAAACAAGCAGTGATTTGTAAAGAGCAGACGTGTGAGTGTTTGTCAGTGGTTGAAGATCAAAAATGTGGTCTAGCCTGTATGCAGTGAAATGCTCTGTTTTGACTGGCATGTCAGAATCAGTCACTCGAGAGCTGGGTTGAAGACATTCTCTCGGGTCAGGACGTAATTACACCAAAGAAGAGCTTGCTTCATTTTGCAGATTTTCCTGTAGGTCTAATGTATCCCGTTAATGGCCAGTTTTCCTTCAGTTTGAGAATGTGGCCCATATAACGTCAAAGACTGAGGATTTTGGTCTTCAGTAGCTGTAAGTAAATCAGTGCTTTGAACAACAAACATTGAGGGCAAATGAGAAAGTGCTGGAATGATCTTTTTAGCAATAATGTCAATGACAGCAGAAGTCTGAAGTCATGGTTTGTCACCTTAGTAACCACTGGGTGTCCCATCCTATACAAATTTACTTCAGAACCGCAAATCTGCAGCAATGAGGAAGCTATGCTCAGTAAAAAACACGGCGCTTCAGTCCAGCTTGACTCTTTACCCTGGGGAAAGGGTTGAGTTTAGAGTTTAGGATACAGTGTATTGACCTCATTTGAGCTGGGTTAACAGGTTTGTTTTACTATAATGTGCCAAATCACTGCACTCTGCTTTTATGCAAGTGTTATACAATAGCTCCCATTGTGAAATCATTCTGCACGGTGATATTTTGTTGTCTATGATCTGAATACTGCTTCAGAATCTTGAATTTGCAAGTCGTTAATAAGATGTATCAGTGACCGGGAGAAGCAGATGCTGGATCAGCTGTTAATATAGTCAAGATGAATTAGCATGCATTACAGTCTCGTCTGGAGTCTCTTTCTGTTAATATTTGATTAATGTGTGTGTGGGGGGTGTGAATTCCTGGAATTCCTTTCAGTCTGTGTAATCCATATAGTGTTTCTCTTTTTCCCGCTCTCACACTCTCTGTGGCTGTGTGAAGATTGTGTTTTGTTGCCAGATAATGGTTTTATTGTGCTTGTACAGGTTTAATGTGGGGTTACAGCATCAGAGCGGTGCCGTGAACCACACACCCATCTGACACATGTCCCGCTCTCTCATTACTGCTAATGATTCATTAAGCAAGCTGACATTATGCTGTGGTCTGATGTTTCTTTTAAGGATTGCCCTCAGCAGCTGTGGGTTAAGTCTGAGGTTTAGTGAGTTTTCAGTGAGATGAGGGAAGAGAAAAAGGTCTGTTCTTACATAAGCAGATGCTTTAAAGGAAGTTCAAGCAAAATAATAGGCTAGTTGTCATTATTTACTCATAATCATGTCATTCCAAAACTGCATGAATTTTTTTCTTCTTCTGTGGAACACAAAAGGAGGAATTTTAAAGATGGGATATAGTCTTCTTTTCTCCATGCGTTTATAAGAGTGCATTTATAAGTTTTCAAGCATTGATAAAGTAAAATCACAGGGAATGAAAATGGTCCATACTTTTAAGTCTGATCTTTCCAGTGAATCAATAGTTTACATAACTGATCCAAATGATTAGTTTACGAATCAGTCTGATCTTGTTCTTGAGAATAAAGTATAAATTAATGGCTTAAATATCACTCTGTACCACACAAATAGCTTTAATATGACATATGCATCGAATTGCATTGATCACTTTGATGACACTTTTGCTGTAGTTAATGTATCCTTTATGAAACTTTTAAGGTGCTATCACATTAAAGGCTATTGTCCATTGTCAATAGTGTAGAAATGCATGAAGAACAGCTCACACAGAAGTCACTTTCAGACAAAGAAGTTTTGTGTTGGTCAGCGTAGTGAATTCACGCAACCAACTTGAACCCATTCCGAAATCAATGCAGGGGAATTTTACTTGAAATTTCTATTGATGTGAATGGATTTCAAACTTGAAATTTCGCTGAGGAATGATAAATGTGACCACACAAATGTGAAAATATATGTATCTGAATGTTGTAGTGATACAAGAGATTTATTGGCTTCAAAAATCTTGGTGTGCATTTGGTTTTGGGAGCAGCAAACTGGCAACAAAGCCAGTAACTCTTTCTCTATAATATCTCTCTCTCTCTCACTGTCTCACGCACTTAGCCTTATTATTCATTTTATTATATAAAGTAGTGAAATATTATGCTGTTAAATAGCCTTGTTTCTCACTGCAGCTGTTACTGATTTCATCAGGATCGGTGTACTTAATGTGTAACCGATGGCTCATCGTTGTTGTGTGCCAGTTTTTTTCAGATTTCGTTAACTCGATGGTCTAAATGATTTGTTCACACATCAGACTGATCTGGTTCTCATAACTAAAGTAATGGCTTAAATTTCAGTCTGTGTTCATTCTCTCAGGTCTTGGCTGCTGTAATGAAGATTCAATGAAATGAGTCCTCTCTCCTATTAGTGTATTCAGTATTCAGTGTACTATAGTTTAAAGTTATGTTTCCTTTTTCTGGAATGCAGTTCTTGGTCAAATGTGGTATTTGTGTAATTGTTATTTACAGCCTGGCGTAGGAGGTTTCTTTAGACAAGATTCTTTAGGTAGAAAACTAGATTTTTCCCTTCTGACCTACACATTACAGCCACAGTCAGGGGCGTCATGCTCTTTTTAATTTTTTATTTTGAGTGGGCACCAGTGGGAGTCCTGGCTAGTTGAGATAAGACATAGGCCTAACCAAAGAAAAAACAACAGGCCAAGTCAAGTCACTTTTATTTATGTAGCGATTTAAACAATACAGATTTCAAAGCAGCTTTACAGTGTGAAACAGAAAAATAGTGTGTCAGTAATGCAAGAGGACAATAACAAACAGTCAGTTTTTCAGTTAAAGTCAGTTCATTGTTGATTCAGTGATCATCGTCCAGCTCAGTTCAAATAGTGGCTCTGCAATCAAGCTGACAATTTTGCCAGAAATTAAGTGTCCCCAACTAAGCAAACCAAAGGTGACAGTGGCAAGGAACCAAAACTCCATCAGTGACAGAAATGGAGAAAGAGAAACCAGGTTCAGTCAGACGAAACCAGCATGGTGTGAACAAAAAATATGTTAGTCTGGTGGTACAGGTTTTGTTTAGCATGCAAGAGGACTCTGGTTCCATTGACCTGATATATAATTGTGTTTAATAAACCAAACAAAAGTCCAACTGATGTGACAGCCAGTGATCTGCAGATTTGGTATTTTGATAAAACATAAAATGATGACAGACAGTATTTCCTAATCCAAATAGTGATAGAACCATATTTTATTTCAAATATTTTCAAGATTCTGTTGTTGGAAGGTTGTTAGCTTCAGTGTGTGTGGCTTTTATAGGTCCTCTTGAGAGGATATGAAGGCAGGAAGGATGCACTTGTGATCTGCACGGATAGTGTTTTTACCGGATGCTGCAGGATGAAGATTCCTACGGGAATAATAATGCAGTCTGTTTCCTATTTAGATTGAGTGGATGTAAATAATGGGTTAACCGACCCTATACACACAAACTGAAAACATAAGATGTTTCAGGCGGTTTGTGTCTCTGTCTGTGTAAGTGTTTATGTATTCGTTTGCATGCGATGTGGTCACACCATTAATACCAGAGCAATTTATAAAAGCATCAGTCAATGATGTCATAAAAATAAACATACAACTCTTAAGCAAACAGCAGTTTCTGTATCCATGGTTTAACGCAAATATTAAGTGTATAGCCTATCAAATCAGTGTGTAAGCAGACACAAACACACTCCGGTTGGATCACAGACTCCAGTGGTAATACTGTGTGAGTTATAAAAGTGAATTCCAGTTTTAACACACACATACAGACAGACACACATACTCTGGCTCTACAGACAGCCCGCAGTGTGATAGTAATGTCTGGATGACATCATTGCCCTGACATTATATTAAGTCTGGTCAAGCTGTGTAACTTTCTATTCAATAGAAGGAAGAAAATAGCATACTTGTCATCCTAGTAACACACTGCCGTGTAACCAAATTGAATCATATCAGGAAGTGATCTCATTAAATTGTCTTAGGGAAAAAACACCTAAAGGAACCTTTATGTATAGGGTTTTGATTCTGGGATTGATTGAAAAAGTTATTGTGAAAGGTTTTAAAGCTATGTGATAAAAAATTAGATGTATGATTTATGCACATCAGTAAACAATCCCTCCTAACATATCATATTCTACATTATTTTAAATAAACTACCATTTAAAAGTTTGGGGTCAGTAAGATTTTTTAAAGAAATTAAGAAAAAAATCAGCAATTGATCAAAAGTGACAATAAAGACAATTGTAATGTCATGAAAAAAATATTTTTCAAAAAAATGCTGTTCTTTTGAAATTTCTATTCATCAAAGAGTCCTGAAAAAAAAAGATAATGGTTTCTACAAAAATATTAAGCAGCACAACTGTTTTCAACGTCGATAATAAGAAGACATTTTTCTTGAGCACCAAGTCAGCATATTAGAATGATTTCTGAAGGATCATGTGACACTGAAGACTGGAGTAATGATGCTGAAAATTCAGTTTTGCCATTACAGGAATAAATTGCATTCTAAAATATTAATAATAAAAATAGAAAACAGTTAATTTAAAGGGGTCATATGATGTTGCTAAAAAGAACATTATTTAACATTTCGCAATGTCACTGTTTTTGCTGTATTTTTGATAAAATAAATTCAGCCTTGGAGAAACTTAAACATTAAAAAATCATACAGACCCCAAACTTTTGAATGGTACTATGTAAGGGATAACTGGTAATGATTCTGAATATTAATGCTAATAAAGCCACAACATGAAGTGTAGTGGATGTTACACCTGAGAGGTGCATTCATTTTCTGTTCGTCATCAATTATACCACAGTTACTACATATGTTTATCACAACACATTTTAGTTTTTTTGTTTTTTTTTGTACCTAAAATGCTCTGGTGTATAGAACTACTCCCTTATGCAACCAATTAAGTATATTGTCCGGAAACAACGTGGCAAAATTAAATGCAGCTGCAATGTGGTCATCAAACCTGAAACTAACTGTGCAGTTATGAAAATTATTCTACACCCTTAGAGTCGTTCAATCGGACAATGTTGTTGTGTGAAGTTACTATATGGCAATGATGATGATGTTCAGCTGTGGGTTAAGGGAGTAATTATACAGAATGATCATAATTCGCACAAATATTTTATAAATCAGTGGTCACACAGATTGTGTTTTGGTGTTTGGCAGGTTTTCCTCTGTCCTTCTGCTCATACACACTCCAACATAAATGGAAATAAGAACCCAGACACAGCAAGCCAAACCTTAATGGTTAAGGAAAAACCGTCCATTACACTGCAGCCCAATCCAGATCTGTCTGTGTCACTTGCTGTAAGCAGAGAAATTATTCACAAGAGCATTCAAACACACTGAATGCGTGTGTGTGTGTGACTAGACTGAGGGAATCCGTTACAGTACAGCAGTTGAACTCGTTCACTGGAGACCTCTGTGCTGATATGCTAATAGCTTCCTGCGTTTATGTGGTCTGACGGAGAGCCAGGCCACAATGCAGAGACGCCGAACACTGCTGTGCGTGTGTTTTAATGTTCATGAATGCCAGACTCACACAAATGTCATTTCAGATCAAGAGTGATTCACTGATGAAATGTGTGGAACTTTATTGCATTTCTAGGCCAGAGAAATTGATCGGTGTGTGTATGTGGTATGATCCTGTTACATTGGTCTCAGTACAGTTATACAGTGCATGACCTGCTAAAACATTGACTTATATCGCCAGACCTGTAAATCAGCGGTTTTGCTTCAGGGCCCAGATACTGTATTCATCTGTTTGTTTGTTACAGGGCAGCAGGATGAATGTGGAGACTCTCAGTAAAGCTGAACTTCTGATGCTGCTCAGCATTCTGGAAGGAGAACTGGAAGCACAAGATGTAGTCATACACACACTCAGGGTAAGAGCGCACACACACACACATGCATGCATTTATAGCTGAACTGTGTCAAGAATAGATAAAGTAAAGTTTGGCAAGAAAAAAATATGAAAAATAAATGTTTAAAATGCTTATAAATGCTTTAAGATTGACGGACAGAAAGTCAAAGTCAGAAAGACCAATGAAAACTTTATGCATGCAATTCTTGCAAATTTACACAACTTCAGACCACATTAGATTTTAGTAGACCCCTAAGAAACCAACAGAGAACAAGTAAAAAAGACTTTAGTAAAAACCTTATACTTTAAAACTTTATACATGCAATACATGCAATGTTACAACATACAACACACACACACACACACACACACACACACACACACACACAAGTCAGAAAGACTAGTGAAAACTTTACTTGCAGTACATGCAATATTACACAACTTCAAACCACATTAGACCTTAGACCCCCACAGTAGACCCCTAAGAAACCATGCACAACAACAGGCAATGTCAGACACTCATCAGACCCTATGAAACCACATTAAAATCCTGTTAGATGTTAAAGAAACCGCTAAAAGTTCTCTGTTTATTGATGACCATTATTGGTAACATTATTAACGTTGCTGGCAATATATGCTAGCATAATGTAAGGCATGTTGTCTTCTAGTTGTCTTATAAACCTGGCATTGCATATTACTATTATTGTTAGCTCTTTGACTAATTACTTTTGTTCCTCTTTTGGATAAAAGTGTCTGTTAAATGCAAAAATGTAAAATATTATTAACATGCTGCTTAGTGTTGTTTTAACTAGAATGTTGATAGCACATTTTGCATTGTATTAGGTATTGCTAACACATTTTAGCACATTGGTAGCATGTTTTAACTTGTTTCTAACTTGTTTCAGCATGTTGCCAAAGCTTGTGGCCAAACAAGTTTCCTTAGCACTTACCCTGCCTACAAACCAAAAACTCTGCCCCAAACTCAAGTTAATGTTGCTGCAAGCGAGTAAGCGAGCAAGTTAATGTTGCTGCAAGCGAGTTGTTATAGAACAACAAGTGTTTTGGGAAAACAACCTATAGACTAGTTGTAGGCTTACTTGTACAGTAGTTGTGTCTGCATATTAAGCTGGGATAGGAGACAGCATTGCATTGAAAAAATTACATATTTCAGCTTTAATAAATGTGAATTTTGAGCAGTTGTGAGATTTCAGGTGTTATTTTTACACATACTCCTCAGCTCTGTATGTGTATAGATTTGTGTTATGTAACAGGCAGTATGTGATCAGTGTTTGGTGTGGACTAGTGGTCAGGAACCACAGGAAGTGTGTCGGGGCTACTCAGGAAAGAGGCAGACAGGAGAACAATGGCAGGCAGTGCTATTCCTGTAAAACACACACACACACACACACCAATTTTTGTGGGGGCATTCCATAGATGCAATGGTTTTTATACATCTATACTGTATTTTCTATCCGCTTACCCTAAACCAACCCCTCGCACAAAACTTTCTGCTATTTTGGATTTTCAAAACAATCACGAGGACCAGAGCAGACCATGTAAACTACATCAATTAAAGGGATAGTTCACCTAAAAAATAGCATTTTTGCATGAATATTAATTAGATCATGCAGAAGTTCCCAAAGAATTGAATAAATATTCATGAACTATGCCATAATTTGATTCATTTATTTGCTGTCTGATTAGTGCACACTTCTCAGCATCTTCCTTTCAGCCATTAAGGTCATCATAAAACATAAATAATATTCATGAGCACAGTCTTCATCCTATTAGGATTTATAAATTACTACATGACAACATGTACATTCTACATACAAACATTTTAGGTAGTTATTTCTTATATGTTTTTATATGAGAGCAATGTTCTTATACATTATTGAATGTTTTTAAAGTTATTAAAAATATGATAAATATATTTTATTTATAATATATTAACTAAAAAAAATTACTGTAAAAATGTTATCTCGAAAAACAGTTATTACTTCTTAACACTTAAACAAGTGTTAGCACAGAGCCCAGCCCTACAGCTTTCTTTATCATTACTCACTTAATTCTCCATAAGATTCCATTTGATTTTATGCTTTGTTAAGCACACAAATTAAATCAGCTGTGCTCAATTGAGTCTTTACTCCTCAAAACTAGAACAAATGTAGTTCATTTTTGCGTGTACTCATACTGACACACAACAGAAGCCCACAGTGTTCCCTCTGGATATATATAGTGTGTGTGTGTGTGTGTGTGTGTGTGTGTGTGTGTGTGTGTGTGTGTGTGTGTGTGTGTGTGTGTGTATGTAATTATTAATTATTCTGTAATTATTCTGTCTGATGCTGTAGTTAAAGAGTTAACACGGCGTTAATAACAGAGAACAGCAGCTTCACATGAGCTCAGGGGTGTGTGTGGGAAAGATGGAAACATGAGACGAGGGGCTGAGCCACTAAAGCTGCGCTGGTGTCTCACTGTGACCTGCTGATCAACTGCTGACTCTTTGCGCTGGACTATGAGTTTAGTTTGTGGGACATTGAAAACAACACAGAGAAGCTACATTGATCTGAAAGTGAAAGTTACTTTTGGTTATATATTAGTGTATTCACAATACATAGTTTCTTTTACAGACACATCTGTACTTTTTACAGCGACTTGTTCTGTCAACATCTTATACACGTGAATAGGCTTTGTTCACGCTGTGCACAAATCTGATTTGGTTTCCAAATTCAATCTTAAGGTCATTTTGCAAATGATCCGCTTACAGTTCTGTCTGAAACCGTTTAGTCAGACAATAGTCAAGTTAGTGTTTTACGCAATTGTATTCCTGCAATGGCAAAGCTGGATTTCAGTGTCCTTCAGAAATCCTTTTAATATGCTATATATTTCTAATATGATATACAATTGTGCTGCTTTTTTTGTGTGCAATTTTTATTTATTTTTTATTTTTTGCTTGCAGGATTTTTTGATAAATAGAACATTCCGAAGAACAGCATTTATTAAAATAGACATCTTTTGTAACAATGTCAAAGGTTTGACTGCCACTTTTGATTAATTGTAAGCATTTTTGATTAATAAAATTATTAATTTCTCTCTTTGTTTTTTTTTTACAATAGTGTAAATTCACTACTACTTGGATGGATATTGTCAGCAGTGTCTGGTGCATCTGCCTTATTTATCTGTCCAAAACCACTGACTAATTGATGCATTTACTATTCAATACATAGTGAAAATATCCTGATTATTATCAGATTTCAAATAACACATGGACATGTTTTTTTTTTTTTGCTGTTGTTTGCGGTCTACAGATTTCAGGCAGATTTATGAAATCAGATTTTTGCTCCCTGTCTGAACAAAGCCTTAGTGTATAAGTGTGCCTCTTTTACTGCTCAGCCCGTGGCAAGATACTAAGTGTGTGTGTGTGTGTGTGTGTGTGTGTGTGTGTGTGTGTGTGTGTGAGTGTCTTTAAAGGCTTCATTTGACTTTCTTCCTGGGCAATAAGGGCTTTAGTCACAGAGGGAACCTTGAGAGGCCCTTTGGGCTTGAGTCTTTGATCATGAATGTGGCGTTGTGTGCGTGTGTATGTATATGTATGTGTGTGTCACTTCAGTTCCCTCAGAATCTCCTGTATATCCCGGCAGTAGTGAAGCAGTGCATGCTGGGAGAACAGTGTCAATCACATTAGATGTTTTGGAAGCCTCCAGATCAACTGCAGCGCTTTTTGCTCCTCCTTTTGAGTTATTTTCCCATGGCTCATTCTGATGTAATGGAGGAGCCAGTATCCCGAGGGCTGGTGGTTAAAATGGGAAACCAGCCGTTAATATGACTCACTCACTCACTGTTTCATCATCTAAGCCTTATAAAGGAAGATCAGATCTGTTCACAGGTCTCTGAAAGGGGAATTTCATGAATAGGGAATTCCAAGTTAAAAATCACAGTCCAAACAGACTAAACAAGCCAGTTTGTTTGTTTTGTCTTAGGGAGGATGTCTAGCCCGTGTTTTACCTTATAAATGTGACTCATTTCCACACACACACTCACTCACAGAGAAAACCAATGGGGTTCCTCGCTCTTCTGAACTGCCTGGAGTGTGTGTTTGTGGGTTGATTAGAGGGATGTAGGATTCCTTCTGTGTGAACTTCCTTCCAGGAAGTCTCCTGATTCCTCTCTGTCTCCGACGGTAAGCGCCTCAGATCAGCAAGAGCTTGATTAAAAACAGCAACAGCACAAAGAGCGTCCTGCTCTGTCCTGAATATATATTACTAATCTCACAGCAACACACACAGAGTAAAATAATATATTTAGTCAATAAAAAAATTACCATAAAAACTACAATAACTGAATCATGCTTCACTGAGATCCCACTGTGCAGGAATACCCATAAGCCCCTGCTTGTAAATAATCAAATTAATTATCCTTGGATGAGCAGTGGGACTTAAAGGGATTATGTAAATAGTTATTATTTAGAGCTAAAATAGTAAGTTAAATCATTAAAGCTAAATGTCTTGTGTTTAGAAACCTGCTATTCTCATTTGTTTTTTCTACCAATAAACTCGTACAAACTGAAGTCGTATGTCAGCTTTTGAGGAAGTACTGGCTACTGAGTTGTGATTCTGTTGCAGTTCATCTACAAATGTACAACAAAAAATGACTGTGCTGACTCAAGTAATCTTTGTGATTGCTACATTACAGGATGTCTTGAACTGTAATTAACTGCAGAGCTATTATGGGATAGGCTGTTACTGTAAGTATGGCAACTGTGCCAGTAATTTACTGTAAATGCACAGTGAAATCTTTTATAGTGCAGAGAAAGCAGAAAAATGAGTATGTTCAAAATAAACATCTTGAGACTGACAGGGCTAAATATAGTAGCTGGATTTCTGGTGGGAAAGCCATTTGCTAGTGTGTGTAGTGCTGTCTGTCCTTGTAGACTGTTATTGTTTGTGTGGGTGTGTGTCTGGTCTGGATGGGAAGAGAGACAGTCAACAAAGCTTTGTTTACAACTGGAAAATATTAATATATTACTAAAGAATTCCAATATTTAATATAGATGTGTCAAATAAAAAAGGTACATTACCATTCAAAAGTTTGGTGTCGGTAAGAAGTTTCTTATGCTCACCAAGGCTGCATTTATTTGATCAAAATACAGTAAAAACAGATATTATAAAGTATTACTACAATTTAAAATAGCCATTTTCAATTATTTAAAATGTAGTTTATTCCTGTGATGACAAAGCTGAATTTTCAGCAGTCATTACTCCAGTCTTAAGTGTCACATGATCCTTCAGAAATCATTCTGATATATTTACATTTACATTTATTCATTTAGCAGATGTATTCATTTGATATACAGATTTGGTGATCAAGAAACACTCTTATTACTACCAGTGGTGAAAGCAGTTGTTGTTGTAGATTATTGCTGCTGCTGCAAAGCAAGTACAGGAACTATACAGTGCTGTGAGTATTTAAGACATACTGCTGTTGCACAAATAGCATATAATAACCCATAGCAGATCTATACAGGTGGAGCTGGGGAAGGTGGAGGGTTTCAGAGGATCTCTGAAAGTGTAGTGCGAACTGCTCTAGTGAATGCTAACCAGCCATTTAAATGTAAAGCAGTAAGCTCATTGGCTGCATATGTAACATGAACCAATCAGCTTGTGCCAAGTAGTTTAATGCTGTGAGTATCATCAATTTGCGTTAACGACCCATCAGCCTACGCCATCTAGAGTTTCATGTCATAAATGTTGGCATAAATGTTGTATTGCCACTTTTGATAAATTTAATGTATCCTTGTTGAAAAATGTAATAATTTCTTTCATAAAAATAAAATCTTTATGACCCTGAACTTTTGGACTGTAGTATATATCAAAATATTGGTTGCTAGGACAGTGCTTTGCATTTGGTAAAGTGTTCCAGGTGGTTCTTTACTCTTTTGCCAAAGTGAATCATTCTTCATATCATATTATTTATGTCTGTAGCACAAATTGTGTAGGGTGAGTTACAGCCAAAAATCGAATAATTAGTGTATTCGATCAAATGTATAACCCGTAGTATGAACAGTAGTAATAGTGATGTTTGTCTTGCCGCTGTCTCATCTGTTTCCCTCAGTTGTGTCTCTCTCTGATCTCTGGATAAGGTCACTCAGAGGCCGGCAGGGCCACAGATTAAAGCCTCTAGGGCTGGAAATGGACTGTAATTTTCTATAATGATGTTGAGTAGTATGCAACACTGCTTAATGCTGAAGTTAAACAAATAAACTATCCAGCCTGGTGGTCTTAGACACACTTAACACACTCACACTGCTTCATCATAGACATAAGTACAATATGAATTTCTGCTTGATACAGAGAGACTGAGAAACAGAAAATGTATGTTAGAGTTAACAGCCTGGATTTAAATGGTAGTTGTGGTTACATCTGCCGCATTGTGCTGATCAATATGCCGATGTTCACACCCAGTACACACCACACCCTCTGTGATTTTCTGTGTTATTAAAAGACTTTGAGTCTTAGACTGAATGATCACAGATAATAACCAGCGAACGGTGGAAGCTGAGGTCTCTTGAAGTCTGGTTGGTTAAATATTACTTTCTTTCCCACTTGCATTGTGATCAAGCAGATAAAAGTCTTCGTTTTTGTTTGCGTTGGTGTGTTTAAGGAGGACACAAAGGCGTGCTCATGAAAATTCCAAATGTGTATGCGTCATGTTGTACAAGACACGTTAGCCTGATGAGATCATGATTCTTCGCCTGTAATTCACAGTATAATATTGGATATTAGACATTTTTTATTTATCGGAATTCACCAATATGGCATATTAGTTTGTAAATGTGCATTTAATTGTAATTCCATTTATTTTTATATTTAGATGACCTTTGCCTTCATCATATGATGTAAAGTAAAAGCTGGCATTTAATTAATATTCACCCTATCTATTTTCTAAACTTGTTGTTAACTTACTGTGAACAATTCATCTGTGGATATCTTTTTTTTATTGACCTATGTAATTTTTTATCAAAATAACAACTGGATCTTCCAGTGAAATCACAGACTTCTCTCTGATGATGTATGCCAGACTTCACCGATCGTTTAGTCAGCTCAAAGGGATAGTTCACCCAAAAATGAAAATTCTGTCATTAATTACTCACCCTCGCGTCGTTCCAAACCTGTAAGACCTTCGTTCATCTTCAGAACACAAATTAAGATATTTTTGATGAAATCTGAGAGCTTTCTGACCCTCCATAGACCCTGTTTTCTTTGCGCACAAAGAAACATAAAATTGATGTCACATGGACTATTTTATCTTTGTCCTTACTACCTTTCTGGGCCTTGAATGGTAGTTCCCTTGCTGTCTATGCAGGGTCAGAAAGCTACAATTTTTTACTTTTTTGATAATCCCTTTTACTCAAATGTATGTCACAATAGAAGAAGATCTACTGCTTCTTCTGTATGTAAATAAAGGTAATTTTTAGCAAGTCTCAATATATATATATATATTATATATATATCCACAATACTTCTACACATAATACTATGGAATTTAAATGTTGACTAATAGTGGTAGTAGTATTAGTAGAACAGCATGAAAAGGTCAGAGGAATACAGCAGGATGCAGCATGTGTGTCACCCAGAACATAAACCACATGTCTATTCCAGTCCTGAATTTAGTGTGTGTGTGTGTGCCTCCCATCTGCTGATCTGTTTAGTAAGACCACCCCATCCCTCCTAAATTAGTCACACTGCCCCCCGTTTCATCCCTCACACAAGCGTACACATGCACAATGAGTAGTGAACAACACCTCCTACAGCTGGGCCTTTTGTGGTGTGAGCCCCCCTCTCCATCCCTTCAGCCCAGGGGAGGTTTAACACCTGCCCGCAGAGGAGGGGTCAGGGTGGGGGTCAGGGCTGCGATTATGTTTTGTGAAAATAGATCTGATAGTGACCAGCTGTAATTGCATCACGATGTGTTTAGACATCCTGCTTTCTCTTTATGTCTCTCATAAAAACACATGGCCCATATGCAAACATAATGTAAGGTATTAATCAGTCATTCTGTGAACTTGCTGTATAATCACAACAGAAACCAGTTACTTATTCCTATGTTTTTCCTATCTACCTTTGACATTTTTTAGGCACAACAGAGAGATGCATTTGTACAAGAGCGATATGGACATTACAACCTCCGTGACCCCTTCATAGCACTGCTGAGAGACAGCGAGCTGTCGCAGGCTCAGGATGATGGAGGGCAGAGTCCCGTGTGTCTGAACCCGCTGGGCGTGTTGAAGCTAGTGATGGCCCACTGCACCAACATGAAGGAGAAAATGATGAAACAGCTCGCTGCTGCAGAGAGGAGACGCAGATGGGTGAGAGACAAAGACTGAGATCTGAGCTACCTACCTAGGCTGTATTTTTAGACTCCTATGTGAAGGCTGTACTTTTCAAAATAAAGGTTCTTTATTGGCACCTGTGGTTCCATGAACAACCTTTAAAATCCATGAAATCTTTCTATTCCACAAAAGGTTCTTTATGGTGAAAAATTGATTTTGAAAATATTCTAAACACCAAGAAAATGGTTATTTTAAGAACTGTTCACTAAAATGGTTCTTTGGAGAACCAAAAATGGTTTTTCTATGGCTTCGCTATGAAACCTCCATGTTAGTACTTTTATTTGTGACCCTGGACCACAAAACCAGCCATAAGGGTCAATTTTTTGAAACTGAAATGTATTCATAATCTGAAAGCTGAATAAATAAGCTTTCCATTGATGTATGGTTTGTTAGGACAGGACAATATTTGGCCGAGATACAACTATTTGAAAATATGGAATCTGAGGGTGCAATAAAATCAAAGTATTGATAAAATCGCCTTTAAAGTTGTCCAAATGAAGATCTTAGCAATGCATATTACTAATCAAAAATTAAGTTTTGATATGTTTATGGTAGGCAATTTACAAAATATCTTCATGGAACATGATCTTGACTTAATATCCTAATGATTTTTGGCATAAAAGAAACATTGCTCATTTTGACCCATACAATGTATTGTTGGCTATGACTGGTTTTGTGGTCCAGGGTCACATTTTTAGGAGTGTGGTAATGCTAAACAGCTGTAGGTGTTAAAACTAGTGAGGAGTGCTATTAATGTCACTTTAATCAGTCACTTTGGATGCTGGGTTTGAAGGTAGCTGCCTCTATAGACAGTAGACTAGCTCACAAGGTTTTGGAACAGAGCTTGAGTGCATGTATTGAAAATACATATGTATGCTTATGGAACTCAGTTCTTTGAAAGAAAAAAAAGTTTTTATTTATTTTATAAACATTGTATGAAAGATTAATCCAAAATTAAACACAACTATTCTCTCTGTTATGTACATTGGGTGAGTCTTATTTTGAAAGGGAGCAGATCTCTGAATAACAATGCTTGATCTTCTGACCAAACACTCTTTTTTTTTTTTTTTTGCTTCTATGATAATTATGCTCATAAACATAAGAAAAATAATGTGACTCATTTAATGTGACTCAAACGTCATTAACTCAAATGAAATAATATATGCCCACTGTTTATTAGGTGGTGCAGCCATAATTAGTCATCTTTCTTGACCTGATGTTTGAATGTGTGTATGCCTGTAGGTAATAGCAGATTTAGAAGAAGAGAAACGACGGCGTGCTCAAGACAATGCTGCGGGTGATGACATCACTGCCATGCTGGAGAAGGAACGAGACAGACTTCTGCAACAGGTAACCAGGCAACGCCACCAAAACATATATACACATGCACAAACTGTGGCATTATAAATACAACATAAACTGCAAAATAAAAGCAATCACAGCACCCTGTGCCAGCAGATTTTGTGTGGCTTTGTTGTGTAACTGTTGCCGCAGATGTCTTTTCTACGGAGGAAAGGCTCCATTGTTTTTATGGACTGTGGTGCATAAGAGTCCGTCCACCTCTGTGTGTGTACGAAGACATTCCATTGTGTTTTTATGGGATTAGGATAAGGTGATGTTAAGGTCAAAGTACAGACTGTAGTATTATGTAAAAGGCCCTTCCTGCCCTGCCCTGGCCTGAGTTTCTCTTACACACAGACACACACACGCACACACACACTCTCACACACTTATTTTTTTGGATGCTTGACCATGGCTCTCACACATTCTGTAGCTCATAGGGTCCTGAAGTCTTAAAGATATTCATAAGTATTGTTTGAGGCAGGAAGAAGCAAGTAAACAAGATATTTTCAAGAACAGTTGTATAATTCATCTTCGATATTGTCTGCGTAGTGTTATTCCCTCTGACTTTACTAATATCTTCGAATTTTTGAAGTGACATCTCTTGCTTTTCTTCTTCACAGCTGGAGTTTGAGAGGGCTCAAGTCGAGCGTTTAGAACGTGAGCGGTCAGTCCTGTCGAATCAAGCTGAGGAGGATTTAGCGCAGCAGCAACAGTTATCCTCGACACTGGCGAAAGAATGTCAGAAGGCTACAGCACGGGCAGAGGAGGAGAGCCAGCGAGTTGCAGAGCTCAGCCGCCAGCTGGAACAGGAGAGCAGTACCATCAAAACCCTAAAGGGGGAGCTGGAGAGCGAACGTGCTCATGCTCAGCAGATAGAGGCGAGAGCTGAGAGAAAGCTGGCCGAATTGGATACAGAGCGCGAACAGATGAGAGGGAAACTACTGAAGGAAGAAAAACGATATCAGGAGATTTTGGAGAAGTTCAATAGCCTAAAAAAAGAGTTGGATGAAATGAAAGAAAGAGAAACGGCAGGACTGGAAAAGGACAATGAAGAAAATGTAAAAACCACAGGGATCATGCCTCCTCTTAGTCAAACAGAAGTCGATGGCAAAGCCATTGCATCTAAATCATCTCCGCAACCCAAGCTAAATGGCCACCACACTCCCAGAGAACCAGAGTCTCCAGCAGACGAGAGGTGCAAGGAAGTGGGATCGGTGGACAATGGGGTAGTACTCCCTGGAGGAAGTGGAGCCTTGCAGTGTCTCTCCCCAAGCAGTCCTGCCTCGTCCTCCCTTAGCTCATCTCCTTGCTCTTCCCCAGTACTGACCAAGCGTCTGGCCTCTATAGGCTGCTCTAGTCCGACCTATCCATCCTCTTACCAGGCCAGCATCAACCAGCGATTCCAAGCAGCACGCCACAAGTTTCAGCAGCAAGCTGAGGCAGAGCAGCAACACGGAGCATCCGTTGTCCACTCACCTCGAGACCTCTCTCCTACTGCGGCTGCTCCTACTACTCCAGACAATTCTACTGCAAAGCAGATTGCCCGCAACACTGTCACTCAGGTGCTGTCACGGTTCACGAGCCAACAAGCAACAAGCAAACTCCCTCCGTCCAACAGCTCGCCCTTTGGCACTGATTACCGCAACCTAGCCGCAGCCTCCTCGCCGACAGGGAAGAGCCCACTGGTTCTTTCACCAGGGATCCACTCACCAATAATTCCTAGGGCGGAGAAGATTCATCCACCCTCTGTTCCTCCTAAAAAGCAGGGGGTCAACCAGTCTCCCGGCTCACCGGTTCCTTCTGGCAGGGCCAGCCACTTCCCCGAGCTCTCGGGGAGCTGTGGTCTCACCAGTGGTCAGGAAGATGCAAAAGAGCTTGACTTGGTCGTGTCGTGATCTAGTTAACCAGCCTGGAGTTCACACCTGTTGAAGCCTTCTCCACTCCATTCCATCCAGTGGCATCTAAAGCACTCTTGAGAACCTCAAGGTTTCCTTCTTTTATTTTCACCCTTATTGTCATGTCATACTTGTCAATTCTTGTCCTTAAAGGGATAGTTCACCCAAAAATTAAAATTCTGTCATTAATTACTCACCCTCATGTCGTTCCAAACCCCTAAGACCTTCATTGATGGAATCTGAGAGCTCTCTGACCCTCCATAGACAGCAATGATATTACCACGATCAACACACAGAAACGTAGCATCTGTAAAATAGTACATGTGACATCAGGGGTTCATCCGTAAATTTACGAAGCTACGAGAATACTTTTTGTGCGCAAAGAAAACAATAATAACATAATTTATTCAGCAATTCTTCTCCCCAAGTTACCGTCTTCCACCATTTTGGAGAGTACCCCAGAAAGTAAATTGCTGTAAGTTGCTGAATAAATTATGTTATTATTGTTTTCTTTGCGCACAAAAATAATTCTCGTAGCTTTGTAAAATTACGGTTGAACCCCTGATGTCATATGGATTATTTATCGATGTCCTTGCTACGTTTCTGTGCGTTCATCATGGTAATATCCTTGCTATCTATGGAGGGTCAGAGAGCTCTCAGATTCCATCAAAAACATCTTAATTTGTGTTCCGAAGATAATCGAAGGTCTTACAGGTTTGGAATGACATGAGGGTGAGTAATTAATGACAGAATTTTCATTTTTGGGTGAACTATCCCTTTATATGGATAGTTCATCCAAAAAATGAAAATTCTGTCATTATTTACTCACCCTCATGCCTTTATGACCTTTTTTGGATCTTTTTGCTTTCCTGGACTTTCAATGGAGGGACAGAAAACTCACTGAAAAGTATCTTAATTTGGGTTTTGATGATTACTCAAAGTAATCATCCAATGTTTGGAACAACATGAGGGTGAGTAAATGCAGACAAAATTTTCATTCTTGGGAGAACAATCCTTTTAAGTACCTCGTTTTGGATGTCTCCTTATCTGAAACAGTTCAGGTCTTGGAACCTTTACAAATGAGCTAATGTGGTAAAGAAAGACATCCAGAATGTGCAGTGATACAATACTCCAGGACTGAAAACCACTGGTCTGAAAGGGTAGCCAACCCTTCTTCTGGAGAACTACCTTTCTGCAGAATTTTGCTCTAACTTTAATCAAACAACCCTGAACCAGCTAGCCAAGGTGTTTAGGATTACTTGAAGATTAAAGGCAGGCTGTGTTGGAACTGAGCTCTGCATGAAGGTAGCTCTCTAGAAACAGTTGGTTACCTCTGTTCTAGTGTACCTTGTTCTTTTTCTCCAAGGTTGTCTAACTCTGATTTTGGAGAGTCACCTACCTGCAGAGTTTAGCTCTAACCCTGATTAAACACTCCTTAACCAGCTAATCAAAGTCTTCAGGATTACTAGAAATGTCCAGGCGGGTGTGTTGGAGCTAAACTCTGTTGAAAGGTGGTCGTCCAGGAGCAGGATTGGACATCTCAGATGCAGTCACGATTAAGGCTGGCCACACACTAGACAATTTTCAACCGATTTTAAAACCATGGGAGACCACAGTCATGAAGACAGTTTTAACCTTATAACCATTCCATCTCGATTGGGAACAGTTAAATAATCGTAATGACACCACACAATAGAGCATTCCTCCCCCGCCCCGATTGTTCGGGGGAGAAAATCGGCCTTAAAATCTTCTAGTGTGCAGGTGGCTTAAGTGCACACAGAGGTGATGCCTCACTGAAAACCTTCGGTATCCCAGAACAAACCTTAGCCTGAGCTCAACCCATCCTAACTGTGTGAAAAGTTTGAAAGGAACACACACAGTCAACCTCTTAAATACTACTCCTGTAAGATCGAATCTATTTAAATACTATTTGAATCTGTCTTTTAATGTTTTATTCCATTTTGATTTTTTACAAAAAGATTATTTATCCTAAAATGTTACTATTAGTCCATTCCTGATGACCTGCACAGATAAAAAATGGTAGTGTATAAAGTAAAAACTATGCTAAGCAAATAGTGATTAACCAAGTCTTCAACCAATCGGTCAGTCTTAGGCTACTAATGCTGTCTTGATCTGTGTCTGGCGAATGTGTGACATTTATATTGTTTATGGTAAATATATAAAGTATTGGTTTTCTGACAAGCAGTAATATAATATGATGTGCAGTTGCTGTTAATTTCCTTAATCTATTTAGAAATTAACTACTGGAGATATGAACTAATATATGAAACAGTCATGGAAAACCTCGTGTCCTACTGTATTGCACCATGACTACATTGTCCTCTAGTGTCAATCTGACGCGTTGCTCAGGAAGCTGCCACCTGGTGGTTGGGCAGCATTAAACAACAGCCAAACCAGAATACCTTCTCTGTAAATGAAGATTAAAAATGAAATTCTTCTCATGTGACATTATAGTCAACAATCAAGTCAAAATGTTGTGTTCTGCGAATGTAAGTCTGGGTCTAATAACCATGCCTGGATGTATTACTCCATCACTGATCTTTGTTTATACTGTAGTCTTATCTTTAAAATTTTAATTTTTATGAAATATTAGGTAGAACCTATAGCACCAGTTTACATGATTCACAACCATGGTAAAAGCACAAGTGAGTAACGCCATCATTTAATGATTACTTTACCCTGGGACTTTGTTTTCTTACCTGTGTCCTTCTTTAAGTCTTTTGACGTTTTAACTTTTTAGTATAAAAATAGACACGATTTTATGTTTGTGTAAAAATCTTGCTGGCATGAAGGTATTGCTCACATGAATACGCTTACGAGAGAACTAAGTGCATGTATCTGTCCTACATAGGTTTCAGCTGCTCTACTGTCATTCAATGTTTGTTTTTAAATACCTCACCATTTCTCCTACTGTACTGAAACATTTTTAAGTAGCAGTTTAGATTTTTACTACTGTAATGTTTTTTTGTGCATCAATAAACCTGAAACGACACTTGGAATTTTTATATTTCTACCCGAGACTTTTAAACTTTTAGCTAGTTTTATGAAAATAGTTTGTTAAATTAGTTGCATTTTTCCAAATGATTTTTACACATTAACGGTGTTGAATAAATGTATGACCACCTGTATTTTATCCCCTAAGCTAATAAAGGTTATTTTAAGTTTGCTTTTTTCCTATGCATTTGATATTTTGACTGTAGTCCTCACCCTAAAACATCACTAGGAATAAATCTGTATAGATGTCAGGCACAAACACAACAGTTTACACAAAGGATCAGAAATAACCATTTAGTCATTTTGGTGCCATTTACTGTGAGCAGACGTTACGTTTGCATGATTTAAAATCTGAAAAAATAAAGGTTATGAGACCGAGAATATGCCAGTCTTACAGGATGGGTGTATTTTACAGAGGATCTTTGAAGGAACAGTCAAGACAAACAAGGTTAACGTGAAAGCAGTGTGGCAGAAACATGCAATTGCAACACTGATAGAGCCCTCAGTACTCTGTACAAGAGAGACTCAGATTTACTGTGTGGGTTGCGGATTTGTTGCAGACTGTGGATACCCTAAATGCATCACAAGTACCTGTAACAGACAGTCTAAACCTCTATACGTGAAGAAAATTCATCTGGTGTATAAATATAAAAATCAAGACTTAATTTGGATGCCTTTGCCACCAAAGAGGGTTATCCATGGATTTATTTATTCTGTCTTTTTGGGTTATTAAACCATTTTAGTTTAGCAGACTGTGAGTCAGACAAAGATACGGTGAGAGCAGTTAAGACAGATGGCCACTCCAAACCCAGACACAAAGCCCATTCCCCTCCTCTCCTGATCTCATGCATTCCCTGTTACAGGCCGGAAAGTTGAGGACAGGACAGCAGGAGATCTCATCTCTCCAGGTTGTCAGTAGGCGGAGGAGGAGGAAGGTGGGATTGTCGTCTGATTGGGGTTTGGAGATACAGTGAGTGAGGCATTACTTATCCACCGTTTTAAAACACAAAAACCATTTGCACAAGCATTGCAGCTGCCACAGTTCACACAAAAAGATAAAAATCAAAACAATACAAACTCTTCGAGTGACTTGCGAGCGGGTAAATGAGAGAAAAGCGACAATTGCTGATAATTTAGATCCACGATTCCCTTCAAGTTCTCATTTGAACCTAATCCACAGCTGAGACCCATCCAAGTCTATTAATGACAGAAGGTTGAATGGAATCACATCCTCTTTTAAACAGAAAAAGTTTTTTTGACTTTATTTTTATATTTTCATTTTTGGGAGACTTCTTCATGCTGAGGGAACGGCATGTGGTGTTCTGAGCGCCGGCTCCGCACTTGAACAGAAGGAAGAGGAACCGGGTCGGTTTCTAAGCGTTTTGCATCTCTTTGCCGATCTTGTAGCTGAGGATCTTGTTCCAGTCGATCTTGGTGCGAGTGACGGGCAGCTGTCTGCGGAGAGCTTTGAAGGTGGTGTCTGACATTGTCTGGTAGTTCTCACTGATGGCCGTCTGGAGGGAAACATTTAAACAGCGCAAATGTTAAACGGAATTCTGATCATTAAAATTAGGGATTCACCAATCATATGAAATATTTAATATGCATCTTAATTAAAATTTAGATGTCAAAATTCTACCTGGTAATCATTTTCAGCATTTTCAATGATTTTTACAAACTCCTTGGCAGTCTGGGTTTCATTCTAGAGAAAAAAGGGCAGGAATTTACTTTGTTGAAATCTTTGCTTTGGTTAATGCTTATGTGAATATATCTCTTTTTTTACTCACAGTCACTACAATGGACTCCTCCACCTCTTTATGGCTCACCAGTTGTACATTACCATCCTCATAATAATGTACCTGTAGGAAACCAAATTATGTAACACTTTACAATCACAATTTGTTTCTCATCTCCACTATGCTAATCTGTCAGGTGAGGTCTCACCTGGATCTTCAAAACTCCCACCACCTGAGCTGATGACTGACTAATGGTGAACTTCCACTCTGACCTGCACCGGCCATTCCTGACAAGAGAGAATCATCAGAGAAGTCAGCTTACAACCAGATTTAGTCTTACTACAGAATCAGACTCCAGACATTGAATCGGACAATTATAATGTAGACTGTAGAGACTCACACAAAGATTTCAGACTAACCACATTAAAGAACTCATGGCAAAAATGTAGATCTAATTTGATACGTGATGTACAGTCAGCTGATTATGATTGCAAAACAAAACGTGACAAGAGTGAATCAGTTTTTAATCACCTTTAAGAGGTCCAAAAATGACATATGGCTGTACATAATGCCTGTTATTTAGCAAATACACTACCATTTAAAGACTCGGGGTCAGTAAGTTAGATATTTAGAAAAAAAAAATGAAAGAAATTAATACTTTTAACAAGCAGTAAAGACTTTTGTTGTAAAGACTATAAAATAATTTCTATTACACACAAATACTGTTCTTTTGAATTTTCTAATCAAAGAATCCTGAAAAAAATGACATTTTCATAAAAATATTAAATAGCACTGAAAATATTAAATGTGACACTGAAGACTGAAATAATGGTTGCTGAAAATTCTGATTTGCCATCACAGGAACAATTACTTTTAAAAATTTGTTAAAATTCAGTAGAAAACGGTTTAAAATATTTGTAATTAAATTGTAAATAATAATTAATTGTAATAATATGTCAAATATTACTGTATTTTGATCAACTAAATGCGGCCTTGGGGAGCATAAGAGACTTTTCAAAACATTTAACTTTAACTTTTTTAAACAAATTTAACATTACATTTAAAACAAATTCCAAATGGTTGAACAGCTGTGTAAAAACATAAATGTACCAGAAACGCTGATTTAAATGATCCTGAAAATGGTTAAGTTATGTAGGAAATCAGTTGCCTGGGACAAAGGGTCAATTATATAGTTTAGCAACATTATACAAGTATTCCAGAGAGCTGGATATAAGGAGATAAAGCATTACTCACCAAAAGTTTTTGGGCTGGAACTGATGACCCTCAATACAAGCAATAATTGCTTGCTGTCCGTCAACAGTCTTCCCATACACCTGCGGCACAAACATCAGTGCACATGACTTCACAAACAATGGCTGCAATCATAAATGTAAATGCAGCAAGTGCTAACAGTAAGAGAAATGTATGAAATTCATATTTTTCTGTTGAGATTCCCATAGGAAAACTGTGTACCGTGCAGACTCCAGTGGGATAGTGCTCTTTCACGTAAGCACTGAGCGCTTCATCACAGGCGTCCCTCCAGGACCGGAGGGCAGTCTCTCCCTCGTAGGGCTGAGGATCGCTCGCTTCCTTTCGCAGGTGATCGAAACGGAATGACACCCGCTTCCGTGGGTCAAAGAACCGTCCCTGACCCAGATCTCCATGCTCAGTGATCAGAACCTGCAGGAACAGGATGTCCCTTCCTCTTTAGGCAAAACTAATCACACACAGATCTGCAGCTCTCCTAACGCAGCAGCAAACACTCACAGTCCAATGCTCACACCTTCCCTAATCACTCACAAAGTACACAAAGATCTACAGAGAGCAGAGTTTACACCCAGCTTAAATAAATAATGTGACAATAGTGTGCTCTCTGTTCAAAACTAACACAGTACCATGGCAGCACAGGAACTAAACGTACATGCACATTTCCAAAACCGACTGAAATTACTGCATCTGTGAGACTTAAAAGCGTTAACTTACCGACTCCTCACTACCGTCGAGTTTGACAGGAGTGAACTGATCCATGTTATACTGAGCAAAGGCACTGTGAAACAGAAAAGAAGAATGCAACATGAATCCTTAGGAAAACAAACTTTCAACTACATACAGATGCATCTAGACATAACGTGACAAACAGATCTGGAAATAACTTACTGTGCTGCCCCTTCCCGGAGGAGGTTGTCATTGTTGAGGAGAAGTCGCACATCTACAAAAAACACAATCATTAAAAATCAGTCACAAACCTAAGCACAGGTCTGGTATAATATCAAATACAAAACTGGTTTGAAATCAGATGTTTTTGATGAGCGAGAGAGCAGCAATGAGGAACCGCCAATTAAACTGCAAGAGAGCTATCCATTGTTGCATTGGAGCAAAAAATAAACAACATCAGCAACAACAGCTCGCTGTGCCTCCCCAAGCACCGTCTTGTGTATTTTTTCTTTTTTCCCTTTATGTGCAAATCAGTAAAAAATTTATCACAAGCATTTCCTCCATGTTGTTTGATGCTCGTGTCAAGAATCAAATCTCTTCTTGTGACTAGCACAAGTTTGTATATGAATATTTGAGATATTCTGGGACTGCAGCTTCAGTTGGATAGGAGAGTGATGTTGTAATCAACAGAAAACAAGAAACTGTACACATTTTTGGAGCCAGTTCCATTTCAGAAATCTCTTATGCTCACCAAGGCTGAATTTATTTAATCAAAAATACAGTAAAAACTGTAATATTATGAAATATTATTACAATTTTAAGTAACTGTATTCTAATTTAAAACATTTTAAAATGTAATTTATTCCTATGATGGAAATGCTGAATTTTCAGCAGTTATTAATCCAGTCTTAAGTATTACACGATCCTTCAGAAATCAGACAGTTGTTCTGCTTAATATTTCTGTAGAAATTGTGATTCTATTTTTTTCATTTCAAAAGAACACATTATATATTATATAATTATTTGTAACATTATAAATGTCTTCTCTATAACATTTGATCAATTTAATGCATCTTTGTTGAAAACAAACATTAATGCATTTGCCCACTGTCATATTCATGTCATTTTCACTGTGTGCTGTATGTAAAATGAATGTTACCTTGGCTTTATTTGAAAAAATATGATTCCCAATGCGCACAAACTTCCCAGAATACTGAGTGCTCTGTTGGTTACAGTGTTTACTTCGTTTTTAATTATATTTTTATTCAATATTTATTTATTTGTGAAAAATACTGTGTTATTTAAAGTATAAGTATGTTTATTTTACACATTAATTTTTTAATCCATTTTCAAATGATTTCAAATTTCTTAAATATGAATTAAAATAAATAAAATTATATAGGCAATCGGCCACCCTGCTTTCCAAGATATTGGCTGTCAAAAAACCCATATCGGTCGACCACTACTTGTGAGATTAGTTCGTGCCGTTCGTAGCACGAGATTCGTTCGGTAGCGCGATCGCGCAGCTCGGTCAATTGACCTATCGGTTAGTTACTGTTGCTCCCTCGGACAAACAAACGGAGCTGCTCACTCTTATACAATGACAGCTGTCTAGTGTGAAAACCTTGTCCCACAATGTTTTTGAACAATTTTGGACACAGAAGGGCCACCATTCAAGTGGGAATTAAATATTCAATGGAGGGATATATCAAATATTTTAAAATAAATATGGTGGGTAACTCGAAGCGAGGGTTTACAGATTACAATGCAAGCAGGAGAAGTCTCATATTACGGTCATCACAATCGTGGATAACAACATCCCAGATCAACACTGTTCATGTACCGCAGAATACGATTAAATTAATGTACATTTAACCAGTTTAATATGGAGAGGCACTAAAATGTACACCTTCATTTATGTGTTTTTGACCTACACTGTAACTTAGATGACGTGAGAACAGTTCGCGATTTAGGTTTGTACGTTAGCATGGACTCATTCATTTTAACGTTAGCTAGTTTTAGACAGAGATACTTTGCTGAAACGCAAGATGACATTAACGTTCTGTTTAAGCAGATGAAAATTGTAACTTAATGAGGGTATGACAACCAGAAAATTAACGTTTTTGTCTTCATTGGGATTGGGGTTGAATGCTTACAGACATTTTGCTCCGTTTTGTTTGGGTTTAGGAAATGTACTAAAATAAATTCTATTGCCTATCCTCTCTAGATACCTGGAATCAGTGTTACAAGTACCCAAGACACATCGTTTTTTCCATTTTTGTAGCATAAACACCATCAAACCGATGCGAGCTTCGGTTCTTCCAATGTTTGGCGCTGAAACCTAAAGATGTCCGAGTTCCGCTCCCCATGCAACTGATACTCAACTGCCATTGGCTCATCTGCGTTCGAGGGGAGGGGCTTACCAATAGGTCAACTGATCCGTGCCGATGACAGGTCAGCATGGCGCGAGCTCTGTTTCGGGCTGTTTCGTCCCACTTTCAGTGCATTTGGCTTCCCAAATGTACGGCTAAACACCGGTTCTCTCGCTCTCAGTCATGTTGCTTCTATCGGCTGTTTTTTGCTGTAGATATGCAATGCAGAGAGACACATACGCGACGCCCTCTTCTGGAGACGGGGCGGGAATATGCAGCTCATTTGCATTTAAAGCGATACACTCCAAAACAGCTCTTTTTTAGACACACCCCAAAAATGACATTTTCAAGCTCTTATGATAAATTATCTGTTGGGTATTTTGTGCTGAAACTTCACAGACACATTCTGGGGACACCCAAGACCAATATTACATCTTGTAAAAAGGGGCATAATAGGTGCCCTTTACGCATAATGAAAAATGACACTCACCGTTGAACACTTCATTGAATTCTCCAGGGGGAGAGTGGATCACAAAATTAGCTGCGATACGGACCTGCAGAAATAACACATAATAAATTATGAGTGGGCACATATTTGCCTGAATAAAACACTGTGGCTTCATCACTACTGAATCACAGCCAGTTTCCAGCGGGTGACTCTAGAGCTCAAATTACCCCATATACACACCCTGGCCTGTAACACTTCAAGACCACACACCGCTGAGTTCTCAACAATACACACAAGTTACATGTTCATGTTTTAAAACCACATCACCCACACTACTAAACATCCAAAAACATCTCACTCAAACAGCTTATTCCTGACCTCAAATATCCTCTCAACCTTAGTGTAAACGTCCTTATTAATCAGACCAGGACTATTCCACATTAGATCTGCTGTGTGCTGTTAAATTGATAGTTCATCCAAATAAAATATTTTGAAGTGTTTTACTCAAAACTACTTAACTAAGTGTTTGAATTATGTTTGTAGGGCTGCACATTTTGGCAAAAAAATATTTGTGAATATATATTAAGATTATTATATAACAGTATAAGTGATTGGAGGGATTAGATCTCTCGGATGGCCTGGGAACACCTTGGGATCCCCCAGGATGAGCTGGAGGAGGTAGCCAGGGAAAAAGACATGCGTTTCCTTATTCAGCCTGCTGCCACTGCGACCCTGTCCCGGATCAGTGGTGGAAAATGGATGGAATGGATGGATATAACAATGATTATTATTATTATTAAACAAAAATATTAATTAATTAATATAAGATAAATAAAATATTACTATTGTAATATTTCACTGAAAAATAAAAAATAGATTATACATTTAAAACAACACTGGATCCCATTAATTTTCATACAGCTAATGTCTTTCAAACCCACCAAAAGAAGCTGTCGAGTACATATTTTTGAACAACAAAACACATTTAATAAATGTTTAGAGAAAGAGATTAACATAAAGGGAAGCATCTGGTAATCTGCCTAATGAGCATCTCCTGTGGCCTGGCTGGGGAAGTCAGCTGAGCCTGTAACTCAAAGCTCTGGCAGTATGCAGAAAATGATCACATGTAATTAAAGGGGAAGAAAATACGTGGCAGTTAAATGCAGCTTTTAGAAAAGGGACAGATGCTGACAGAGACTGAACGAAAGAGCACAAATCAATCAGAATCCACCCGTCTGCTCCGTATAAAACTCGAGACTACTGTCAAAGTGACAGACCATGTAAATGACAGTCTTGCCCTTCAGTTTCAAACTACAGAAGGATGCAATTAAAAGCCAACGATAAACGAGACAGTAAATCGCTAACATTCTTCCAAGCATCTCATTTTTGCTTCACTGCAGAAACAACACTGGGGTGTGTAAATGACGACAGAATTCTCAATTTGGCTAAAACTCTCTCTTCAAACCAGCGTAGATTGCAGACTTCCACCTCAAAACACACCCGCCCCTGCGGTCGTAACTTCATCCGGCCGAGGCTTTCGGCTCAGATAGCTGTCGTGTCAGGCGGATCTGGCATCTGCTGTCCCACACATGTGTAATTCTACCGGAGCACGGCCCGTTAAAGACCGTCGGCTCGGTTCGGAGTGGGTGGATCTGCTGAGAACTATTTCTGAACTCACTCTGACAGCTAACGTTAACTGCTAGCAGCTGACGCTCGCAACACTTCCACGCAAAACAACACGGCCATTGCGGATTTAACGGACTGCATGTGTCTTACTAAAACACTGCTTGTTGTTCGGTGTATCGTTGGTATTAAGCCAGTTCTCTGTGTTTTACGGGAATGCAAAACTGCGATTTCACTTCCTCACAGATTAGCACACGGCTAACCGGCTAGGCAATCTCGTGCTCCTTCCGGGAACCAGTTATTCATCCTTCTGCATGCGGAGGGTTTTAATATAAAGACGTACGAGCGTGTGTACTTGGGCGGTTTGTGAAAGTTAATTTAATGTTTTATTTTACCTTCTCCTCGTCTGAAAGCGGCTCCTCAATGTCGGTCATCTTGGCTGTGGCGGAGCCTGACGCCGCGGCGCATGCTGGGTAGCGCGCGCTGTCACGCTCGTGACCATAATAGGGCAAAACGGAGTGCGAGCCACCGCCTCGCTCGCGCAGCTCCTGCGGTCCTCTCCCGCTTCTGACAGTCAACTCGCGGAGAGGATATACGGGGAGCACGACTTCGGGGCGCACTTTCTAATGGGGATTTTGATTGAAATCGGTGACTCGAAACTTTTGGATCAGTTCATAAAAATATTAATTAAATGATTCGTGTAGTGGTCCTTTCTGCAAGTTACAGTCTCACGCTAGGAGGTGGCGACAGGGGAATGTTTTTGTCTGAATAATTCACTCAGCAGATTCTTTAAATAACACCAAGTTGATCTAAACACATCTTCTTATCCTTTTTCTTATGAAATTTTCATTCCCAAAAAGTAATAAAATAATAATACTAAAAAATCTGCATGTCATGCTAAATGCAGTACATCTACAGTCTGAAATGTAAATTACCTGAGCTCTTTAATATCTGAGGTATCCAATTTTTATTTCCATCCAAGGTTACACACACACACACACACACACAAAATGTTTGGTCCCCATAACGTATAGGGAATACCAGGACCACACACACATACACACTAGGTTTCTGTGAATTGTGGGGACTTTCCATAGACTTCTATTACTTTTATACTGACCAAACGATATTTTCTATCCCCTAACCCTAAACCTACCCCTTACACAAAACCTTTTTGCATTAACCGCAGGCCGGTCCTCACAATGTTAAAATTTTCAGGTTTTACTATCCTTGTGGGGACAATATAGCATAAACAAGAACACACACACACACACTTTGCCACTTATCTTTGGGGACACTCCATAAACTTATATTGTTTTTATATACAGCTAATGTATAGCTGTGTGTGTGTGTGTGTGTGTGCACTATGGTACATAAATACCATAACGATGAAGGTAGAATGACGTCAAAAAGATTTGCATACGCAGGGTAAGAGTTGTGGAAGTGTACATAAGACTGTAAGCGTAAAATAAATTTGCATGCGTAAGAGAAGCTTTGTAAAGGTGTAAATTGCATTTCAAGCATAAGAAAAAAATGATTTGCAGCATTTTACTGTTACTCGTAAGTGTAATTATGAAGTAACATGGGGCTAACGGACATCACATGAAGTTAGACAAACTACACAAATTAACAAAATATACCAATGATAAAAAATAAGAAAAAAGAAAGAAAGGAAAGTCTTTTAAAGATAGCTTACAATAGACTCAAGAATGTTAAAAGTTTTAGAAGCCTTTGAGTTCAAAGGATTTGACATATTCTTAAAAGAAGTAAAAAGGGACTTTATATCAGATGAAAACATTCTAAAGTTAGGTTTGCAATGAATGGTTCTGGCTTTATGAAGGTGAAATTTACCCAGAAGACAAAGCAATAAAACAATATGTTCCAGATTAATGTCCTTGGAATGAAATACAAGTAACTAATTATGTGGGAATCCAAAGTTCCCAGCCACTAGGGAACACAGCCATGTTTATATGTTTATAAACAGAGAGCTAAACAGCCATCTAGTGGTTACACGATAGTATTACAGATGATAAAGGGTGACTAAGTTAGAGATAAATATTTGAATAAATATTTGAGTAATATTTTGTAAAATCCCCTTAAATTACAACATGTTAAATAAAAAATTATTTTCTGTTGGTTCAATTATTAATAAACCAAATTTGTGTTTAAAAAATGGATCAGTAGACAGGTGAAATTATGTATGTATTAGGCTAGTGCAGATACTAGACCTTCTTTAAGTATCATCAAAATTACAATATAATATTACAATAAACTAATATATCATATAGCCTGTTGAGGAAGAGAAG